>NC_045598.1:134425768-134765768 GCF_009762305.2 Zalophus californianus | reverse complement strand
ATCAGTAGAGAATGTGGTCCACCCACTACAGCATTTTCTGCACGGAATGTGCCCCCTAACAAGCAGACTTTTTTTTTGGCATATTTACTAACAATCTTTGCATGAGCAATGCTATACTTCAAAAGATACTTTTAGTTGTGTTGCAAAGTGCTCCCCCCACTGTCCCGCCAAATAGTAGATTTCCTAGGCTCCCAGAAATACTTTAAAGGAAAATAAAGGAGAGGAGAAGTTGATATGAGAAGAGGGATAGACGAGCCTCATTAGTGATTTTTTAAAATGAGAAATTATGAGCTAACGTGTAATTCTCGAGAGTTTCCACAGTACCTCTTAAGCCCTGGTGAGTAAGAAGGTAAGAGCAACCCATGTAAGACTCGGGAGAAGAGTTTGAAAACTAAAATAGTAGGAATAATGAAGTTGCCCGAAAGCACCTTCTCACATCGATCTGAAAATATGTCTACATAACATGCGACTACCCTTGAAAAGTGAGAGACTTTTCAACATACGGCTCATTTCTCAAATGTGGTAAAAAAAAATCACTACTTGATGCTTTGATAATCCAGGAGGGAAAACATCTTTATTGGTGATATTTGTTTCACACAGATGGGCCTTGGCTCCTAAATCCTTGTGATATGAATTAACATATTTCATTATAGTATTTACCAATTATAAAGCATTTTCCTCTCAGTAGATACTCTCCAAGCTTATGTTGGGTTCTGCTTTACCATCTGTCCTTTTTTTTTCTTTCATTTTTACAGACCATTCTACAGTACAGGCACAATGATCAATTTAAAGGGATGAGCAGGAAGGACTATCGGCTTCTCCTCTCTCCTCTCCCTCATTGTTATCATTATTATTAATTTAGAAATAAGTAGAGTTCAAAAGTCAAAGCCAAGATTTAGGCAATAGATGCCTTTAGTCGTAGTTTAACTCAGTGTTTTACTGAATTTTTATGTCTAAGAATATAAAACTCATTGTAAGTTATTTTAAATTATTGAGATCAAGTTTTTATCTATAAAATTAGTCAGCTTACTACATAATAATGGTTACATTCTACATAAGATTCATTCACACTCATGCACACACACACACACACACACATTGTTTCATTTTTCCAATAACCCTAAAACCCAAAGTTATAACAATCACACACTCAAAGCATTACATAATCGTGCTTATTTAACCTGGGAATGGGCTAGTTGGAAATGAGGTATTATTCTCTGGGTAGATAGCCCAAAATAACTTTTCTTCCCCTGCCCTTAAGATTTATTTAGAGAGAGAGAGAAAGAGAGAGAGAACTAGAGGGGCACAGGGAAAGGGAGACAGAGAGAATCTTAAGCTGGCACTAAGGCCCACACGGAGCCCAATGCAGTGCTCTATTTCATGACCCTGGAATCATGAGCTGAGCCGAAATGAAGAGTTGGACACAACCGACTGAGCCACCCAGGTGCCCCTTGAAACACCTTTACTGTGTTCTTCTCCCCAACTTCTGGCTTTGGCTTCAATTATTCTCTCCACCTCCCATCCTCCCTTATAAATAAAGAGTTGCATGAACTCTGGTTGCTGTTGTTCTCTATAGCTCTGATTCTTCTCACCATACCATGAAAGATGTCTTGTCTTTACGTTCTTCCCTGTGTCCTCTAAATGTTTGATTTTCCAAGATAGAGGAAAAAAATAAGAGAACATTACTGCTGCAATAGACCCATACTAAAACAAATTTAAAACAAAATGTTTAGCATTCTTAGCACCAACTACATTAGGTCCTCTTGTTTCTTGCTCCAATACGACCCTGTGATTCCCCTTAATAATGGGACCTGGGCTTGCTACTTTAATTATTTTCAGCGATTGTGTTTTTTATCAGACATGAGGAGAGGAGCATTGTCTATCTCATTCATTAAACACAGTTCCTGATGTGTGGCAATTTGTTCATTAACTATTTGTGAGCAAGTATATGAATGAATGAATAGTTCTGAGAACAGAATTAATAATTTTAGAAGAAAAGTTATATATGCTTCAGAGGAACGGCAGGTAGTGCTAAAGCATAAATTTCTCTAACTGACATTTTAGTTTGCTGCTCTTATTGACATAAAATTTTAACATAATGTTTCAGTGGAGAAAAACATGACAACTCAACTTTGAGATAATCAGTTGATAGGATGTTTCCCTTGAACTGTAGGGTGTAAATGCTCAAGGAAACGCTCTACCTAACTGCACATCCATCAGCTAGCAGATAAATGATTGGATCAGGAATTCCTTAAGTTGTCATTTACCACAAAAATGTTATGTTTTATTTGTCCACACAGCTGGCCTGAATACTGTGTAAGGGTCTAGACTAAGCTGCAATAACAAAGGGATCCAAATATTGTGGTTCCAACATTCGCAGGATTATTCCTCATGGAACAGTCCAGATAAGAGGAGGCGATCCAGGGTACACAGACAGCTCCGAATAAGTCCATAAAGCCTCCCTGTTTCTTTCTATCTTCTTGCTCTAACATTTTCAGTTTAAAACAGGTCTGTATTCCAACAGATGGGAAGGTGTAAAAAGAGGAAGGAGGTACAAGGTTTTTAATCGCATGGTCGTAGCTACTATAAAGGACACCGCAATATGTAGTCTTTAGGTTTGTGTGCACGTGCAGCTACTAGGAAGAAAGAGAGACTAAAGACAGGAGGGAGATTAGCAATATTGATTTCAAGGACTTCTCCCAAAGTGCCTTCTCTTTTCTGATTCTTGACTCTCACTAGTTTTTCCTTTGAGCTGTTTAAATTCCAGCTCTATTTGGCCTTAGAAGTCACTCTACTTCTGTGTGTTAGTTTTCTTTTTGGCAAAAAAAAGGGGGGGGGGAGGTTGAACTTACTATAACAAAATTTTATTGTCACTAAAATTCTGTGATTTTTTTTGTTTTACAAGTAAAAGAAATTTAAAAAATGTGTTAACTATACAGACCCCAAATAATTTTACAGAAGCAGAAAATTGTCCCCCAATTTAAAATATAGTATTGAGCAACTTTACAATGTTTTATGACAGACAAGTTTATTCTCAAAATTCATCAAAAGTTGGTCAATAAATCTTTTTTTATAATCTCCCAGAGCTCTGATTCTTCATTTCTTAATATCGAAGTTATTTTAGGACATATTTTCTGTAAAGGATCCATCATGATGACAGTAATTGTACCAAATTCCTCTCTAAGTCAAGAGCTAAAAGGCCATTCCAACCTGGTTATGGTATATAGGGGTGAAAAGAGGTGATGAGAGGGGTACAAGACTCATTTGATAAATATTTGGGTATCTTTTTTATATGAGATAATATATAAATTATATTGAAAGACACAATAAAGACCAAATCACACTCTTCATGCTTAATAAGTTTATAGTCACCTGGGCTCACGAAGGTTTGTGATATTTGTTATAATAATCAAATGAAACATGTTTTAGGATATTTTAGCAGAAGAAAGATACCTGCGGACAGTTTGATAGTAAGATGGGCAACCAGTGTAGAGGTGAGACCTGGAACTCAGATTTGCATTCACCCTCTTGGGGGAGACTAACTTATTCCATGTACTGAAAGAGAAGTTCAATTTGGTGGATAGGAACATTTTGGTGTTCAAATTTTATGGCACTTTCCAGTTGTGGTGCATATAAAGAAAGGAAATTTACAGAACGAGGTGTCAAGAATACCACTTGTGAGTTAGGAAGTCCAGGATAGTAATACATTTCCTTTAGGAATTGCACAAACTCAAACTCATAACCTTAGAATCAGAATCAAAGTTCTAATCTCTGGAAAAGAGATTGGCAAGATTTAGGTAAGAGTTCCAGTCTTGGTGGGGATTGGAGTATTCAACAAGTTAATAGCAGTGGTTCAGAAATGGAGAGCAAGGTAAATGGGATCAGAATTCAGAAAATTAGGTTAATAGGGAAAGATTGTGAAATACTGGATGAAATTGTTTGGGATTTTGTTATTTAAGAAATGCAGAATTAGGGGCACCTGGGGGGCTCAGTTGGTTAAGCGACTGCCTTCGGCTCAGGTCATGATCCTGGAATCCCGGGATCAAGTCATGCATCGGGCTCCCCGCTCAGCAGGGAGTCTGCTTCTCCCTCTGACCCTCTTCCCTCTCGTGCTCTCTATCTCTTATTCTCTCCCTCTCAAATAAATAAATAAAATCTTTAAAAAAAAAGAATACTTTAAAAAAAAAGAAATGGAGAATTATTGCAATGTTTGGTTTTGTTCTTAGCTGGAGAACAACATTATTAGAGCTGCATTTTTAGGAAAAATAATTTATTAGAGGTGATTTGGAAAAGGCTGAGGTCAATGTAGGAAAATTCATTCATTTCATACACTTCTTATTGAGCAATTACATTATGTTATATGTAGTGTTTTACACCGGGGATTCAGAGAAGTAACTAAGTACACAATTAGATGAAGGCTCAGAGAGAATTTACAGTTGGCCTACACTAGCATGTTGGCAAGGAAAATAAACACAGGAGAAAAAAACAGAAGCAGAATCTTCAATACTACATTTCTGAATGGGAAGTGTGAAGTTCAGAATATAACTGAAATGTTGAGCTTGAATGACTGAGATGATATTAATTTCATTAAGAAAAATAAAAAATATAGAAGTTATTTGGGGTTGGGATGATCAGGAGACGTATTGAACTTAATCTACAGGTGAGGAAATTATATAGAGAAATTTTAACAGGCATTAGAACTTAAGGATCTGGAATTTGGTAAAGAGGCCTGGAGAGGAAACAGTAATATAATTAAGCATCATGTATAAAGGCAAATGTTAAAACCATGGGCATGTATCAGAAGACGGGGAAGGCACACTTAACAAACAAGAAGGTGAAAGAAGAGAATGTAAACATTCATTCATTCATTCATTCAACAAATAAATATTGAGTGCTTATAAAAAATAGAGCAGGAGAGAATTTAAAGAAAGCAGGAGGTTTACATAGCAAATGCTGCCAAGGGGACTAAAGCTTGGGAAAGACAATGAGTTGTACTAGAAAATAATGGGCTACTTTTAAAGTAGGTATTCTGGTCAGTAGGAGAAAAAGCTAATTCATAATGAGATTTTTAAAAAAGGAAAATGAAGAAAATGAAGACAACCAACTAGAATACATTTTTTTCCACAAATTGTGTGAAGAATCTAAGAAGCTTTCATTGAACAGGCTAAAAAGAAGTTCATGGCAAAGGGAAGATAGAAAGTAGCTTGAGTGGGTCAATAAAGGCAGTTAAGAGTTGAGGTTCGGGGGGATCTTTTATATGTGAGAAGAGTACCCTGCTCTCAAACATTAATTTTATAAAGACTGTCTTCATAATATCGTAGGTTACTTTCCTTTTCAAAGCAAAGCAACGCTGTAAGTCCTTGACCCTACTGAGGAGTCATGGGGTCGAGTTCATGAGTCAAGTGGATGCTTCTATCTTGAGGATAGGGTCTGGCATGTAACTCCAGCCAATGGCCTCAGAGTTTGCTGGGCTTCTAGTCAAATTCTGTCATTGGATCCCTATGAAAAGTAAATACCTCTAATCAACCTTTGGGATAGAAAGATTCCCGCTCTGGCAGTAGAGAAATATATTATGAGTTTTTTTTTTTTAAGTTGCAACTAGTTTCTACCTGATCTAAAAAGTCACCTTGCACCTATGTAAAGAGGATTATTTATATAATTATCTGCATATAAGTCCCCGTCAACCACTATATATAATTATTTCATGGCATTCAAATTCAGCACAGAAACATCAAGACCTAAGTACAAATATTATTATTATAATGGGTTTTCATTTCCAGAGGTCTTCAGGGGAAGGGATTAATTTTGCTGCTTTATTGTACACACAGCAAAGGACACAGAGTCATGTTACAATGCCTCTGTCTTGAAAATTGCATTTGAATGTAATAAGAAAGGCACTTTTTAAAACAATTTTACAATTTTAGACACATAAACTGCATTTCTCTCCATCTTGCTTTGCTAACAGGTTTTGAGGCCTTTCATTTGGATAACACTGATTCTTGTCAATTTTAGAAGGAAAATGTTTCAAACACTTTCTTAAAATTCTTTTTCCATCCTTTCTTTGATGGTTTTTAGATTGCCCATCTAGGTCAGTCTACAAGTGGTCTGTATCTTGGAATTTTGGAGGAGTAATTTTTAATTTAACAACACAGAAAATTAAGCATGACAGAGACCTGACTTAGTATTTGAATTGCAGTTTTCATCAACATGTATTTCTTAAAGCTCAAGTAATAGGTAAAGCTTAGTGCTATTCTTGAATCAGTTTCAGCCCATGGAGTTTAAGGTTTTTATAAAGGGGTTATTTAATTAGAATGTCAAATTGATCTTGCAACTGTAAGAAATGTCTATTTGACATATGTGAACCAGAATACTTATTCCATGAAGCATTGAGCTCAGAAAAGGTCTTTCTTAAAGGGATTGTCTATCTTTGCAGAGCAAAGACAACTTCTTGTAAAACTGCTAGTCTCTATGAAGTAACATGATAGGACACTAAATCAACCTGTAGGTTGATTATAATTAAGAAAGATCAGGCTTTGCAGCTATAAATTGATGTTAACCAAAAAATATATGTGTACATGTATATTTCCCTATTTGAATCAAACTGGTTATTTTATGTCAAGTTGAAAGATTTTTAATCCTTTATTTACCCATTGTGCTATTAAATTTAAATTGGATATTTTCTTTCTTTCTTTCTTTCTTTCTTTCTTTCTTTCTTTCTTTCTTTCCTTCTTTCTTTCTTTCTTCTTTCTTTTTTAAGGTAAATACTAAAATTACTAAATCATAGAATTGGAGATCACCCATTCCAGTCTACTCAAGTGAAACACCAGAGGCCCAGGGAGTAAGTTTATTAGAGGTAGAAATGGGGCTGCGGAATATTGAATTCTAATCCAAGATTCTTTTCAAAGTGTACTGATGCAATTATGAGCACTATTCAGATTGTCAATGTTTTTGAAAACATTCATTGGTAATATATTTGTGCATATGCAAGAGGAGCACGTTTCTGACAAAAATACAGAATTTTCAACATATATCAGAATTCATTTTTCAATTTTAAACTTTAATGCAAATTCAGAAGCTATCTCTTATGAATTCAGAAAGTAAAAACAATCCAGTTCTTAAAATTAGAAGTATTTTTGATTTTTGAATAGTCTGAAATTTTATACATCTATATCAGAGGTTCTTAATCTTTTTGTGTGTCATCCATCCCTTTGATAATTTAGTGAAGCCATAGATCAATTCTCAGGATAAAATTTTTAAATTCATGATATAAAACATTGCAAAGCTACAGAGGAAGCCAATTATGTAAATATTATTGTTATTTAAGAAATCAGTTTCCATTAAATAATATGTGCTTACTTATTAACATTAAATAATATCTAGTGAGTTTAACAGCTGCCATAATTTCAAAGTGGTCATGAATATACAAGATATTTCAAGATATATGCAACAACTATATTGCAATATTAAAAAAATATATATCTGATTTGTATTGGTGACAAAGACACAGGTACTGCTAATATTAATACTTCCGTGGTTACTTTCCTATACTCATTTTGAATAAAATGCTCAATTTCAGCTCAAGTTCATAAACATAAAGAGGTTATTTTTTTTTCCAAATTTCAGGACTCCATCTGAGAAGCCCATGATTTACACTATTTTCCATATTTTTGGTATTTCAAAACCAAGGTCAAACCCACCCAACATGAAGGGTTAAGAGATCGAGAGCCCAGGGCTATTTCAGAAAACCACTGTGTCTTCTCACAGAGGTCCTGCTTGCCCCAGCTCCAAACCCGCTACCTGAGAGCTCTTGCTTGGCCTTATTACCCAGATGGTAGTCTTCCCTCAGGTCCTTTGCCTTCACGTAACATACGTGAATACGGAATTTCAATCTCCACTTTTCCTAATTGACCTTGACTTGGCTTGTCCCTCTAACTCGAGATTCACTAGGCTCTCTGTCCTCCTAATTCTTTTTCCTCTCTCCCTCTCCTCACCGCACCCCTCTCACGTGCGTGCACACACACATGCGCACAAACATACACTCATCTGTCTTCTGAATCTAAGGTCAGTAAGTAATGAAGGGGGTGGAATCGAACCATGAGAGACTATGGACTCTGAAAAACAAACTGAGGGTTCTAGAGGGGAGGAGGGTGGGGGGGATGGGTTAGCCTGGTGATGGGTATTAAAGAGGGCACATTCTGCATGGAGCACTGGGTGTTATACCAAACAATGAATCGTGGAACACTACATCAAAAACTAATGATGTAATGTATGGTGATTAACATAACATAATAAAAAAAAGGTCAGTAAGTAAAAAAGTATGTCATCTCTATATATTTACCTATAAAAGCTATGTGACTCTTTAATTTTATTAAAATACTTCCAGATTGAAAGAGAAATCCTTCAAGACTAATTTCACTGAAAAAATTGCAATTCAAATAAATTGAAGAAAGAATTGGTTGTCTAACATGCATACAAAGAATGCTTGTCTTATATTACCATATTTCAGTATTTTATTTTATAAGCAGTGTGTATAATCACAAATATTTTTAGAAAGAGAATAATACAACCCAAATGAATATTATGGGAGAGGTTGAAGAAACATTCATATTCCGTACATAACATGTAAAGCTTTTATGGACTGTTGGGTGTAAGAAAATATTCTTATATTGATATAATGAATCAGAAATACTTTTATTAATAGGAAAATTGCTAGTTTCCAATTGGACTTTCCATCTTCTCAGCACACATATGTATATTTCCTTTTGCATTTAAAAAAATGCACCTTCTTTCTGATTAAACATAAATGAAAAGTCAAAATGTCTATACTTGAGGATGATCAAATATATTTTTGGACTGTTTTAGAATTTTGGAGGGTGGTCATAACTCTTCAAAATCTGATAAATGCTATAAACTTTTTACCTAAAGAAAAATACGTTTTTGGATATAGATGTACACAAAAATTTTCCTATAATTTTTGGAGGGTTATGGAATTCCTAAATTTCATGGATAGATCCCAATAAAATTAATAAATCTAGGTATACTTGTCAGAGTAGTCTAGATTATGCAATGGTTAGAAATGATCCCCAAATCTCAGGGGCCAACAATCATAAGGATTTAATTCTCATTCATGCTACATGTCCATTATCATGTAACTGAGCTAAGTGACAATTACCCACAAGCCTCTTGTATTTTTGGAAGTCTGGCAATAGGCACTGACTGCTTTTGTTCTTATATATCTTTTCAACAATCTTGAAAGACTGAGGTATGTATCTGTCCAGAGAAAAGGACAGGTTTGTTTACTGTCCAGTACAGTAAAGATAATGTTTTTTCTCTAGCACAGATGTTAGACTGTTAAAAAGATTTGGGTTCCCTAACCTAGTGGTTCCTCTTCTGTCAAATGCCCCAGTAGGTATGCAGGCATCTCTGGTCTTGGGGTCACCCTGTGAGAACTGATGGCCACGAACTTGAACAAAGATGATAATGCTGCTGTTATTATCGTAAATAATTCCTTTGCCTTTGATCCAACAGCCCTGTGTTTTTTGTCAGCACGCATGACACTGGTAGGCTAATTTGTCAGTTTGCAAGTAGAGCAAAATTTCAGATGTTTCATAAGCTAGAGTGCTCCTCCATGTTAACTTCATTTTGGGACTTAAGCTGATAAAGCAGCCTCCATCTGGAAAGTTGCCCGTTCTTGTAGCAAAGGGTAAAAAGAGAACACAGTAGTGATGTTTTGGCCTTTACAGCTTCTTTTAAACCCATAACTTATGCTCACTTTTCATCCTTCAAAGCAAGTCACAGGCCCAAGCCTGACCTGAATGGGATGGGCAGTGAATACTAGCAAAATAATATAATCTACCAAAGCAGGTTAGAAACTTATGCACTAGACCTTTAATTGCCCAGTTTCTCCTCAGCTAAGTGTATTTGCTATACTATAACATCAAGTTTTCATCTTATCTTAGACCAAAAATATATATGCTACTCTCAAAATTTACACCTGACTGCTCTTTACCTCCACTATAATGTATCTGATATTTTTTCCTCACGTTGAGGAACAATGATATCTCATGACTCTTATCTGTAAAATCATGGGTTTCAGAAGTGATCTAAATTTTTTCCTAAGCATAGTAAAATAAACATTCGTTTATTGTATTTATCATATAATTTATTTTATAATAAATGAGTTACTATATAGTGTACATAATTACATAAACTAACATATAAATTTTTTATATTTACTTATTAAAATAAGAAAAATAATGGTTATTCATGTGCATCTAACATTATATCATATACCACCCGTGGAAACATTCTACCCTATGGCAAACCCTAATGATGGAGTATATAGTACTATGCACTGAATGTTGTGTCTCTCTCAAATTCATATATTGAAACCTAACCCTCAGTATGATGGTATTTAGATGTGAGCCTTTTGGGAGGTGATTATGTCCTGAGGGAGATCTCTCTTGAATTGGATTAGTGACCTTATAAACGAGTCCCCAGAGAGCTGCCTACCACCTTCTGACATGTGAGCTATGAACCAGCAAGCAGGCTCTCATCAGACACTGAATCTTCCAGCACCTTGATCTTGGAATTTTCAGCCTCCAGAAATATGGGAAATTAATTTCTGCTGTTTATAATCCACCCAGTCTATGGTATTCTGTTAAAATGGTTAGGATGGACTAAAACACATAGTATATAGTTTATCATCATATATATAATCATAATAATCAGATAATCATCATTTAACTAATGCTAAGTGTGTGGTATGTATAAGGTAAGAAACTATGGGACTGGAGTTGCTGTGTTGAAAACAACTGACATAATTGCTGCACTCATGGTACTTACATGTTAGTGGAAAAATGATAAAAATGGAATAAAACAAATTCAAGTAAACATGAAATAAATTAAAAGATTCAATGAGATTTTAAGGAACAAGTTTTTGAGGTAGATCACAAACTGAGGGAATGTATTTTAGATACGCAATTTATATTTCGATGGAGAAATGACATTTAAACTGAGATAGGTTGTGCAAGATGAAGCAAGCTATGCAAAATTCAGGCTGATGGTGTGGACATGTTTTTAATACAGTTTGAAAAGATCATGAGGTGGGAAAGAAGATTGAGGAAATGAATGAAAGTCGCTGTGGTTGGAGCAGAGTGGGCCCAGAGGGGATGCTAAAAATCAAAATGGAGGTGAATCATGAAGGCCCTTTGCAGCATGTAGTGAGACTAAAATGTCTTCAAGGCATTAGTATATATTTATGAAAAACCAGAAGAAACTGTATTTGTAATACAATGGAACATTGTCGAAGGGCTTATGCTGGGAAATATCCTGATCCAACTTATGTGGCAAAAAGACTACTCTTGGGAAGAGGGGCAAGTATTAATGTTGACTATACTTGGATGGAGGCAGAGTAGATGAAAAGAAGTGGATGGACTTCAGGCATATTGAGAAGGAAGAATGGAAGATATTTTGGTTAACTGGATGTGTAAATTATGAGAAAGTGTGACTGCTAGGTTTCTGACTTCAACAACTGGAGAAATTATAATTCTCATCATTTCCTTAGGTAGAGGAAGATCTCTATGTGGATTGATTGTGGTACAGTGCTGTGAATAATGTATTTCATTTTGAAGAGGCTAGGTGATGAGGTATCTGTGAGATATAAAATTGGAAATGTTAAATAGTAGGTTGAGTAGATTAATGTAGAACTCAGAAGAGATATTTTGGGTAAAAATATAAATTTATGAACTGTCATAATATAATTGCATTTAAAAGTATGGAATAATATTAGATAATCATACAGATTATAGAAGAAAAAAAAAGAGGACCCAGGTCCATGGCCATGGAAATACATTTATTTATGAACTGTTAGAGAAATAGAAACTGGGGAAAGATACAGAGGAATAAGAACAAGGAAAAACAGAAAAAATGCAGAGTAAGGAATCTTTCAAGCAAAAAGAATAGGCAATATTTAATTTTTGATCTGAGATTTAGGTAAAGATAGAAAATGTCCCTTTCAGTTTGGCAGCACAGAGGTGATTGGTATTTTGAAAACTGCAGTTTGACAATATGATGGGGATGGAAACTAGGTTGGATTAAGTCAGAAAGTCAATGGGAAGTGAGGAAATGATGTCAGTGAATCAAGACAACACATTTAAGAAGATTTATCTGGAGACAGAGCTGGAAAATGAAATGGTATTTGAAAGGAGACTAGGGATAAAGGGATGTTTTTTTTTTTTTTTTTGCTGTTGTATTAATGAACATAGTTCATTAAGGCATGGTACATGCCTATGAGAATGATGCCAATGAACCAAAAGAGAGTAAGAGATTGATAATCAGAAAAAAGATAAGTTTAAGAAAAATAAATCTTTGAGTAGAATAGTGTAGTAAAATTCTTGGTCAGGGTGGGAAGGGAGGGCTCCGGGTACAGCAGAAAGAATCAAGATTTGGCACAAAAAAGATGGATACCACCGCTATTCTAACAGAAAAGGAAAAAGAGAAACATGGATAGAGAAGCAAGTAGATTTCTAAATTTGGTGGCAAGAAGATGAGGGAACTCACATTTGATGATTATTATCTTTTCAATGAAGTATAAGGTAAGAACTGATCATTAGTTGAAAGTGAGACTGAAGAAAGGTGGATGGTTTAAGAAAAGTGGAAAAAGGAGCTTAGGACTATTTGGCTTTTAGGGAATTTAGAAATAGGGAAAACAGTCTTGAATGCCTATTGGTGGGTATGATCTTTAAATCAGAGGTCAGCTAGAGAGGTGGTTGTGTGGTGTTTCTTGAACAAGTCCACAAAGCTGGCAAAAAGATGGCTATTAGGGATCATCTCAGCTTAGAGCTTTCTCCATAGAAAATAATGTTAGTAAAGGGTAAGGAAATTGAGAGTATTTGAAAAAAAAATTAAAGATGATGACAGACTGTGAAATCTGTGTTAATAAGAAGAATGGCATTACCTGAAAGGAGTTGAAAGATAATGAGAAGTAATGTGGTTAATGAATAAGAGGTTTCAATAAAGTCAAAGACTGAGTCAGTTGATGGAGGTGGGGGGAAGGGCACAAGGGAGAGAAGGTAGTCAAAAGGTACAAACTTCCAGTTATAAAATAAATAAGCTCTGGGAATGAAATGTACAGCATGGTGACAACAGTTAATAATACTGAATTGTATATTTGAAAATTCCTAACAAAGTAGGTCTTAAAAGTTCTCATCACAAGAAAAAAAAGTAACTAAGTGAGGTGATGTATGTTAACTAGACTTAGTGTGGTGATCATTTTGCAATATATACAAATACTGAATCATTATGCAGTACACCTGGAATTGATACAATGTTACATGTTAATTATATCTCAATCAAAAGAAAAAGACTGAATCAGTGGGCATAGAGTTAGGATGACTTCATCAGATACTGATCGACCCCCTTCTAGCTATTTTATTTTAGGGACTGATAATTCCCTAGCTAATGCTTTTTGAAGACCTATTTAAGATTTGTAAAAATCACAGTCACTGGTTATTAATATAATAATGGATGGTGAAGGGCTTGGTATAAGCTCTGAATTGTAGATAGTCCCATTACATAAGGATGCACGTATCTGTTATGGGCATGGTAGGCTGTGGTTTTGCTATTTTTCCTGCATCAGACAGTGCCATGGTGAAAAAAGTTGAGCTCAGATGATCCCCAAAGAAAAGCATTATATGAGTGTTTAATAAATGCTTTGGTTGATGAGGGTGACATGATGGTGTCCTGTTTTCTAAGTAAGTAGCATTAGAGTAAATATTGGTTTTCTCTGAATAGAAGGCAACAGAGAGACTCTTCATTAATATTTATGTGTAAGGTTCAAAGGCATGAATGTAATATGATATTTTTTCTGCTATTATACAAATTAGTATGCCATAATATGGTGTGACTCTAGAAAGAATGCTGATATTTAAAACATTATATTATATAGTAATGACCTCATAATTTGGAAATCCTTTTAATAAATGTTTGAAAAGATTTGTGAAATAATTATTTAAATGTAACAGAATACTAATAAGAACTGGCATTTATATTTAACTATTCCTTGATTTCCTTTTTGCTTTCCTATTGAGGTGCTACTGAGTTTTATTTGTCTGTGCATTAATTTTAGGACTACCAGCAAATAGCACTGTATTCACAAGTGTTGTTTTGTTTTTAAACACTAAACATATTTGAAAAGGTTAAACTTTCAAACAATGTCTAATTTTCATTATAGCCATTTCCAAAACTCAAGGCTAGTTTAAAAAAACATACAACAAACAAATAAACTATAGCAGTAAGATTCTTAGAAAAAAAATAAAGTAACAATTAACACCAAAATGTACAATACATTTAATTTTCCCTTCTTTGGAGGTGCCTAGATGTGATATAGTATTAAGATGGTGCTTAAAAAGGGAACACTTGTGTAATAATAATGCTTAGGACTTAATTTAATATTCTTTATGTTGGAGAACTCCGAATTTAGAAACAAAGGCCCTTTAGATATTGGAATCCTCAACAAAACAGAGGTCAGGAGCTAGCAGATGGAAGAAGGAAATGAAGGAGATCATTGGAAAGAAAGAACTTAATACACATTTATCTTTTAGAAATGTTGAGTGAAAAATGTACCCTACACAAAAATTATGTCTGGACACGAACATCAGCCTTCAATGGTGTATTGGATGCGAGAAGGTTGAGGATTGGTATTTATGATGGATGCTGTGGGACCACTCAAGATCTTCCCTTGAGAACGAAGGTGTTCATTCCTCCAGCTGCCTAGAGGTTTGGCTGTTGCCCCCTTTCAGCCAGACCACAGGCAGGAGCTACCTAGACTAAGATGATGTCCCATTCCCATAACTGATCCATTCAGAGATACAAAGGATCAACTGTCTTACCTCAATTCAGAACAACTCCTAAGAGCCATACCTACTCCAGAACTCCCTGTGAAATAAGCTGCAGTCTCTCTTCAACTGTATGAAAGTTGGTCTTCGCTCCATGCCCAATCCTCTCGCCCCACTCCCTCACAGGTTTTACCAGTGAGAACATTCCGTAGTTGACCTCTTGTACATGGGTCTTCAATTCAGCATCTGTTTGGTGGGGAAACTGACCTAATCAAGGTTCTTTCCACATGACTGTGGGCCAGTCTGATTCAGGCAGTTCTTACATTTGGGACCCATCCTACAGCAATTTCTTGATTCATGGAATCCCTATTAATTATTCAAAGTGAAATTGAGGTCTGTTGCTTTTTATAAGCTCACCTGTCTTTTCTATGCCTGTATTGATGCACTTATGTCATCCCAACCATTCTAAGAATTCATCTTTTTTTTTTTTTTAAAGATTTATTTATTTTAGAGGGAGTTTGAGAGTGAGTGGGGGAGGGGCAGAGGGAAAGAATCTTTCAAGCAGACTCCGGGCTCAGGGCTCCATCCCCCACACAACCCATGAGATCATGACTTGAGCTGACACCAAGAGTCTGACGCTTAGCTAACTGAACCACCCAGGTGCCCCAAGAATTTATCTTATTATTATAAAAGAAATATTTAAAATGTGCATAGATAGTTAGCTAAAGTAATGTTTATTATAGCATTATTTATAATAGGAAAATCAGGATAAAGTAATAAATACTTTAAAATAAAGGTTTGATGTGAGACAAAAGTCAAGAGGTAATGAGAAAATGGAAATAATAAGTGTGGATGACACATTCAAAAATAGTGATAGTGTTATTATTTACTTATCATTGCTCTAGGCTGTATTTGTCTCCTTCCCCATATTCTCCGTATTTTATGCTTTCCTCTGGAAAGGAATAGCTCTAGTAATATATAGTTAAATGTGTAAATAAACCATCCCATCACTCTACTGTGTGCCTTATATTCCTCCAACATCGAAATAACTCCTTGGATTAAGATATTTCCTCTGAATGCCTTTCTGCAAATATAGATGAACATTTAGTTTTTTGTTTTTTGTGGGTTTTTCCCATTTAGGATACTAGAGCCTTTTGATGTTTTCTAATTCATGCTAGATTGCTGCTTCTATGTGAATTTTTGTAGAATGAACTGAGTAAATTAATAAATACTTTCCTTGTCAACTACATTTCCAAGGATCTTCCTAAGGGTGGCAGTAATCGAAGTGGAATTCAAACACTTCCAAATACATCTAAAATGTGGGATTATTGCTCTAATTATTTTCTGTGAATGCAGTTCTACTTTATTACCCAAATGAGAATTATTATTGTCTTTCCTTCTGATTATTGCATTTGTGGTATTTATTTCAGGGTTTTTAAGACCCTTTAAAACCTATTTGGGTTTTCTTTTTTTATGAATTTAATGCTAGTTAAAATAATGGATTAGTAGGCTTGGAAAATCAAATCATTATTCAGCCAGAACAATGGAAGGGATTATTTAATTGACCACCTCAAATCATATTAAACCAATCCTGGAAGAATCACCACCAAGGTTCAAATGGTGCAGAAACTGTCATACTTTCTATAAGATACTAAACATTTTTTCCAGATGTTTTTAAAGGTTGATTAAATTAGTAGATGGTTAATCTCTGACTTTTATATAAGAGTCAACAGGACATTTTCCACTTACCCCATCATTATTTTATTAATTTCTACAGACATAGTAATTTGTGCAAGATGGCTACACATTAGGTAACCAACATACAACCAACCTTATTTTATTTATCAATATATTAACACATGCTTCAGTAAGAAAATTTTTAAAAATCCTACTAAATACGTATTGAGAAGAGGATAAAAGCACAAATAGTAATAAAATGTGTTTTTTCCCTCTAATTGACCACAACTGACTTGTGGCTGTCTACTAGTATGTATGTTGATTAATTTGCAGAAGAGCAAAAGTAATGAGTTAAAATGCAATGCTTTTTGGTTTATTTATTTATTTTTATTAAAGTGTAATTCACAAACAATATTATATTAGCGTCAGGGGTACAACATTTATATAAATTAAGAAATGATTACCACAATAAGTCAAGTCATCATTTGTTACCATAGTTATTATAATATTATTGACCATACTCCCTATGCTGTACTTTACATGCTTGTGACTTATCTATTTTGTACCTGGAAGTTTGTACCTCTTAGTCTCCTTCATCTATATTTGCCTATCCCCTCACCCCACTCCCCTCTGGCAACCATCAGTTTGTTCTCTGTACTTATGAATCTGTTTCTGCTTTGTTTTGTTTATTCATTTGTTTTGTTTTTTAGATTCCATGTATAAGAGAACTTGTATGGTATTTGTCTTTCTGTGTCTGATTTATTTCACTTAGCATAGTAGCCTTAAAGTCCATCCGTATTTTCACAAATGGCAAGATTACATTCTTTTTTATGGCTGAGTAATATTCCATTGTGTCTGTATACCACTTCTTCTTTATCCATTCATCCATCGATGGACACTAGGTTGTTACTATACCTTAACTATTGTAAGTAATGCTGCAATATATACAGGAGTGCATATATCTTTTTGAATTAGAGTTTTCATTTTTCTTAGATAAGTAGCTAGAAGTGGAATTACTGGAACTATATATAACTGAAACTAGATAATAGTTCTATTTTTAACTTTTGGAGGAAATTTCATACTGTTTTCCATAGTGGCTGCACCAATTTACATTTTTACCAACTGTGCACAATGGTTTCCTTTTTTTCCACATCTTCACCAACACTTGTTATTTCTTTTTGTTTTTTTTTAAAGATTTTATTTATTTGACAGAGCGAGAGAGGAAACACAGGCAGAGGGAGTGGGAGACAGAGAAGCAGGCTTCTCGTGGAGCAGGGAGCCCGATGTGGGGCTCGATCCCAGGACCCTGGGATCATGACCTGAGCCGAAGGCAGATCCTTAACAACTGAGCCACCCAGGTGCCCAACACTTGTTATTTCTTGTCCTTTTGATATTAGCCAGTCTGACAGGTGTGAGGTGATATCTCTTTGTAGTTTTGATTTGCATTTCCCTGATGATTAGTGATGTAGAGCAGTTTTTCACATGTTTGTTGGCCATCTGTATGTCTTCTCTGAAAAAATGTCTATTCAGGTTATCTGCCAATTTCTTAATTAGATTGTTTTTTGGTGTCGAGTTGTATGAATTTTTCATGTATTTTGGCAATTAACATCTTATCTCCCATTCAGTAGATTGCTTTTTTGTTTTATTGATGGTCTTCTTTACTGGACAAAGCTTTTTAGTTTGATGTAGTGCCATCTGCTTATTTTTTATTTTGTCCCACTTACTGAGGAGACAGTTCCAAAAAAATATTGTTAAGACCAATGTCCAAGAGTTTACTGCTTTATGTTTTCTTTTAGGAGTTTTATGGCTTCAGGTCTTGCATTTAGGTCTTTAATTTTTAATTTAAATTTAAACTTTTAAACATTTTAAATTAAAATGAGTTTATTTTTGTGTATGGTGTAAGAAAGTGATCCAATTTCATTCTTTTGCATGTAGCTGTACAGTTTTCCAAATATTTCTCGAAGAGACTATCTTTCCCCACAAACACACTTTTATTTAAGTCATCCAGTCTATGGTATTTTGTTATGGCAACTCCAGAAGATAAATGGTAAATACATTTATCAGAATTTATTGTCTTTAACCATCATTTTATATGCCAGTTCTGTTTTCTCAAAGCTTTAAATATATCTGTGGTCTTACTATGAAGCAAGTTAATAATAATTTATCTTAAACATAGATTATTAAATGAATTATAATCAAACATGCTCTTATATCTCCAGGTCTTTGATAAACATTATTTGACATAATGAATGCATGATTTATCATAGTTCTGCACTAACTTAGGAGCATATTTTTCCCACAAGTTTGTAGGAATATGGCTTCATATTCTATTTAATTACATATGGGATTCTATTAAATAAAAATTTAACATTTGCTCTACATTATATTAGACCTGTTTTGTGATAATCTCTCTTTCTCACCCTCTTTTGTTTGATGTATTGGCTTAATACTTGAAACCCATATTTAATTTAAACTACCTTGAGACTGCCAAGTTATTGGAATATTTATGGGTTTCATTTTATATGTCACCATATCCGATTTCCAGCCACATCAATTAAAATATATAAATCTCAATGAAGTAAAAATAGGATTAGAAAAACATAACGTTTCTTAAATGCTCTAAACGCTCCTTCTACATTACCTGGAATACAAAACTGCCGTGCTGTACTGTCTGCATAGAGATGCCAAATAGGTGTAATGCAAATCAGGAGCAAGTCATTGACAGATAAATTAAATAGTCATGATCTGAATATTGAGTTTAGGCAAGCATCACAGTCCATTGGCGCCAAGTTAGATTTCTTGTCCTGTACAAAAATGTTATGTTGTTCTCATTAAGCAGTCATCCATCTAAGTGACTTCAAGGCCCTTAAGACCTGAATAGGCTAAGCTCATCTATCAGCCTCTTGACTTTAGTCAGAGCCACAGCAGGTACTATAATAAGCTGAGTCTCTGTATTCTGATTATTTTGTTACATGAACACACTTAACATTTCAGTTATATTGTAATTTTCTTTTTTTAAAATTTCTTTATTGTTATGTTAATCACCATACATTACATCATTAGTTCTTGATGTAGTGTTCCATGATTCATTGTGCATAACACCCAGTGCTCCATGCAGAACATGCCCTCCTTAATACCCATCACCAGGCTAACCCATCCCCCCACCCTCCCCCCTCTAGAACCCTCAGTTTGTTTTTCAGAGTCCATCGTCTCTCATGGTTCGTCTCTCCCTCCGACTTACTCCCCTTCATTCTTCCCCTCCTGCTATCTTCTTCTTTTTCTTTTTTCTTAACATATCTTGCATTTTTTGTTTCGGAAGTACAGATCTGTGATTCAACAGTCTTGCACAATTCACAGCGCTCACCATAGCACATACCCTACCCAATGTCTATCACCCAGCCACCCCATCCCTCCCACCTCCCACCACTCAGCAACCCTCAGTTTGTTTCCTGAGATTAAGAATTCCTCATATCAGTGAGGTCATATGATACATGTCTTTCCCTGATTGACTTATTTCACTCAGCATAACACCCTCCAGTTCCATCCACGTCGTTGCAAATGGCAAGATCTCATTCTTTTGATGGCTGCATAATATTCCATTGTGTATATATACCACTTCTTCTTTATCCATTCATCTGTCGATGGACATCTTGGCTCTTTCCACAGTTTGGCTATTGTGGACATTGCTGCTATAAACATTGGGGTGCACGTACCCCTTCGGATCCCTACATTTGTATCTTTGTGGTAAATACCCAGTAGTGCAATTGCTGGATCGTATGGTAGCTCTATTTTCAACTGTTTGAGGAACCTCCATACTGTTTTCCAGAGTGGCTGCACCAGCCTGCATTCTCACCAACAGTGTAGGAGGGTTCCCCTTTCTCCACATCCCTGCCAACATCTGTCATTTCCTGACTTGTTAATTTTAGCCATTCTGACTGGTGTGAGGGGGTATCTCACTGAGGTTTTGATTTGGATTTCCCTGATGCTGAGCAATGTTGAGCACTTTTTCATGTGTCTGTTGGCCATTTGGATGTCTTTGGAAAAAAGTCTGTTCATGTCTTCTGCCCATTTCTTGATTGGATTATTTGTTCTTTGGGTGTTGAGTTTGATAAGTTCTTTATAGATTTTGGATACTAGCCCTTTATCTGATATGTCACTTGCAAATATTTTCTCCCATTTTGTCGGTTGTCTTTTGGTTTTGTGGACTGTTTCTTTTGCTGTGCGAAAGCTTTTTATCTTGATGAAATCCCAATAGTTCATTTTTGCCCTTGCTTCCCTTGCCTTTGGCGATGTTTCTAGGAAGAAGTTGCTGCGGCTGAGGTCGAAGAGGTTGCTGCCTGTGTTCTCCTTTTGGATTTTGATGGACTCCTGTCTCACGTTTAGGTCTTTCAACCATTTGGAGTCTATTTTTGTGTGTGGTGTAAAGAAATGGTCCAGTTTCATTCTTCTGCATGTGGTTGTCCAATTTTCCCAACACCATTTGTTGAAGAGACTGTCTTTTTTCCATTGGACATTCTTTCCTGCTTTGTGAAAGATGAGTTGACCATAGAGTTGAGGGTCCGTTTCTGGGCTCTCTATTCTGTTCCATTGATCTATGTGTCTGTTTTTGTGCCAGTACCATACTGTCTTGATGATGACAGTTTGTAATAGAGCTGGAAGTCCGGAATTGTGATGCCGCCAGCTTTGCTTTTCTTTTTCAAGATTCCTCTGGCTATTCGGGGGGCTCTTCTGATTCCATACAAATTTTAGGATTCTTTGTTCCATTTCTTTGAAAAAAGTGGATGGTATTTTGATGGGGATTGCATTGAATGTGTAGATTGCTCTAGGTAGCATTGACATCTTCACAATGTTTGTTCTTCCAATCCATGAGCATGGAACGTTTTTCCATTTCTTTGTGTCTTCTTCAATTTCTTTCATGAGTATTTTATAGTTTTCTGAGTACAGATCCTTTGCCTCTTTGGTTAAATTTATTCCTAGGTATCTTATGGTTTGGGGTGCAATTGTAAATGGGATCGACTCCTTAATTTCTCTCTCTTCTGTCTTGTTATTGGTATATAGGAATGCCACTGATTTCTGTGCTTTGATTTTATATCCTGCTACTTTACTGAATTCCTGTATGAGTTCTAGCAGTTTTGGGGTGGAGTCTTTTGGGTTTCCCACATACAGTATCATATCATCTGCAAAGAGTGAGAGTTTGACTTCCTCTTTGCCGATTTGGATGCCTTTGATTTCTTTTTGTTGTCTGATTGCTGTGGCTAGGACTTCTAATACCATGTTGAATAGCAGTGGTGATAGTGGACATCGCTGCCGCATTCCTGACCTTAGGGGAAAAGCTCTCAGCTTTTCCCCATTGAGAATGATATTGGCTGTAGGTTTTTCATAGATGGCTTTTATGATATTGAGGTATGTACCCTCTATCCGTATACTCTGAAGAGTTTTGATCAAGAAAGAATGCTGTACTTTGTCAAATGCTTTTTCTGCATCTATTGAGAGGATCATATGATTCTTGTTCTTTCTTTTGTTAATGTATTGTATCACGTTGATTGATTTGCAGATGTTGAACCAGCCTTGCAGCCCAGGAATAAATCCCACTTGGTCACAGTGAATAATCCTTTTCATGTACTGTTGGACCCTCTTGGCTAGTATTTTGGTGAGAATTTTTGCATCCATATTCATCAAGGATATTGGTCTGTAATTCTCCTTTTTGATGGGGTCTTTGTCTGGTTTTGGGATCAAGGTAATGGTGGCCTCATAAAATGAGTTTGGAAGTTTTCCTTCCATTTCTATTTTCTGGAATAGTTTCAGGAGAATAGGTATTAATTCTTCTTTAAATGTCTGATAGAATTCCCCTGGGAAGCCATCTGGCCCTGGGCTTTTGTTTGTTGGGAGATTTTTGATGACTGCTTCAATTTCCTTAGTGGTTATAGGTCTGTTCAGGTTTTCTATTTCTTCCTGGTTCAATTTTGGTAGTTGATACATCTCTAGGAATGCACCCATTTCCTCCAGGTTATCTAATTTGCTGGCATAGAGTTGCTCATATGTTCTTATAATTGTTTGTATTTCTTTGGTGTTGGTTGTGATCTCTCCTCTTTCATTCATGATTTCGTTGATTTGGGTCATTTCTCTTTTCTTTTTGGTAAGTCTGGCCAGGGGTTTATCAATCTTGTTAATTCTTACAAAGAATCAGCTCCTAGTTTCGTTGATCTGTTCTACTGTTCTTTTGGTTTCTATTTCATTGATTTCTGCTCTGATCTTTATTATTTCTCTTCTCCTGCTGGGTTTAGGCTTTATTTGCTGTTCTTTCTCCAGCTCCTCTAGGTGTAGGATTAGGTTGTGTATTTGAGACCTTTCTTGTTTCTTGAGAAAGGCTTGTATTGCTATATACTTTCCTCTTAGGACTGCCTTTGCTGTATCCCAAAGATTTTGAACAGTTGTGTTTTCATTTTCATTGGTTTCCATGAATTTTTTTAATTCTTCTTTCATTTCCTGGTTGACCCATTCATTCTTTAGTAGGATGCTCTTTAGCCTCCATGTATTTGAGTTCTTTCCAACTTTCCTCTTGTGATTGAGTTCTAGTTTCAAAGCATTGTGGTCTGAAAATATGCAGGGAATAATCCCAACCTTTTGGTACTAGTTGAGACCTGATTTGTGACCTAGGATGTGATCAATTCTGGAGAATGTTCCATGGGCACTAGAGAAGAATGTGTATTCCGTTGCTTTGGGATGGAATGTTCTGAATATGTCTGTGAAGTCCATTTGGTCCAGTGTGTCATTTAAAGTCTTTATTTCCTTGTTGATCTTTTGCTTAGATGATCTGTCCATTTCAGTCAGGGGGGTGTTAAAGTCCCCCACTATTATTGTATTGTTGTCAATGTGTTTCTTTGCTTTTGTTATTAATTGCCTTATATAATTGACTGCTCCCATGTTCGGGGCATAGATATTTACAATTGTTAGATCTTCTTGTTGGATAGACCCTTTAAGTAGGATATAGTGTCCTTCCTCATCTCTTATTACAGCCTTTGGTTTAAAATCTAATTTGTCTGATATAAGGATTGCCACCCCAGCTTTCTTTTGGTGTCCATTAGCATGGTAAATGGTTTTCCACCCCCTCGCTTTCAATCTGGGGGTGTCTTTGGGTCTAAAATGAGTCTCTTGCAGACAGCATATTGATGGGTCTTGTTTTTTAATCCAATCTGATAGCCTGTGTCTTTTGATTGAGGCATTTAGCCCATTTACATTCAGGGTAACTATTGAAAGATATGAATTTAGTGCCATTGTATTGCCTGTAAGGTGACTGTTACTGTATATTGTCTCTGTTCCTTTCTGATCTGTGCTGCTTTTAGTCTCTCTCTTTGCTTAGAGGACCCCTTTCAATATTTCCTGGAGGGCTGGTTTCGTGTTTGCCAATTCCTTTAGTTTTTGTTTGTCCTGGAAGCTTTTTATCTCTCCTTCTTTTTTCAGTGACAGCCTAGCTGGATATAGTATTCTTGGCTGCATATTTTTCTCGTTTAGTGCTCTGACGATATCATGCCAGTCCTTTCTGGCCTGCCAGGTCTCTGTGGATAGGTCTGTTGCCAATCTAATATTTCTACTGTTGTAGGTTACAGATCTCTTCTCCCGAGCTGCTTTCAGGATTTTCTCTTTGTCTCTGAGACTCGTAAGTTTTACTATTATATGTTGGGGTGTTGACCTATTTTTATTGATTTTGAGAGGGGTTCTCTGTGCCTCCTGGATTTTGATGCCTGTTTCCTTCCTCACATTAGGGATGTTCTCTACTATTATTTGCTCCAATATACCTTCTGCTCCTCTCTCTCTTTCTTCTTCTTCTGGGATCCCAATTATTCTAATGTTGTTTCGTCTTATCGTATCGCTTATCTCTTGAATTCTGCCCTCGTGATCCTGTAGTTGTTTCTCTCTCTTTTTCTCAGCCTCTTTATTGTCCATCATTTGGTCTTCTATATCACTGATTCTCTCTTCTGCCTCATTTATCCTAGCAGTTAGTGCCCCCACTTTTGATTGCACCTCATTAATAGCCTTTTAGATTTCGACTTGGTTAGATTTTAGTTCTTTTATTTCTCCAGAAAGGGTTTCTCTAATAACTTCCACGCTTTTTTCAATCCCAGCTAGTATCTTTAAAGTCATGATTCTGAACTCTAGGTCGACATCGTACTAATGTCCATATTGAGTAGGTCCCTGGCTGATGGTACTATCTCTTGTTCTTTTTGCTGAGGTGATTTTTTTCATCTTGTCATTTTGTCCAGAGGGAAATAGATGAATGAGAGAACAAAATGCTAACAGGTTAACAACATCCCCAGCAAATATACTCTATAGAAATCAGAAAAGACCTGAAACCAGGGGAAAAGAAAGGGAAAGAAAGAAAAAAGAAAGAGAAAAAAAAAAGAAAGAAAAAAAACAAAAAGAAAAAGATTAAAAACAAAAACAGAATAATACAAAACAACCCGAATATGATCAAATATGGTCAGGCTAGTGCACAGATCAATGCTGCACACTAGATTTTGGGCATATTTTGGTCTGTTAGAAAAAAGTGCCTCCTAAAATTTTAAAGGAAGAAAGACTTATCTGTGTACAAAATATTGGTTGATACAATGAAGGGATGGAAGATGACTGTAAAGATGAAAATTATAAAAGATTTTATAAAAGGAATAGATACGATAAGAATTTGTTTGAAAAAAGAAAGAAGAAGATTTAAAAAAAAAAGGGAGAGAATGTGATCAGGCAGGAGACTAGAACAAAGCCATACACTAGTGATTTAGGGTATATTTTGATCTGTTAGAAGAAACTGTATCTCAAAATTTTAAAGAGAGAACAACTTATATATATATATGCCAAAAATAAGGGTAACTACTATGAAGGGATAAAATATGACTCTAAAAATGAAAAATAAAAAATGTTTTTTTAAAAAAAGGTATTGATATGATGTTGGTTGAAAAAGGGAAAAAGAGAAATTAAAAAAAACAGTTAAAAAAATTAACTTTGAAACACTAATGAATCATGGTAAAAAAAAGCCATGAATTCTATGTGCAGTATTCCCCTAGAGCTGGAGTTCTCCCATTCTCCTTGACCGATAAACTTGGTCTTGGCTTGCTTGCTGTTCGTGCTGATCTTCTGGGGGAGGGGCCTGTTGCTGTGGTCCCCAAATATCTTTGCTGGAGGCGGAATTGCCCCACCCTTGTTGGTCCGGACTAAGCAAGCTGCTCAGGTTTGCTCTCAGGAGCTTTTGTTCCCTGCAAGCTTTCCCTACGGCTTTGGAGGACCACAGTGAAAATGGCAGCCTCCTAATCTCTGCCCCAGAGGAGGCAAGAACTCGGGGCTCTGCTCCTCAGTGCGTCCCCAGAGAAAATCAGCCAGTCACTCCCGTGTCCCCGGTTTCCGGCCGCACTCTGTGCTCACCGGGCCTGTGACCGAGCATTTCTATCTCTGGCACCCGACCCCGTGTGGAGTCTCCAAACCCAGCAGATCCCTGCGGTGTGCTCCCGAGCCGGTCCTCCTGTGGGAGGAAGGGGAGTGTCCCCGGCTCTGCTGCTTGTTGGGTCCCTGCTGGAGGAGCAGAGGCCCGACTGGGCCGCGGATCACAGTCTATATCAACCCTGAGCTGAGAGCTCATGCCTTGCCTCTGTCTCTGCAGCCGGCTTCCCCGCTCCAATACCTGGGAGCTCTGCCGCACTCAGTCACCCCCGGTCTTTCTGTGACCCCAAGGGTCCTGAGACCACAATGTCCCATGAGGGTTCCACCTCCCGCTTAGCCACTGGAGCGACGTCCCTCAGCAGAGCTGACTTCTAAAAGTTCCAATTTTATGCTCTGCGGCTCTATTACTTGCCAGAAGCGGCCGACGGAGGCCCCCTCCCCCGCCCTCTATCCTTCCGAATATCGCCTTGGATTCACTTCTCCGCACGTCCTACCTTCCAGAAAGTGGTCGCTTCTCTGTTCAGAGAGTTGTTGCTACTCTCCTCTTCGATCTCCTGTTGAGTTCGTAGGTGTTCAGAATGGTTTGATCCCTATTCAGCTGAATTCCTGAGACCAGATGAAATCCAGGTCTCCTACTCCTCCGCTATTTTGCTCTGCCCTTATTGTAATTTTCTAGTGAGATACTAGTTGGCCTTCATTAAAAACTCTTTCTGTTGTGTTAACTCTTAGCTATGGACTAAGATATAAAGATCAGGTCTTTGTTTGACTTCAGTAGGAATCTAGGAAAAAATGCTTTTCTAATAAGTAAATGTGGTAATGCTTGTCATCTATCCACAGAATCTTTGCAAAGCAAGGCTAAAATGACAGGATCTATAAAATGGCAAACAATAACAGAAGCAATTTTTAAATTCAAAACAGGTGATTCTATTGCACATATTTAATCAGTATATTAAATCCCGACTAGTATAGTAATTTTGAGTAACAGATTTAAGTAAAAATTAAGTTAAAGCAGTTTTTTGGTAACATATCAACAAATAATTGTTCTATGATTTAATTAAAGTTAATGTTTTTTGGTTAAAAATATTGCAATTCTAATTGCAAAAATAAATTTATGATAATAATATGTCTTAAAAATAATTTGAAGTTTAATGCAATTTCAATGAAAATAGCTATCGATATAAATGGTAAATTATCTTTTTTGTGATGATGAAGAGTATCTTTCCAAGCAAGAATAGAAAATGCATTTTGGAATCAACAATAATAGAGAAGGAAACCTAATAAATATATTTAGAATGTATAAAATTATAATACATTTAAAAAATTTTGGAGTGATGATGTATACATAAGCAGAGAAATGTATATAATAGAAACTCCAAAATACTTATAAAATAAAACAAATATTTATTGACCACTCAACACACTTTTCATATATTTTTCCTTTAACCATAGTTGCCAAACTATAAACTAGGTGACTGTGTCTAGTTTAAACAGAAACAAACTGAAGCTAGTAAGAGGGTAAATCTTTTTATAGCTTTATCAAAGTATAATTGATATACAATAAACAAAACTACTTAAAGTGTAATATTTGAATCCTCAAAAAATATTAGCAAACCAAATAAAAGCAGTACAGTAAAAAGATCATACACCATAATCAAATGAGATATATTCCTGGGATGTGAGGATGGTTCAATGTATGCAAATCAATAAATATGACACAACACATTAACAAAGAAAAGTATAAAAATTATGATTATCTCAATAAATGTAGTAAAAGCACTTAACAAAATTCAACGTCCTCTCATGATAAAAACTCTTAACAAATTGGTTATAAAAGAAGGTACCTCAACATAATAAAAGTCACATATGGCAAGATTATTGCAAACATCATACTCAATGGTCAAAAGCTGAAAACATTTCCTTTTAGATCAGGAACAAGACAAGGATATCCATTCCTACCACTTTTATTCATCATAGTACTGAAAGTCCTAGACCAATTAAGCAAGAAAAAGAAATAAAAGGCCTCATAATTGAAGAGGAAGAAATAAAATTGTCTCTATTTTCAGATGACATGATTTATATGTAAAAAACCCTAAAGACTCCACCCCAAACTATTAAAACTTATAAATGAACTCAGTAAAGTTGCAGTATACACAATGAATGTATAAAATCAGTTGTATTTCTGTACACTAACAACAAATTATCTGAAAAATAAATAAAGAAAATGATTCTATTTACAATAGAATCAAAAAGAATTAAATACTTGGGAATACACTTAACCAAGTAAACAAAAGATCTTTACACTGAAAACTATAAGACATTGATAAAATAAGTTGAAGGAGACAGAAACACATGGAGAAGTATTCATGTTCATGGACTGGAAGAATGAAAGTGTTAAAATGTCCATATTATCCAAAGTGATATACAGATTCAATGCAATCCCTATCAAAACCTCAATGGCATTTTTACGGAAATAGAAAAGCAATCTTAAAATTTGTATATAACTACAAAGGACTCCAAATGGTCAAAACAGTCTTGAGAAAGGAGAAAAATCTACAGGGATCATACTTCTTCATTTCAAACTGTATTATAAATTATAGTAATCAAAGCAATGTGGTATTGGAATAAAAACAGTCACGTAGATGAACAAAATAGACAGCCAGAAGTAAACCCATGCATATATGGCCAATTAACTCTTGACAGAAGAGCCAAGAATACTCAATGGGGAATGAATAGTCTCTTCAGTAGTGTTGTGAAAACTGGATATCCACATGCAAAATAATGAAACTAGGTCTTGATCTTACATCAAACACAAAAATCAACTAAAAAGGAAAAAAATCTTGAACATAAAATCTGAAACTGTAAAAGTCTTAGAAGAAAATATAAGGAAACCCTCCTTGACATTAGACTTGGCAATGATTTTTTGGATTTTGCCCCAAAAGCAAAGGCAACGGAAGCAGAAATAAACAAATGGGACTACATCAAACTAAACAGCTGTGCATAGCCAAGCAAACCACCAACAAAGTGAATAAGCAACATATGGAATGGGAGAAAATATTTGCAGACCACCTATTTGATGAGAGATTGATACACAAAATATACAACGGACACATACAACTCAATAGCAACAACAACAACAACAACAACAAAAACAACAACAAACCTAAACAACAAAAACGCATAAAAGGCATTAGAGAATCCCTTAGTGCAGAAATAAAAGAACTAAAATCTAATCAGGCCAAAATTAAAAATGTTCTAATTGAGATGCAGTCTAAAATGGACACTCTGATGATGGCTAGGGTAAATGAGGCAGAAGAGTGAGTGACATAGAAGACAAAATGATGAAAATTAAAGAAGCTGAGGAAAAGAGAGAAAAACAATTAATGGATCATGAGGGGAGGCTTCGAGAAATCAGTGATACCATAAAGCAAAACAATATTAGAATTATTGGGGTTCCAGAAGAAGAAGAAAGAGAAAGAGAGACAGAAGGTATATTTGAGTAAATCATAGCTGAGAACTTCCTTAATCTGGGGAAGGAAACAGGCATTCAAGTTCTGGAGGCACAGAGAACCCCTCCCCAATCATTAAAATTAGATCAACACACTGACAGATAATAGTGAGGCTTGTGAATCTCAGAGGTAACGAGAAAATCCTGGAAACAGCTTGAGACAAGAGGTCCTTAACCTATAAGAGTAGAAATATTAGACTGGCAGAAGACCTATCCACAGAGACCTGGCAGGCCAGAAAGGGCTGGCATGTTATATTTAGGGTACTAAATGAGAAAAACATGCAACCAAGAATATTTTATTCAACAAGGCTGTCACTCAGAATGGAAGGAGAGATAAAGAGCTTCCTGGGGACCCCAGGTGGCTTAGTCAGTTAAGCATCTGTCTTCAGCTCAGATCATCATCCCAGGGTCCTGAGATTGAGCCCCACAATGGACTCCTGCTTAGTGGGGAATCTGCTTCTCCCTCTGCCTCTGCTCACGTGCTCTCTCTCTCGCTCACTCTATCCCTCAAATAAATAAAGAAAATCTTTTTAAAAAAAAGCTTCCTTGACAAACAGAAACTAAAAGAATTTGTGATTATTAAACCAGTCCTGCAAGAAATATTAAAGGGCATCCTGTAAGGGAAGAGATCCCAAAAGCAATATAGACCAGAAAGGAATAGAGACAATATACAGAAACAGTGACTTTATGGGTAATATTAACACTAAATTCATATCTTTCAATAGTTAGTCTGAATATAAATGGGCAAATGCTCCAATCAAAATACACAGGGCATCAGATTTGATAAAAAAAGCAAGACCCATCCATATTATGTCTACAAGAGACTCATTTTAGACCCAAGGCACCTCCAGATTGAAAGTGAGGGGGTGGAGAACAATTTACCATGCTAATGGACGTCAAAAGAAATCTGGGGTAGCAATCCTTATATCAGACAAATTAGATTTTATTTTTTTATTTTTTTTTAAAGATTTTATTTATTTATTCATGAGAGACAGACAGAGAGAGAGAGGGAGAGGCAGAGGGAGAAGCAGGCTCCCAAGGAGCAGGGAGCCCGATGCAGGACTCGATCCCAGGACCCTGGGATCATGACCTGAGCCGAAGGCAGACGCTTAACCATCTGAGCCACCCAGGTGCCTGACAAATTAGATTTTAAACCAAAGACTGTACTAATGGATGAAGAGGGACACTATATCACACTTAAAGTGTCTATCCAACAAGGACATCTAATAATTATGAATATTTATATTCCTAACTTGGGAGCAGCCAATTATTAAATCAATTAATAACAAAATTAAAGAAACACATTGATAATAATACAATAACTGTAGGGGACTTCAACACCCCACTCACAACAATGGACAGATCATCTAAGTAGAAGATTAACAAGGAACCAAGCGTTTTGAATGACACACTGGACCAGATGGACTTCACAGATACATACAGAGCATTCCATCCTAAAGCAACAGAATACATATTCTTCTTAAGTGCACACTGCACATTCTCCAGAAAAGACCACATCCTGGGTCACAAATCAGGTTTCAACTGGTACCAAAAGATTGGGATTATTCCCTGCATATTTTCAGACCACAATGCTTTGAAACTTGAACTCATTAACAAGAGGAAATTTGGAAGGAACTTAAACACTTGGAGGGTAAAAAGCAACTTACTAAAGATTGAATGGGTCAACCAGGAAATTAAAGAAGAATTTAAAAATTTGTGGAAGCAAATGAAAATGGAAAGCACAAATGTTCAAAACCTTTGGGATGGAGCAAAGGCAGTCCTAAGAGGGAAGTACATAGCAATACAAGACTTACTCAAGAAACTAGAAAAGTGTCAAGCACACAAGCTAACCTTACACCTAAAGGAGCCGGAGAAAGAACATAAACAAAACAAAACAAAACAAACCTAAACCAAGCAGGAGAAAAGAAATAATAAAGATTAGAGCAGAAATCAATGAAAGAAAGAGAAATTAAGGAGTCGATCAGAGAAAGACATGTATCATATGATCTCACTGATATGAAGAATTCTTAATCTCAGGAAACAAACTGAGGGTTGCTGGAGTGGTGGAGGGTGGGAGGGATGGGGTGGTTGGGTGATAGACATTGGGGAGGGTATGTGCTATGGTGAGCGCTGTGAATTATGTAAGGCTGTTGAATCACAGACTTGTACCTCTGAAACAAATAATACATTATATGTTAAAAAAGAAGAAGATAGTAGGAAGGGAAAAACGAAGGGGGGGAATCGGAGGGGGAGATGAACCATGAGAGACTATGGACTCTGAGAAACAAACTGAGGCTTCTAGAGGGGAGGGGGGTTGGGGGAATGGGTTAGCCTGGTGATGGGTATTAAAGAGGGCACGTATTGAGCACTGAGTGTTATATGCAAACAATGAATCATGGAACACTACATCAAAAACTAATGATGTAATGTATGGTGATTAACATAACATAAAAAAAAAAACTACAAAAGTAAAAAAAAAAAAAAAATCTCCCAACAAACAAGAACCCACGGCTGGATGGCTCCCCAGGTGAATTCTATACAAAGACCCCATCAAAAAGGAGAATTGTAAGCCAATATCCCTGATGAACATGGATGCAAATAGGATCCAACATCCAAGAGATTATTCAACACTACCAAGTGGGATTTATTGCTGAGCTGCAAGGATGGTTCAACATTCACAAATCGATCAAAGTGATACATCACATTAATAAAAGAAAGGACAAGAACCATATGATCCTCTCAATTGATGCACAAAAAGCATTTGACAAAATACAGCATCCTTTCTTGATTAAAATTCTCCACAGTGTAGGAATAGAGGGAACATACCTCAATATCACAAAAACCATATATGAAAAGCCCACGGTGATTATCATTCTCAATGGGGAAAAACTAAGAGCTTTTCCCCTAAGGTCAGGAATATGACAGGGATGCCCACTCTCACCACTGTTGTTCAATATAATACTAAAAGTCCTAGCCTCAGCAATCAGACAACAAAAATAAATAAAAGGCCTTCAAATTAACAAAGAAGAATTCAAACTCTCTTCTCAGATGACATGATACTTTATGTGGAAAACCCAAAAGATTCCACCCCAAAATTTCCACAACTCATACAGGAATTCAGCAACATGGCAGGATATAAAATCAACACACAGAAATCAGTTGCATTTCTATACACTAACAATGAGACAGAAGAAAGAGAAATAAAGGAATTGATCCCATTTATAATAGCACCAAAAACCATAAGATACCTAACCAAAGAGGTAAAGAATCTGTACTCTAAAAGCTATAGAACATTTATGAAAGAAATTGAGGAAGACATAAAGGGATGGAAAAACATTCCATGCTCATGGATTGGAAGAATACATATTGTTAAAATGTCTATGCTACGCTGAGCCATCTACACATTCAATGCGATCCTTATGAAAATACCATCAACTTTTTTCACAGAGCTGGAACAAATAATTCTAAAATGTGTATGGAACCAGAAAAGACCCCGAATAGCCAGGGGAATATTGAAAAAGAAACCCAAAGGTGGTGGTATCACAATGCCAGACTTCAAGCTATATTACAAAGCTGTAATCATCAAGGCAGTATGGTTATTGGCACAAAAACAGACATATAGAGCAATGTAACAGAATAGAGAACCCAGAAATGGACCTTCAACTCTATGGTAACTAATCTTCGACAAAGCAGGAAAAAATATCCAATGGAAAAAAGACAGTCTCTTCAACAAATGGTGTTGGGAAAATTGTTCAGATACATGTAGAAGAATGATACTGGACCATTTCTTATAGCATACACAAAGATAAACTCAAAATGGATGAAAGAACTCAATGTAAGACAGGAATCCTTCAAAATCCTAGAGGAGAACACAGACAGTAACTTCTGGGACCTCAGCCACAGCAACTTCTTGCTAGAAACGTTTCCAAAGGCAAGGGAAACAAAGGCAAAAATGAACTATTGGGACTTCATCAAGATAAAAAGCTTCTGCACAGCAAAGGAAACAGTCAACAAAACTAAAAGTCAGCCTATAGAATGGGAGAAGATATTTGCAAAAGGCATATCAGATAAAGTGCTAGTATCCAAACTCTATAAAGAACTTATCAAACTCAACACCCAAAAACCAATAATCCAATCGAGAAATGGGCAGAAGACATGAACAGATATTTCTCCAAAGAAGACATACAAATGGCCAACAGACACATGAAAAAGTGCTCTACATCACTCGCCATCAGGAAATAAAAATCAAAACCACAATGAGATATCACCTCACACCAGTCAAAATGGCTAAAATTAAGTCAGGAAACAACAAATGGCAGCAAGGATGTGGATAAAGGGGAACTCTCTTACACTTTTGGTGGGAATGCAAGCTGGTACAGCCACTCTCAAAAACAGCATGGAGGTTCCTCAAGAAGTTAAAAATAAAGCTACCCTATGACCCAGCAATTGTACTACTAAGCATTTACCCCAAAGATACCAATGTAATGATCTGAAGGGGCACATGCATGCCAATGTTTATGGCAGCAATGTCCACAATAGCCAAACTATGGAAAGAGCTGAGATGTTCATCAACAGATGAATTGATAAAGAAGATGTGTATATGTATATCAGAAAGGATAAATACTTACCATTTACATCAACATGAAAGGAACTGGAGGGTATTATGCTGAGTGAAATAAGTCAATTAGAGAAAGACAATTATCATATGTTTTCACTCATATGTGGAATATAAGAAACAGAACAGAGGATCATAGGGGTAGGGAGGGAAAACTGAATGAGAAGTAATAGAGAGGGAGAAAAACCATAAGAGACTCTTAACTATAGGAAACAAACAGAGTTGCTTGGGGGGGATGGGGTAGCTGGGTGATGGGCATTAAGGAGGGCATGTGATATGATGAGCACTGGTTGTTATATGCAACTGATGAATTATTGAACTCTACATCTGAAACTAATGATGATATGTTGGTTAATTGAAATTAAATACAAAAATGAAAAAGAAAAAATAAAAATAAAACTACTATATGATTTAACAATCCCACTTCTGGGTATATATCCAAAGGAAACAAAATCACTATCTTGAAGAGATATCTGCACCCCATGTTCTCTGAAACATGATTCATGATAGTCAATATATAAAAACAATGTAAGTGTCTGTGAATGGATGAATGGATAATAAGATGTGGTATACAGTGGACTATTACTAAGCCTCAAAAAAGAAGGAAATTCTGTCATTTGTAGCAACATGGATGAACCTCAGGGACATTATGCTAAGAGAAATAAGCCAGACAGAAAAAGATGGTATGTGGAGCGATACCACATGGTATCGCTTGTATGTGGAATGTGAGGAAAAAATGTTGAGCTCATAGAAGCAGGGAGTAAATGGTGTTTCCAGAATCTGAAGGGTTAGGTAAATAGAGGTTGGTAAAGGGTACAAACTTTTAAATATAAGATGAATAAGTACTGAGGATCTAATGTAAAATATGGTGGCTAGTTGATGATATGATATTATATAACTGAAATTTGCTAAGAGAGTAGAATTTAAGTGTTCTCACAAAAAAGGTAAATATGTGAGATGATAGATGTATTGAGTCAATTGTGGAATCCTTCCGCAATGCATACATATATTAATCATCACTTTATACACTTTAAATATATTACAAATTTGGGGTGCCTGGGTGGCTCAGTCATTAAGCGTCTGCCTTCGGCTCAGGTCATGATCTCAGGGTCCTGGGATCGAGCCCCGAATCGGGCTCCCTACTCAGCGGGAAGCCTGCTTCTCCCTCTCCCTCTCCCCCTGCTTGTGTTCCCTCTCTCACTGTGTCTCTCTCTGTCAAATAAATAGAAATAGAAGAAAGCATAAAAATATAATACCTAATAATCATTCACAATCACACTTATATGGTAAGATAATAAATGAAAATGAGATAGAAATTAATCATTATCTTAGGAAATAGCTCCATTTAGTTTAAAAAGAACAAAATAAAAGATATACATCTAAGGATATTTACTGTAAAATGTTGGGGAAAACATCATGCAAATATAACCAATAAGAAGTAGGAATATCAATATTGACAAGATTGACTCCAAAACTTAAAGCATTAAATGAGACCCAAGGCATATAATTCTCAAGAATCCTAGTTTCATATAATACAGCATAAAATTACAAGAAGTAAAAACTTCAAGAAATACATTGAGAAATCTAGATTAGACTCTTTAAACTTCCATGGTATATCACAAGCCAAATAGTTGAAAACCAGAATTTGAAGGACATAATTAGCAATGTTTAATAAATATTCATAGTACTCTCTACCCTAAAAAATAGACAATCTGTTTTTTCAAGGATGTATATTATATTAAAAAATAGTCTCCACACATTCCAAAAATTAGAAATAGTAGTTCATAAATCATTACAAAATAACCAAAACTCTAAATAAATAACACTTATGGAAAAATAACAAGGCCACAGTATTAACTTGGAAATTAAAAATATTCTTCTAAATAATTATTGATTTAAATAGACATCAACCTAAAATTTAAGCATATCAAAACATATGGCATATGGCTCAAGTAAAGTCAGAGGAAGTATCAGTCAAACGGCTTGATTTTTCAATCAGAAAACAATGAAAAATTGAACAAAACATTTTGTTTTAGATTAGAAAGAACAGAGGCTTTGTACATAGAAAGCCAAGTTCTCTTTAAATGTTATTTTTGATACCTCAAATTTTACATTTTAACTCTTTACTGAATTACATGGCCATTTGAATAGGATTCTTCCTGATGGAAGCAAAATCTCTAGTATGATTGAGTGACCTATAAAATATAATATTACCCTGTCAAATAATTTTTGGTATCAGTGTTTATAATGTAGATACATAGAAACTTGTGGATTTTTTTTGTATTTAGAGAAGACAAATTCTAGAATTTCGAACCATATGTTTAATGTTAAACATAAATGTTGATCATTTAAAATCTGTATTTTGAAATTTTTGCAACAATTTCTTTTGAAGAATTTTTTAAATGTCAGTATAATTTCTAATGAGTATCATTATCCATGTATTTATTTATTTTGAGGTTAAGGTCATATACATTTTAATAAAAAATTAAAATACTTCTCTCTTACAGATTAAATTCTCTTTATTTTCAGTTTTTCATGTTGAATTATTTGGATGTTTTACCATTCATTTGTTTCTTTAGTATCTTTTAAAATTGTTTGGTCTATCTTGTTTGGAGATTTTACAGGTACCCTCAAGGGTTTCAAACTTATTACTGCTTTTTATACCATACTTTGTGATCATTTTCTGTTTCTATTCTGTATTTAAAACAAAGAACAGTCTGTTAAAAAAAAATTACCCAGAATATTTTAATTTACTTTGTCATTTATTCACAATATGATGAACTATCACATTTTCTAGACACAATGATGGATTATCTACTGATGTCTTATTTCAGTAGAAGAGAGCCTTCCTAGATAAATAAGCATGGTTTAAAATAGTTTTTTCAATGCCAAGAAATGAAGTGTTGCTGGATTTAAGTGTTCTCACAAAAAAGGTAAATATGTGAGATGATAGATGTATTGATACTTTTAGGGAAGGGTTAATGACATCATCTCCTTTCCTGGTACTCTTTTATTTTTGGTTTATCAGACATTACAGGAAGTTTTGTTTGTGGGGAAAATATATGTTTTCTGACATTTAACTAATGATATAGTCAGGGTGTTAGCATTTTTGTGACATCCCAGTTCATACTGATGAAAACATTGCAGTTCTGTGTCAGAATAAATTTGATAACAATTAGGAATGTCATAAATAGAACAACCACATGAAATTCCATTTTCATGTGTGAATAATTTTGACTATCACCATTTAAGGGTATTAATTACTTGTATACCTGTTACTAAAGATAGTGCACTGTTTTTAGACATATGAATCTGGGTTCTGTCCGTGATCAAATTTTCTTTCATATATTGTGAGAAGAAATGCATAATGTGAATTCTGAATCACAGAATTCAAGTTTGAGCTGCTTGGCCACACTCTTCAAGGATAGGAGTACATTCTGAAGCTTCCTAATGGAAAGTATTCAGCGGTCCCTTCCCCTAAAATAGTGTCTGATTCATATAACACAATTATTGGTGTGTTCAATTATTATTGTTACTTGTTAACTAAGAAAGACAAAACATCATCAGATTTCATTTATAGATATGACTAGTTGATCATCTAAATTAAGACATCTTTTTGAAAACTTTTCTCTCATTAACTATCAAAACATGTGAATTAAGTAAAATTATATGTGTATAAATGGATTATAGAAGAAAATACCATTTAACTTAAGAATAGAGAAAAAGAAACCTACAGGTTAGATAAGGAAAATGACATGGAACAGAACGGTTAATTGCATATCTTTTGGAATAAGACACCCTGGGTGTGAGTCCTTTTACTTACTAGTAGGGTATGTTGGGCAAAATGTTTAATTAATCCTCAATCATTTTATGTATAATATGGGGTGAGAAATAACATCTACTTCACAGAATTGTCATGAGGATTAAATGCATCAGTCCATGTAAATCATTCAGCATGATGGCTGGTACGTAATAATTAATCTTTGCGACTATTGTTACTCTTGAAAATAGGATCGATTAATCATAGCATATAGGGCTATCCCTGTACCCACTTATGGGTTTCACCTTGTTTTTAGACTTAAGAAATAATGTAGGGGAAACAGGTATAAAGCTGAACTGTGTGGTACATGCCAGGGATTTATAGATGCAATTTAACTATTGATACTGATAAAGTATAGATTCAAATGTTTTCTACTAACAAGAAAATGTAGTAATCTTAAATCAATTATGGGAAAAAAGTAAATCCAGCAATCAGGAAAAAAAATTCTGCCTTTAACATTATATTGTTAAATTAATATTGTTAACATTATATTTAACTTTTATCTGTATGCAATATTTAAGTGCTTGGTTTTGTATCTCTTACTCTCTTTCTCTGCATAAAAACACTTGAAAAATAAATTCCAAACTATTTAAGGTGGTTATCCATCTCTTTCTTCTCTCTTTTGAGAGTGAATGAGTTTGTCACATCCTCCCCAAGAACAGGTTTTTCAGAGAGGGCAAAGAGAAGCACATAAAGGCACTGGGTAACTATAATTTTTTAAAAGATTTATTTATTTGTCTTAGAAAGAGAGAGACAGAGCAAGTGTGAGGTAGGGTAGAGGGAAGTACAGAGGGCGAGGGAGAAAGAGAATCTCAAGCAGACTCCCCAGTGAGCTCAGAGCCCAACACGGGGCTCAATCTCATGACCCTGAGATCACGACCTGAGCAGAAATCAAGAGCTGGCCACTTAACCGACTGAGCCACCCAGGCTCCCCTAGTAACTATTATTTTTTAAAGTTTTATATTCTTTTCTTATCTTTTGAAACAATGAGATACTAACTAAAGACCTAGTTAAAGGTATTGAAAAGTACACTTAAAAAGAAATTTACTGCAGAAACAGATTAATGTTAGTCCCATTTTCTTCTTGGAAACTTAATTTTCTTTGAAGTAAATTTGTTCTTGTTCTTCTCTGTCTGATGATCTTATGTTCTCAGAGTCTAGATTTCCTGTCCCAGAATAGTAACTGTCTTCTTACCTTGGATGCAGTACACATTGTCAGTCTCTGTTGCTGACAGCTGCATGCCCTCGCTGTTTTACATCAGTTGCCTTTTTTATTTGGACATTTCCTCCCCTCTCCCATAATCTCCCTAAGCCCAAATGGAGAAAAACTCTGCTTATCTGGAATCTAGCTTTTGCTTTTGTTTGATGTCATTACCACATGGCTGCCTTTCCCCTTCACAAGTGGCCTGGCTGCTTTGAGTGCCTGCCTCATATTTAACAGTATGGATATCCGATCCTCTATTTTAATATTCATTCAATGATGGATAAGTTTGATGTCTCAGGTTCTTCATTCTTGCAAAATGCCATGATGGACCTCTCTGTACCTGCATCTTTGTAGCGTCTTCTCTTGACCATGGTTCTCTCTCCTCTCTTCCTCTTGATGATGCTTCACTCAACACAGCCCTGGGGATCATCAGTTTTACAAAGAAATATCGGAGAGATTATTGACTTGTTGAGATAGGCTCCATTGGTAAAGGGGAAAGTGAGCTGGAATATAGGCCCAGATCCCAAAGCTAATTTTCCTCTCACAAAAATCATGTCTTGGGCCATCTAATACCACATAAAATATCACTTTGAATGCTCTGACTCAGCCATAACAGATTGTTCACAGTCACTGGATGAAATTCTCACTCTGACATTTTTCTTCTAGCTATTCTCAAACCCCAGCATGTATTTGAATGTTGTCCAATTTTAACCAAGCTCAGCGTGCTTTCTCATTGCCTTTTTCGATCCCTAATTATTTCCTTTTCCCGGTATGTGTGGCTTGATCTCTGCACTTCAGTCTTCCCCATCCTTGTTTGCAGGACACCCCTACCTTAGATCAAAGCAGAGGCCTGCTCTATAGTCTCAGTTCAGCTTCTGAAAACCAGCTTACTTGCTGAGGTAGGGACAGTCATCCTTTTTCATAAAACCCACATGTGGTACATAGTTATACATCAGAATTTTCTCACATGCAAAAACTGAATATGAAAAACGAACAAAATCAACACAATAATAATAGCTAAGAGCAATAATGAATTTAATTCATTATTCGCCTTACCCTGGGCCAAATTCTTTGCATGAAATTTATCATTTAATCCTTCCAATGTTTTGATGAGGTTGTTACTATCATTGAGTCCATTTTATAGATTAAATAACTTGGCAAAAAGTGTTTATCTGTAAGAAAAGAGATAGGAATTTCAATTCAGGTCTGTTTGGCTCCAGAGCCCAATTCCTCCTTTAGGTGAATACTCAGGTGCTTAAGCATAATTTCTATTATACTGAGGGACAACTTATCTTTTTATAGATGAAATGTCTGAAATATTAATGGAAACAAACGTGGAAATAGATTCCAATGTATAAATTCCTATGGCTTACGATTTTTCAGGATTTTACCTAATGCTTAGAAAGAGGACATACTGTGTACAAAACTATTATTGTGTCTGTTGCCTTAATCTATCTTGCGTACTATTTTAATTTATGGTTTCTGGAATTAAGTAGAAAATTGTTGCTAACTTATCACATTGACCTATTTAGGATCGTTCCAATTTGAGATATGTATGATGCATAAACATTTGTGAACCATAGATCTAGGGTAAAATGTGTAGAATGTGTATTGAGATCGAATAATAAGACTCATTTAGAAGGCAGATTTAATATGAGAAGTAAAGCAATAGTAGGAAAATTCAAGACTGCATGGGGTTAGACAAGTCTGCTTCTCATAATAAGCACCAATAATAAAATCCCACCTGTAGGTCAAATCATTCTAATATGCAAACGGTACATGTGACCCTCAGCCTACTAGAGAAATCTCTCAGCGTCTGATGTTGGCTTTGATAAAAATATCATTATTGTTTTAATAATATTTCATCAGTCTAATATTCATTGTTTTCACAATTTATTTTATTCAACAAATTAGGAGATGATTTTCAGAATTTCAATAAATGAAATAAAGTCTTGTGAGAGAAAAAACACCATCACCGTGGCTAGGAAAACAGGCAGACTGTAGTAGGATAGAAGGCATAATTGCATGCTTTGATATTTATGATGAAAGACCAGAGCTGAAAGAAAAATGACAAAAATGCTATCTTAGCCCTTTATGAAACAAAGAAAACCTGAAGGTCGTGCAATAGTAATTTTCATCATTCCTTCCAAAGCCTTGCCAAGCTTTGAAAATTCATATGTAAGAGCAGCTAGTGTTTCTAAGTGAAAATACATTGAAATCATCTTGGGATACATAGTCTATTAAAGGAAAAACTTTGTTTTCTTGCCATAAAGAAAATAAAATTTGATTTCAGAAACTGATATTGACTCTATTTAAATAAACATATTTTTCAGTTCACACAATATTGTGTTGTACGGTTCTTTCTTTCTTTCTTTCTTTCTTTCTTTCTTTCTTTCTTTCTTTCTTTCTTTTTCTTTCTTTCTTTCTTTCTTCTTTCACATGAAGCATAGTTATTTAAAAATCAAGGGTCACATAAGAAATGTATTTAATAATCTCCTGGAAATTATTTTGTTAAAAAATCACTTTCTAGACAAAGAGTAGGATGAGAAATCTAAAATGCCATTGTATTTTTTTCCAGTTCTACAATGGATAGTATGAAAATTACATAAATACAAATTTCCTCAAGAACTTAATGTGAAATATTCTAAATATTTAAAGTTGTTTATAAAACTCTCTCTTCTATGTCAGTTGAACATATGATAAGAGAGCCAGCAGTTTTGCTTTCTAAAAGAACTTATTTATGTACATTCATATATTCCCTAACTACGGCTTTTAGTATTTCATTACTGAGAAGCATATGATGTTTTTAAATGATTCCCAAACTCATTTTCTCCAATCTAGGTATCCAGAAATGAGCCAGTTTTCACAGGATGATTAACTGTGCTAGCCTAGTCCCAATATATGTCTAAAATAATAACTGCAGAAGTAGTAAAATATTTATTTCCTTTCATGTTATCTCATTTCCAGTAATGTTTATTTAAAAAAATATTTATTCCCTATGTATGAATATCTGTTTTCTCTCTGGAATTTCCTACACCATTGTCAAAAACCATGAGGGAGAGTAAATTAGTTGGTTGTTGTGTTGTTTTTCTTTTTCCTCTTCTTTCTTTCTCTTACCAACACTGCTTATCTAAGATTTTTCAAATAGGAGAAGCATAGTGATTATTGGACAAAGGAAAATATGACTCTCACTTGTCCAATTACCGCAACATGAATGTGCCAAACATCTGGGCTTTATATTGCCTCTTTGAAACAGCTGTTACCTTTCCGTTCTCTTATGTCTATCATTCTTATGAAGTTTTCCGGGAAGGCCTTAGTGATTCTTTCTCCATCCTTTCATTTAGATGGGTTTTAGCTATAGAGTACTATGGAGAGTTACTTTCAGAATCTTCTTTATTGAAAAGTAAAGAACAAAAACAAAACCACACGAAACACAACACAACACAACACAACACAACAAAACACAAAGCTCCAAACACAATCGAAGTAGAATTCTGAATTCATGGTGTTCTTCAGCCGAATGAAAATGAAAGAAGTGATTATGACTAAAATAAGGTTGGACCAAAGGCATGCTTAAAGTCGCTTTAGAGATAAGCAGTGTTCTCCCAGGCAGCATATTTGTAGTCGGTGTATATATACGAATGTCCCAACTCCAAAGAAAAGTACTGTCCGAACGTTCCCAGAATCAAAAACAAAGCTCATTTCTTTTCAATTGCAATGCAATCACAACCTTACAGGAAATATTATTGAGGTAATTCCCATATACCAAAACAGAAATTTGAGTTGACCAATTTGCTAAGTGACAAAGTTATCAATTCAGTTCTTTTTTTTTCCAGTGGAAATGTTTACTTGGATTACTCTTTAGACTGTGAGGCATAAAATTCAAACAGTGTATTTGAACTAAACATTTAGTCCTCTTTAGCATGTAGTCTAAACAGTTTTCTTGTGAAAATGATTGCTCGGCTAACCCACTGATGAGAGACACTGTGAAGAAAATGGCATTTTCTGTCATTGCCTAAGTTTTGTTTTTGAGAAATAGAGTAGAAATTCCTCTTGTTTTTGAAACAGCATAAGTAGATTGTTTTTCAAATAGCATAAAACACTTATATCTTAGCTTTGGTAGATTTCATCTACTTTATACTGTGTTAAACAGATTATTCTCTCCATGTTTCAAAGGAGAGTCCCGGATATGCAATATAAAACACAAGTTGCACACACCAGGCTGATTCACAGCTGTCCCATTTACCTGAGAGGTTAACTAGAGATGTCATGGGTTTTAGGAGGTAACAGGAGGCCCCTATTTTGAGTTATATAATTGAATTTGTAAAAGATTTGGAGAGGGGCCAAAGAGCCAAGATTCTTTTACCACTGTACCTTTAGTGAGTATAAATGGTAAAATTTAAATTTATATTAAATTAAGTGAAAAATGCATTTATCTTAATGCAATAGGCTACTAAGGCAAAATATTTTTTTCCGACTAAGTTTGAAATCATGAAATCCGGAGAGATCGATGCTCATATTAATAAAATAAAGAAAAAAATAGATTATTTACGTGAAGGAATATTTTACAGAGAGAATCTCAGAAAGTGTTTTAAGGAGTGGACTAGAAAACGACTGCTTCTTTTAGATTTGGGCATGCATATATTTAGGATTGTCCCTAGAAATTTGCTATGGATAATATTGTCTTGCTGTTGATATTAGTAAGAACTAACTATTGTGGAACAAGTTTGGCAGAAGCCATGGTCTGTTTGAGAGACTTTAGCAGAGTGGTAACTACTTAATCTTTAAGAATGTAGCTAGAATTTACCCCTAACTAAAGCTAAGTACCAGGATGAGAGTGTGTTTGGTAAGTACCATGAGAGAAAACTAAAGAATTTTGAAGAGAGGAATCAAGAGGACTTGAAGTCATCAGGTATTTCCATGGATTTATTATGCAAAAAAAAAAAAAAAAAAAGAAAGAAAGAAAGAAAAGAAAGAAAAAAGGAAAAAGAAAGGAAGAAAGAAAAGAAAAGAAAAAAAAAAAGAAGCAGCAGCAGCAGCAGCAAAGGGTGTAATTTAGGGGAGTGGTTGGTATTTCCAAATTCCTTAAACCAAGAAAAGCAGGTGGCTCCTTTATGCGCTCATGGGTGCCAGAGTGCCATCTAGTGGTGGTCAAGGTGAACTAAAGGCACCTGACCCTCATGATGTAAAGAACTTAAAAATAGGGACCAACATTTATTTGAACAAGCCTTTTATTCTGTTGACGTACTTCACTTAATTTCTTTGTTTAAGGTTAAACTATGAATATAAGTTAAATGAATGTAAAAGATTCCACTATTTGATTCCATTGTCATGATATTCAGTTGTGTTTTTTTTTTTTTTTTTTGGATTTTTCAATATCCTTTTTCTTGGAAAGAGAGAGAGAGAAAGCGTGTGGGTGTGCATGTGCACACATAGGAGGGGGGGAGAGGGAGAGAAAGAATCTTAAGCAGGCTCCATGCCCATCGTGGAGCTGGTGGGGGGCTCAATCCCACAACCATGAGATCAAGACCTGAGCGAAAATCAAGAGTCTGAGGATCAACCGACTGAGCCCCCAGGCACCTCTTAATATCCTTATTTTTAAATCACCTTTGTACAAATGTCAAATATAATGATGCTCTTATACATTTACTATTTTGTGTTTCTCTTCAACTGATTCACAATACTCACACAAGCATTTCATATATCACCTCATCTCCTCTCCATTTCAAAATCTTTTCTAAGTCCATGTGCATTGGGCAAAACATAATAAATAGTTTTTTTTAATATTTTCTTTATTTATTTGACAGAGAGAGCGAGAGAGCACAAGTAGGGGGAATAGTAGAGGGAGAGGGAGAAGCAGGCTCCCTGCCAAGCAGGGAGCCCGATGGGGGGCTCGATCCAAGGACCCTGGGATCATTACCTGAGCCAAAGGCAGATGCTTAACCATCTGAGCCACCAAGGCGCCCCATAATAAATAGTTTTTGAAAGTATCTCCCCTTCTAACAAAGCCAGAATAATATTTACAATACATGGAAATATTTGATACTTACAACTTTTTATTCTACAACTGCATAGAAATGAGGATCTGTTTAAAATATATTAGCCATGGGTCCGTATAAAAATAAATTAAAAAAATAGTTAACTTTGAAGATAATTCCAGACTGATTTCTTGTTCTTTACAATAGTTTTTGAGTAATTTTATTATTATAAGGCTCAAAATGACTCCAAATAGAGACTTAGGGACCAGTGTATCCAATTTGTTGTTATTGTAGGAAGAACACTGATCTGTAGCCAGGAGACTCATCCAGTCTTGGTTAGCTTCTGACCTTATGACAACAGTCACCCCATTTTTCCTTTTCCCCTTTATTTCATCTCAAAATGAGATAATGTTTCTCAACAGAACCACTTGGGGATCCCTGCCCAGAATCTACCATGTCTGAGAAGGCAGTGTTTGGCATTGCAAAAATGCATTGCACCTTTTGACTGAGATTTCCATAAGGATTTTTGAAATCAACTTATTAAGGTATAATTTACATACAATAATATTAACCCATTTAAAATGTACTTATTGAGGTCATGAAAGCACACACCCATGTAACCACTGCCACAATCAACATATAAAACATTCTATCACTCAAAATTGCCTTAATGACCCCGTAATCAGCCCTTCCTCCACCCTCAGACTTCATTGAATTGTGATTCATGTATTCTCTGTTCCTGCTCCCTACATATCCTTTACTTATCTTCCTTGAATACTTGAATTTGATTATTAAATTATATGTTCTCTTACTTAACATTTTGTGTAGAATTTCACATCATGTGCATTTTGAGGTATTATTATTCAGTGATGGTATTGGAATGAATATTGGAGAATTTTGAAAATGCTTTAATATATTTATCCAGTAATTAGGTCATAAATGCAGATATAAAATGTATTATGACAAGAACCTAAAGACAACAAAAATTATTTTGCTTTACTCTGTTATTACTTTGTTGTGCTGACTATTCTTGAAATAATTATGCAACAGATTAAGTCTAGAAATTCTTTAACTTGAAGTTATCACTGAACACATGTTTTCCTCAATATAAAAGAGTATACTACTGAAAAATAGTGTTTAATCTATTTTTTGAAACCCTAATAAATATCAATTAAATAAGAAAGTCATATCCTTGAATGACATTATATAATTACACCAGTTGAAAGCTTTAAATCATCTTTATAATAATAGTAACAATTCTCAATAAACAATACCTTGGAAAAGGTGCTTTCTGGGTGCCTGGGTGGCTCAGTCAGTTACGAGTCTGCCTCCTGCTCAGGTCATGATCTCGGGGCCCTGGGATCGAGCCCCACATTGGGGGGGGGGTCCCTGCTCAGCGGGGAGTCTGCTTCTCCCTCTCCCACTGCCCCTCTCCTCCCTCCTCCCCGCTTGTGCTCTCTGCTCTCTCTCTCAAATAAATAAATAAAATCTTTAAAAAAAGGAAAAAGGTGCTTTCTAATATCAGATATTGTTGAATCAGGAGGAGTTAGATAATGATATTTATTACAGTAGAATTCGTATTATAGAAATTAATAGCATTCTTATTACTAGCTTTCCTTAAGTTTATTTAAATTGTGTATACCATGATATTCTTAAAAGCAATACCAATTAATAATGGAAAAAGTAGCACATGTTCCTTACTCAAAATTTTTTGAGAATCCTAGGGTTTACCATTCTGTTGTAGTGCTTAGGGGGAAAAAAAAATCTACCAGACATTTTTCTCCACTTTTCTTATTGGAGTAAAAGATGGGAAAACAGGATGATGTCATTTCCCAACAATTCTGTCTACAACTTGCTTTAAAAAAAAAATGATTATTCTAATCATGCATCTTAACACCCTGTGGAATCAAACTAATCTACCTTCATAGAATCTTTAAAACAGTCTACTCGAAAACCAAGGGGAAGCTAATAGGGAAAAATGAGAAGCGAAAAAGCAAACTTCTACTAAGAAGTTTGAAAAGGTAGAATGGGTTCTATGGTTTGACCACTAAAGAATATAGACATGCCACAGTGCAGTATTCCAGCAAGGACTGCTTACAAAAACTAACCTATTTGTGTTTACAAAGTTCTAAGTTTAAAAAGGACACAAACCAAAAGGAAAGAAAAAAAAAGAAAAACAAAATAAGCTTCCATTTGAAACATCAAAAAAAAGGGCAATACTTCTGAGAATTCTTGGTTGTTTACAAACTCAACATTCTAATGTTTTCATCAAAAGCTTATTCTGGGAAGTAAATGAAGTAATCTTTTTGGAAAGTAATAGGATTTTATTCTCATGAGATTCCCCCACAGAGAGGTGGCCACTTCCTTAAATCAACCAGTCAGGTATGATGATACCTCAAGTCCCAACTGCTTGAAGCAAATAAATAATAAATGAAGATGGTATTTGAGTCTGAAAAAATCATCTGTGAGGTCAAGAACCTCCTTTTTGTGAACTCTGTAAGATGTGTCATGCAGAAACAAGAGTTAAAGGTTGGGAGCTTGACCACACTCTTCAGTTTGGCTTGTAAACTGAAAGTGGCTAGTAACCCGGCACCAAAGCACCAAGCGCATCACAGTTTTTTTTTTCTTTTTTCTTTTTTTGTCCTTTTTTTTTTTTTCTTTTTCTTTCTCTTTTTTAATGCTCTGAGTTCTGCTTTCATTCCAGGATAGCTGAGAGTCAGAAATACCGGGAAGAAAAGTTAGCATTCTTAGTGAGCACAAACCTGCTGCTAAGATGGTATTTTGTATTGATTTTTTCCGAAGCTGTAATCTTGAAAGCTTGTAACATAGGATGAGGTAAATATCATTTTATTTGCTCAAATAGGTTTAGATTAGATTGAGATGAAAAAGTAAGGACAGGCCAAATTAGGACTGAAAGCAGCAATTACAGATTATTGTTTCCAGCAGTAACTAGAATGGGTTATTTCACTGATAAAAAAAAAGGCTTATTGAGAGAAAGAATTGGTCATTTTCTTTATTTTCTAAAAATAAAAAATAAGTAAAAGAAAAACATAAAATTAAAATTATGTTTAAGGGTAAAAATAATCAGTCTTCTTCCAAATTGAAACAGAACTCTAATGTGTAAGTTACCCTATAACTAATATAAGCCCAAATGTGGGTTCTTACAATGTCTATGTAGACTAATAAACCAGTAAAATGCTGTTTTGATTATGCAAGCATACTATATGTGATATTCTTATTTAGCTTAAAAAATCTCTGAAGCCTAGAGCAAAAACCATAATATAAGCTCTACAATTAATTCTCTCAATCACATGATTTCAGGAAAAAAAAATGTGTACAAAACCATTCAAATGATACTGACAACAGGGCATGGAATTTAAAAGGTTTAACCCTGTCTTCTCTCAGAGTCTGTTTTATTTCTTCATCTTCGGAGCACTTCAAACATAGAAGCTGTTATTCTGTCTTTAGATCAGTAACTTTGAATTGTTCTACCTGTCATTCTGCAGCCATAGCACAGCTAGATGTCATACAGTGATTGTTTGCACTTCCATTCTTTCACATTAAATGGCAATCATTCGGTTCTTTTGATTTGTTTCTTTTATTTAGCCCTGAAGTTTTTACACTAGAATCTCATTAAAGCTGAACTAGTGTACTCCTGTCAAAAAACTAATGGAAAAAAGTTTAAAAGTGAAATGTGTCCCCTCTATTGTCACTACTAGAGAAGTTGCATCTATCAAGATTTTCCAAGTTTAGCACTTTGATTTCTCTTTTATTGAGTCTGCTGTCTCTGACTTTCTCTCTTCTGTTTCATCTAGAAAATGAAGAAAACCCAATGAAGCCAGGTTCGTTTATGTTAAAAAAAAAGGGGACAGAAATATTTAGAAATATTTATCTTACTTTCAGTTCTCTACCATTGAAATGATCTATATGTATGTATGTGAGTGTGTGGGTGTATATTTATCTGGAAAATAACACTAATTTTGACATCTAAACAGATTCTAAGTTAGCAAGGCAGTTTGCATTTCTAATCTGGGTTCAAGAACAAGTGCATCCAAATAGGTAACTTGATGGTTTGTTATAAAAATGCTTGTAGGAAGTCATACAAGTCTTCATAATCAAGAAAATATTCTTCTTATAGGGCAAATAACTTATGATCAAGATGAGGACATCAATTAGGACTAAAAATGGGAATTGGATAGTTCTTAAATTGCATAGGATTTATTTATGCATAAGTATGTAACATTGTGTTCAGGAAAAAAACATCATCTGGGTCATATTCATATAATCTAGGCACCACGGACAATGACAAATATATTCATTCAACAGGAATCTCCTTTCATCATGTGGTGCTGTTGTGAAAGATAAGTGAAATAGATTGTGTGGAGGCTGATCCCTTTCTGAATTCCAGAAAATAAGATAAGTGTCTTCAGAATACTGGCAAATTAATCCCAGTGAAATTATGAACCACTGACTACAGATCCAGCCAGAAAGGATAGGAATGGCGGGGGGTGATTGTTGTAATTTTAAAAGGACCTTTTCTATTCATGTGTATTTGTTAGTTGATACTGTAGCATGGTTTGCTCTTAAATTCTTCCTCCAGAGATGAGATAACCAATATATCTCAATTGGATTCGTTAGGGTAAGTGCAGAATATTTATGATTGCTAATGTTGCTATCTTTTTTTTCTCAACATATATGGATGGGATTTGAGATTTAGAACTGCCACACAATTTCATTATCAATCTCAAATAACCTTATGTTTTAGTCATACATTTGTACGTAATTTGAATGGTATATGGTGAATAAACTTCTAAATATATTTCCTGGTGAAAAAAAATAAGATTTTAGAAAATATATTTTTCTCTCACGTATCTTAAATATTTTAGATTACCTAAAGCAAATTAATATTTTGCAGTGATTTACATAAAGAAATCTCTGGATTACATACAACTAAATTATTTATTAAGAATTCTAATGCTTGCGAGGAACAAATTTAAAATGTAATCCTAAGTACAAAGATATAAAATTAGGAGGTTTAAATTCAACAAAATGTACTGTGTGGCTTAAAGTGGACCTATGATTATATACAATGTATTATACACACACACACACACACACATATTATGTTTGTAAATAAATAAGTTTAAAAAATAAAACATTAAAAGTCACATGTCTTACAAAGCTACTGTGACAAATAGATATTATTTCTCTATATGCACCTTTTATCCAGAGCTTTAAATTTCATATGTAGATGTGAACAATAGTTTTTATTTTTCTGAGATTAGAAGCAAATATTTGGAACATGATCACATGTATAATTTCACTTGATTATGTTAACCAGGTTATTTTTTTTTTAAAGATTTTATTTATTTGACAGAGAGAGACATAGCGAAAGCAGGAACACAAGCAGGGGGAATGGGAGAGAGAGAAGCAGACTTCCTGCGGAGCAGGGAGCCTGATGTGGGACTCGATCCCAGGACCCTGGGATCATGACCTGAGCTGAAGACAGACGCTTAACAACTGAGCCACCCAGGCGCCCTGGTGGTTTTTTTTTTTTTTTTTTTTTTTTTTAAGGTCCCTATTAGATGTACAAAATTCCTAATGACAAAAACCGATTTGTTTCATTTTCTTTCAGTGACTTGATCCCACCAGTTAGGTGTTTCACCCTCTACTAGAGGGATAGCCTAAATGAATGATGACCAGTCTCAAGATTAGACTGGAGAACTTTAATCTCTGTGCCCTTGTCCAGGGTCTTTCCACCAAGTTATGCTGCTTCTCCTCTGGAGAGTAAAGCCAGACCCACCTGTGTGACCTGGGAAACGCTTGTGTTTTCAGAGCCCGTACCAATGACAAAATGCTGCTTTCCTCTTCTTCTTCTCAGAGCAATCTTGCTTGAAAAACCCACATTGCTACCACAACACTATTTGGGTGAAATTTTGTAGAAATTAAGCATGCTGTGCCATACACTTTGAAAAACGGGAGAAAATAAATTTTTATTTGAATTAAGAAAATGCAAACAAATTGCTTTTCTGTAGTTGGAGGCCTGCTTGATTTTGAATATCTCTGCAGGTGCCTGAGCTCGTTGCTGTATATTAAACAATAAGAAAAACAGTAACAAAATCAGCAGGCAAATAATATAAACAGAACTGGCGAATGCTGTGCCGATTTGCCCAAGCAATTCTCCCAATATGGCACGGTGATTATTTGAAATACCCCTGTTGTTTTCCCGTTTGCTTATTCCAATCTAGCATACGTGACTGACAAGTTGGACATATTGGTTCCAGTTGTAGATACCAGGCAGAAACACAAAATAAGAGATTCTATGGTGAATCTATCTAGAGATAATAGTGAAAAAATAAACTGGGAAAAAAATCTTTTCTAATGTTATGTATGAGAGTTAGTATTTAGAGTCAGGTTTTTGGATTTTTTTAAAACAAGCTATGGTTGAAATTCACTTTTATATATTTTTTTCTGGTAAAGCTATTTGAAATTTCTTTACAATCTTTTCTACTTTGGGGAATTAAAGTACATTCGTTGAATCAAATGTTCAGTTTTGGTATAAAGCGCAGTCCTCATCACAGTGAAGCTATCAAAGGAAGAATTAATTGAAGACGGATGGATCAGAACTGACTGACCAGGTTTTGTCTGAAATTAAAGATTATTCCTAGAGTTGTGAACAAGTATTAAAAAAAAGTATAGTGCAATTTGATATTACATAAACAGATTTAGTGCAAAGAGAAAAGTTATAATAGGCTTAAGATAGATTTTCACTTTTTCTCTGAAAGCAAGTTAACCTGATAATCTGCATTTTTTAAATGCAATGAACTAATAAATGTTTTCGAAGTATGTGCTCCCTATACACTAGATTATAATTAGCCCTTTTCAGAATGTAAAACAAATACATTAAATTGACAAGCACAACTTTCACTGTGCCAATGGTTGGAAATTAATACAGCATTCTGTGTGTCTTTCTCTACACTTTAAACTCCTCCCTTAAGTCCCAAATTTCTGTTCAGCCTCCTGACATCAGCCCTAGAATTTTTAGGAATGAAAACAATTGATAAGTCAATTTGGTCAGTTCACAGTTGTTTTAAAATTATTGATTGATTTAGGAACTTTTGCTAAAGTTCAAAGCTTACACAGGGCAATATGAAGCTGGAGGGACTAGCATTCAATTTTACTTGTGTTTGTAAGTAGTTGGAGGAAAGTAGGTCTGTTCACTGCTAACTTCAATACCATCTTCTATTTTGAAACTGACATATATAATAAAATACTGAATTTTTACATAAGGTGGTGTTATTTTTGTCATAAATGAGAGTTCAAGGAGTAAATGAAGACATAACAGATGCTTCATGCAGAAGGTAAAAAATAAGCTTGTACTGGTTAGATGGGTAGATTTTGGATATAGAAAATTGAGGATAAAAGACACTTTTTATTAGTAACATTCTGGGGAGATGGTGTGATGAACAAATTATATTAAGGAGGAAACTCCTTGCAAAAGCATATCATAACTCAGATGATTTTACAGTAGCCAAAAATAAGGTACCAGAAGCAAAGTAGTCAACTTTTCCCATCCCATTCTAATTTATAATTGAGAAAAGTAAATTTTCCACTCTCTTGCTTCTCCATATTTTAGGTTAACTTGGTAAAGCCAAAAATGAGCTATTACTACCATGATAACAGTAATTGCTACTAGGTTTACATGCCAATTATGTACTTTTTTTTTTTAACGAATCCTTCCAAGAAACACACAAAAAATGATGATCAAGATCACTGCAAACTCATCTTTTAAAAATCTCGGGCCCTCAACTTTGAGGGATCATCTTTTCTTGATCAATTCACTCATATTTCCTTCAATGACTACTTCAGATCTTCATTACTCTTCTCAAGAAAACACTACTTAATATTTGTCTCCATCATTTTCTACTTGCTTTTGACTACATCAAAAAGGAATGATTATCAATCTTGAAGAATGAGGGGTCTGTCCCTCTGCCTACTTAAACCCAACTGCTTCACAAGTGTTTCTTTCTACACCCCAAACTCTGGCCTCCCATCTCCTGTCTAAATATTTCCTCTCATCTGGTTTTCAGTCAAAACACCTATTTGACTCCCTCCTTCCTATAAACCAACAAAGGAAAGAAGGCATAAAGAAAAATAACTGTTAAGATTCCTTTCACATGTGGCCCTCTGTGGAAAGCCTTTCATGTGTCCAGCTTATGTTGCTCTCTGTGCATCTGTAGTGTCTATATTATTCTTCCCTGAAATGCCAGCTTGCATGTTTGTCTCCTCTGTTAGACTGTGGGTACCTTGAGGTCAGCTATGACATCTGAATCACTGTTGAATTGCCAGTGCTTGGTAGAGTGTTAGGTAAATATTTGAGAAGCAAATCAATGAACACTGGGTTATTATATTTTTTTAAAGATTTTATTTATTTGAGGGAGAGAGAGTGAGAGAGAAAGAAAGAGAAAGCACGAGCTGGGGGAGGGGCAGAGAGACAAGCAGACTCTCCACTGAGAGTCTTGACGCAGGGCTTGATCCCAGGACCCCAAGATCACGACCTGAGCCAAAGTCAGATGCTTAAGCAACTGAGCCACCCAGGTGCTCCTGGGTTATTATTTTTCTGTTCCTTTATACTTTGGATTTTCCAAATTTTGAAATATAAACCTGTGTATTTTGAATACAAAACAAACTGAAGTAAAAACATAAACAATAACAAAATGAAGATTATTTTGGTGGAGTCTAAGATGGCAGGGGTAAGAAGATCCTGAACTCACCTCCTCCCACAGACATGGTAAATGTACAGCCACATATGGATCCTTTCCTTCTGAAAAAAATCTGAAAACTTGAACTGCTTCTCCACAACAAATGATAAAAAGACCACATCCAGTTGGGTAGGAGAGGCTGAGACAGTCTTACCAAAACCCTCACTTCTGAAGTGTCAACACAAAATAAGAAGGAATCTTAAGTACAGTGCATCTCCCACAGGAGCGAGGTGTTGTTTCTTCACATTAGGCACCCCTTAGGGTCGGCACTGAAGAGACAAGCTCCCAAAACTTCTGGCTTAGTAAACCAATGGGATCTATATCCAACGGACCCAAAATGCTGTAGGAAACTGGAATCCTTTTAAGTGGCTTTCATGCAGTTTCACTCACTCTAGGATGCAGAGCCAAAGCACTAACTTGAAAAACTCTTGGATAGTATGTAGAGATTCATTTGCTATTCTGGGGCATCTGTTGGAGTAGCAAGGGCTAGCTGGGGTTTTCTTCAGAGGCAGAGTCTCTGAAGGTCACCATTTCTACACTCTCCACTTACCCTTCCACTTACCCTGCTAGTGCAGGCAGAGGCACTCAGGCATGGCCCCCTTCTGCTACATCACTGGGATGGGCAGGAGTAAGTGGCTGCAGCACTGTCCCACCACTTGTTAAGACTTTTTTTTTTAAGATTTTATTTGTTTATTTGACAGACAGAGAGTGAGAGTGAGAGAGGGAGTACAAGCAGGGGGTAGTGGGAGAGGGAGAAGCAGGCTTTCTGCAGAGCAGGGAGCCCAATGCGGGGCTTGATCCCAAGACCCTGGGATCATGACCTGAGCCGAAGGCAGACATTCAATGACTGAGCCACCCAGGTGCCCCCCTTGTTGAGACTTCTAATTGCAGGCAGTTGCAGTGATTTCCTGCTTCCTGACTGGGGCAGGCAAGTGTGCATGGTCATAGCATTCTTTCACTCCCTTGCTAAAGCCAGTCAGTGCAGGTGGTCATGGCACTCTCCTGCACCCTGGTTCAGGCTGGCAATCATGAATAGTCATGGCATTCTCCTGCCCACAGCCTGGGGCCAGCATGTGCACACAGTATTGCTGAAGCCTGCAGGCAAGCATGGTCAAGGCATTTTTCCACTGTGGTTCTGGAGCTTGTAATGTGCCCTGCAACCTACACTCTCCAGCTGCCTTACTGAAACCAGCAGGCCCACACAAACCACCCAGAGGACACCCCTTGTTCGTCTGACCCTGGTGACCAAGATTGGCATTCCTGAGCTCCAAGGAAGTAAATAATGGGAAAGACACTTTTTGGCAGGCTAAAACCCTCAGGGCACTGAACAGACAGCAGCCTGAAACACACCTCCAGTCTTCTTGGGAAAAAGTCAGAATTACTGATCCTGGAGCTTCACCCTGAAGGACAGACTTCAAGTTTCCCACACATATCTAGAGGCCATGGTGTGCTTCTAAGAATATAATCAGGGAGACATTATCTTTATGCACTCTTTTGGGCTCACTACAGCTTAATGAGATCTCCAAGAAAAAGAGCTTATAAATTTATCTAGAGCCCTAATTTTTATAACTGTCACTCAGTGGACACCTCCAGGTCTCCTGATCTGAAGGCCAGTAGGGTTTATGATAGTGTGCCCACAAGACTATATATATTTGCATACTTTAAAAGTTACTGCCTGAAGGTCTGGCTTCCAATCAGCCTGACACTAGGTGCAAAATGAGAATCTTCCCCTCGGATCACTGACAGGTGTTGGTACTTCCTCATCAATGGGGCCATATCAATAATAGATCAGGCTGTTTAGCCAATCACAAAGGCTCAAGAGACAACCAAGAACTAGGACTAGGGCAAGGGTGAAAAAAAGTTTCATTACCTACACAAGGCCATGCCTTCAAGACTGGGAAAGGTAGCTGTTTTGCCTAAAATTAGAAACAAACACATCAGGGCAAGCAAAATGAGGAACCAGAGAAATAAGTTCCAAATGACAGAATAAGACAAAACTTTAGGAAAAAAAACCTTTAAATAAATAATCTACCTGATAAAGAATACAAAGTATTGGTCATAAAGATGCTCACTAAACTCAAGAGAAGAATGGAGGAACACAGTAAGAAGTTCAGCAAAGATATTAAAAACATAAGAAAATACCAAACAGAAGTCACAGAGCTGAAGAATGCAATAACTGACCTGAAAAATACACTAGCAGGGTTCAACAGCAGACTGGATGAAATGGAAGAACAGATCAGTGAGCTGAAAGACAAAGCATTGAAACTTACCCAGACAGAGCAGGAAAAACAAAAAAGAATTTAAAAAAACTGAAGATAACTTAAGCGACCTATAAGACAACATCAAGTAGAATAATATTCACGTTCTAGGGCCTCAGAGGGAGAAGCAAGAGAGAAGAGGCAGAAAATTTATTTGAAAAAAATAAGGGCTCATAAATTCTCTAATTGGGAGAAGGAAACAGCCAGGTCAAGGAAGTCCAGAGAGTTCCAAAGAAAATGAATCTAAGAGATCCAAAACAAGGCACATTATATTAAAATGTCAAAAGTTAAAAATAAAGAGAAAATCTTAAAAGCAGCAAGAGAAAGGGGACTTGTTACATAAAAGGGAAACCCATAAGGTTATGAGTAGATTTTTCAGCAGAAACTTTGAGTTTCTTTGCAGAGGGTGTAGCATCACATATTCAAAGTGCTGAAAAGTGTCGGGGGGAGACTTCCAACCAAGAATATTTTACCCAGCAAGGTTATCATTCAGAATTGAAGGAGAGAAAAAGAGTTTTCCAGGAAAGCAAAAATGAAAGGAGTTTATCACCACTCAACTGGCCTTACAAAAAATGTTAAAGGAAATTCTTCAAGCTGAAAAGTAATAGCACTGATTGATAAGAAAACATAGAAAAGTAAGAATCTCACTGATAAGGTAAATATGTAGAAAAGAAAGTAGATAAATCACTTATAAAGCTAGTATGAAGTTTAAAAGATACCAGAAGTAAAATTAACTAAAACTACAATAATTGGTTAAGGGTTATATTAAAAAAGGGAGGAAAAATGTAACACCAAAAACATAAAATGTAAGGGGAGATGTAAAAATGAGAGTTTTGGAATATGTTCAAATTTAAGTTGCTATCAATTTCAAAGAGACTGTTATAGGGTGTTATATGTGAACTTCAGGGTAACCACAAACCAAAAACTTATAGCAAATACACAAAATAAAATGAGGAAGAGATATCTTAATACAACACTAAAGAAAGTCATCAGACCACAAGAAAAGAGAGAAAGGGAAGAAGAAAGGAACAGAGAAGAAATATAAAAAGATCCAGAAAACAATGAACAAAATGCCAATATGTACATACCTATCAATAATAACTTTAAATGTAGATGGACTACATTCTCCAAGCAAAGACATAGAGTGCTAAACTGATAAAAACAAACAAGCAGAAACAAAACTAGATACATCTATTTGCTGCCTATGAGAGACTTCAGATCTAAGAACATAGAGAGATTGAAAGTGAAGAGATGGAAAAAGATATTCCATGCCAATGGAAACAAAAAGAAAGCTGGTGTGGCTATATGCACATCAGACAAAACAGACCTTAAAGACAAATAAAAGACAAAGAAGAACATCATGTAATGATAAAGGGGTCAATCCAATAAAAAGATATAATTTTATAAATATATATGCCCCCAACATAAGAGCACTAAAGTACATAAAGCAAATACTAACAGACTTAAGTGAAGAAATTAACAGCAATAGAATAATAGTAGGGGACTTCAACAACCCACTTATACCAATGAATAGGTTATTTAGACAGAGAATCAATAGAAAAATATTGGTCTTACATTATAGCAAATAGACTTAAGAGATATATACAGAATATTTCATCCAAAAGCAGCAGAATACACATTCTTCTCAAGCGCATATAGAACATTCTCCAGGATAGATCACATTTTAGGCCACAAAACAAGTCTCAATAAATTCAAGAGGACTGAAATCATATCTAGCATCTTTTCCAACCACAATGGTGTGAAACTAGAAATTAATTACAGGAAGAAAACTGGAAAAAAAAAAAAAACCCCACAAATACATGGAAATTAAGCAACATGCTACTGAACAACCACTGGGTCATTGGAAAAATAAAAAGGAGAAATAAAAAAAAACACATAGAGACAAATACTATATGATTTCACTTATATGTGGAATCTAAAAAAATAAAAAAACAAAACAAGCAAATAAACAAAACAAAATAAAACCCAGACCCATAAACAGATACAGAAAACAGATTGGTGGTTGCCAGAGGGCAGGGGTGTTTAGGGCTGAAAAAGGTGAAGGGGATCAAGAGGTACAAACTCCCAGCTATAAAATAAATATACCATGGGGATCTAATGTATAGCATGGGGAAATATAGTCAATAACGTTGTATTAACTTTGTATGGTGATGGATGGTAGCTAGAATTATAGTGGTGATCATTTCAGTACATATGAAGATTGAATCACTGTGTTGTACATCTTGAACTAATGTAATATTATATATCCATTATATTTCAATAAGAAAAAAGAAAGGTTATTTGCTATTTACGATGATAAATCAAATGAATCTGTAGCCAAAGCTGCCAGCTAGCAAATCAGTTGTTTAAACTCTGCTTTTCTAGAAGGAATGCAATACTGATGTTTCTAAATCAAAAGGGAAAAAAAGATAGGAAGTTAATTTTTCTAACATAATATGGAATAGGTCATAAATTTGCTTTAGGAACAATTGAGTAGAGATATAACAAATAGATTTTGTTAGATCTATATTTTCTATCTTATCTGCTCATACTTACATCGGTATCTCTTTTGTGTTACATTGTTTTTATAATTTTAAGTATTCTAATGGCTTGCCAAAATGTTAGCATTAATATTTAATATTTATTTTTTTTGTAAAACAACAAAGTTATCTTTCGAATGTTTATTTCTTTTTTTGTTTTAGAATGTTTATTTCTAAATGTAATCAATTAATTTTAGAAGGCAGATCTTGGCTAACAAAATAGCACCATCAAGTGGAAGCAAACTCAAATTCCAATAATAACCACCTCATAGTCGTTCCCCAGTTCTTCTGGCAAGTGGCTAAGGTGTTCAGATTCATTTTCAGTGATGTGATTGTCAGGTCAGCATTTGAGATGCTCCCTGACCAACTCTACTGTTTACTACGGGAAACATCTCTGTTCCTCATCCCTCTTTCTTCTGTTTTCTTCCATTCTTCTTGGCCCTGTGTAATTTACCTGTCCTTATCTTACTCTTAATTCACAGGTTATATCACTTTTCTCCAGATAATCTAATTCTTGGTAATAAATGGTCTTAAAATATTTTCCATTTATATTATATTTTGCGACCATATTCCAAACCAACAAGTAGTTGGTAAATAGCTGGAAATATTGTATATGTTTCTTCTAGCATGGCTATTGACACATACTGAGTGCTCAATGAATTCAAATTGATTTATTGGCTAATATAATAGATGGAATTTTCCTCCACATTTTACATTAGTATTAAGTAAAAAAAAAATTATTGCCTTTTTTCTTAGCAAAGATCTCATCATGTTTTTGAAAGTTAAAGTAACAAGACTAAAAGAGGCTAAAAGGAAAGGATTTCCTGTAGAAGAATTAAGACAAAGCTGAGCCACACAATGCAGTAGATACTACTAGAGCTGTCGAAGACATTGCACTTGCTTTCCCATGAAACAGAAACAAAATTAAATTTATATATAGGTCAGATATAAAGAAAGAAGTATAAATAATATGAGATAAGATGCTTGAGGTCCAATTTAAAGCAGAGGTTCAGTTGGCTTCCCAATACACGAACATTGTTTTGGATTTATTCCAACAACTTTTAAAGTCAGAGACAATTCCAGAATGATTTGTAATCAGTAGAGTAGCTAGACTGAAATATCTAAATAGGTTTGGAACAAGTATCATCCACATAAAACACCAATGTATATTACTGGTTTTGTGAGTATCCCTCATGTTACAGTAACTGCAGGGCATTTTAAGAAACTTCAGGAATCTGTTTGAGGGATACTGTAAAGACCAGAGGGAAAGCAGAGAGTCTCATTTATCAAACTCCATTCAATATTGATTTAGTAACATCTGTATCTTTCATTATTAAGATTATCTTAAACAGAGAACTGCAAATAGGTAACACACATATGTAAAAGACACCAGACTCTATAGCTTAAATATCTATAGCTACCTGAAATCAGATTGGTTCTTTTGCTTCATAATACTCACCAAGCATCTAGGTATTGTTCTTAAACTTACCTTCACAGTGCATTATATTTCCACTTCTAAAAGCTTAGAACATACTGAACCTTTATGTAATAACCTGATAAAAAACTGCCCTTATACTTTTTTCCTTAAGGCAGAAGGGGTTTGAATAATCCTGTTTACAATGAAAGACAATTGCTTTTTTTTTGCCCCAACAGCCCTAGCAAAAATCATGATTTAACTTCTTGTTTTTCCCTGTGACACTGTAAAACACAATGGCCCTTGTAAAAGGCCTTAGAGATGCCTCTAGAAATATTAGCTCATCTATATGCCCTAGACCATCTAATTAAATAGAAATTGTATGTCTTCAGTATAAAATTCCCTTTGATTAAAGTTAGTCTGGGAATAGGGCTGAGAAGATAATGAATTTCATTTACCCTCTCTACAAAAGTTGCAGTGAAATGGCCCTTTAAAAAAAAATCCCTTAAAACTTAGACACAAATAATTTAATGAAGAGAACTTGAATTTTTCAAAATATTCCTGAATTCAGCTTCAAACCCTTAGTCTATTAATGAAGTGATGTCTCCCTAAAACAATGAAGCCTTTTGTAGCCTTGCAGATGTATTTCTGAAAGATTTCTATTTAATGCTACATTCCATTGCCCCTTCTTTCTCCCAGTAACTGTCACTGACTGTCAGTTCCTGTGTGGTGGTGTTGCCTATGCTGTCAGATCAATTTTTAGAGATAGGGCAAAGTCACAGTAAAATTCAGTAGTGTAGAAAACCCATTAATGTTGAAGGACCTGTGTATGTTATATTCTTCAATGAAGCAAGGCTAGCAGGGATTTTAATAATGATAAATTCAAACGTACAAATAGGCAAAACAAACATCATCAACAAACTCTTCTCTGTCTCAGTGAAAGATTGGACAACACAAAAGAGCAAACATGGTCTCTGAAACTTTGGGAAGCAACATTAGAAGAATATAGGAGAAAGTAGAAAGCTTCCATAAGCTAACAGGTTAGGCTTGGCTTGGGTCTCTTACGATTGACAAGATAACCAAGGATTCCAATTCTTTAGATTTTTGAGAAGATTCTTCAAAGTTCTTGCCATATACAAGTATCCCTAGGATTAGATAAATAAAATACATGTATTCAGTGATTTTCATTGGATTTACTCACTTTTTGACCTTAAATTTAGCCTCAACCAAAATAGTAATATGTATACAATCAGGAATTTGACATTTTTCATATAGATATTTTATATATAGGTAATACATATTATTTATATGTGAGATATACATATAGGTAAAATTTTAAGATAGAAAAAAGTTAAAAAGAAACCTTCATCTGTCTAAAAGATCTCATGTGTGATTAGCTTTACTAATACCACAGTTTGGGAAAGTGGAGACCAGTTAACCATATTTCTATAAAGGGAGAATGCAGTCTTCTATGGCAAGGCAAAGAGAACAATACTGACATGTCAAATCAACTCAGTCTGGAAGTGTTCTGTCCTATAGAGGAGCCTCCCTAGTGAAGCTACAGCACGCATAGGATCATTCAACGTTAGAACAGTAAAGCAGCTTCCTGCTTCACGTGAGACCTGGTTCACGTGAGAGGAACTAGAGATTCAAGAGAGGGCAGGGACTCCTGGGTGGCACTGCAGCTAGCGGAGGAGTGCCCGAGGACCCAGCTCTCATGTTCACATTAGGGTGCCTTTTACACTTGAATGCTTATCTTGGTATTGAAAGCAATCAGGCATTGAAACAGAACGGCACAAGTGCCAATTTTCACACCCATAAATATCCACAGTGTAAAAGATAGTTTAAAATGTATGCTATGGTTAGAACAATAAGATAAATGCGGTAAATATTTTGGAGGAAAAATATAAAGTAATCTCTGTGGTGATATCCCAACATGATGGTACAGATGTGCAAATGATTTTACTATAGGACATCCGGAGTGTCTAACACAACACAAAGTTGTGGTTATACAACTCCACTGTCTCAAGAGTGTCCAGGTATCACTTTAGGCAGAACAAGAGAAAAACCAGGAAGGTGAGGGTGGGATGTGTGTCCCAGGAAAACGGGACAGGGTCCAGTCCAAAAGGAAGGGAAGAGTCTTGAGACAACACCAGAAGGGTTAATTACTGTAAGCCTGACTGTTTTTAATGGAGGTGGTAGGGCTACAGAGGTGGAATGACATTCAAAAATGAAGGAATGAGAAAACAAGTTGAAGAAAAAAGGAAGCAGGAGAGAGCAAATACTAGGCAGAGTGACATAATATTATTGCTTGAAGATTGGTTTGAGGTTGCTTCACAGGAGCCCGGCCCACTAATAGAAGTGTACCCTGTCACTGACATCATGCTACCTTGATTTAGAGACTTTTTCTTTTATTCTGCATCTTTATTATTTTATTAACTATTCCCTAGGATTCAGGGCGCCTGGGTGGCTCAGTCGTTAAGCGTCTGCCTTCAGCTCAGGTCATGATTCCAGGGTCCTGGGATCGAGCCCCGCATCGGGCTCCCTGCTCGGCGGGAAGCCTGCTTCTCCCTCTCCCCCTCCCCCTGCTTGTGTTCCCTCTCTTGCTGTGTCGCTCTGTGTCAAATAAATAAAATCTTTAAAAAAAAAACAACTAGGGCGCCTGGGTGGCTCAGTTGGTTAAGCGACTGACTTCGGCTCAGGTCATGATCCTGGAGTCACGGGATCGAGTCCCACATCGGGCTCCCTGCTTAGCAGGGAGTCTGCTTCACCCTCTGACCCTCCACCCCTCTTGTGCTCTCTCTCTCTCTCTCTCTCTCAAATAAATAAATAAAATCTTTAAAAAAAAAAAACAACTATTCCCTAGGATTCTTCCTCAACCTACCTTTACTTGGAGCTATGTAATTAAAACATCAGTGAAACAAACAAACTACGCTATAATTTAAAATTTTCACAGTTTCCCCCCCACAACAATGTATATATGCTATAAAAGTCACAATAACCACATTTTACCTTTTTATTGTCTTGAAATGTCAATGAATATTTGTTGCTTTGCTCTAGAGTTAGCTTTATTGTTGACATAGCTAATAATAATCATGAAGATAAAACAGTCTTGCATTTATGAAATGTTATAGTTTGCAGAAAAATTGTATTAATTTTTTCATTAATATTAACACTACTATTCATTCATTCATGCACTCAACAACATATAACTGAGCACACTTTCTTCTGTAGCAAACATTCTCCTATGAGGTCAGGGTATGGCAGTGGACAAAAAAGACAAAGTTCTTGCCTTCCTGAAGCTTATGACATTGTGGTAGGGGGACACAGCCCTTAAAAATCATCCCACTGGTGGCCATCAATTATATATTTATATTAATGCCGTGATGAGTACATTATAGGAGTGCATTGGTGTAATGAAAGAATAAAATATAGGGACTACCCTCGGCTGCCATGGATGTAAGGGACTGAATATAGTCTGAGGAACTGTATTTTAACGCGAGACCAAACAAAGGAGAAGGAGTCACCTAGAGAGAAAGAGAGAGAATAGGATGTGGGGAATTAGAGGATTAAGGCAGGAAGATCATTCCAAGTAGAAGGAGAAGCACATTCAAAAGTTGACCAGTGGGTGAGAGCATAGAGATTTGGGAAACAGAATGAAGACTGATGCGCACAAAGACAGTGAAGGAGGACAGGCTTGGGTGTCAAGAGAGGACACAGAGACGTATGAAGAAGAGAATCTTATGCAGATTAACAAACCATGTGAAGGTAGATTTAAAAAAAAATAAACACAACACTCAGTACTTCAAGAACTACAGTAACATCCCTTAATTTTCTGTGGGAGTCTGTCCTTGGCAGGCGGCTCCCGTTGCTCCGTTAAACCTGATTCTACTCCTCGCTTGAGGGTGGGATGGAGTCTTCGTTGCCCTGATTCACAGTGCCTCCCTTTCCCCAGCCTTAATGATTGATGGAAAGTAGGCCTCTGGTCTCCGGAAAGCCAGGATACCATGAGACCTCTAAAGCTGCTGCATTCGAGGCAGATAGTCTCTCCCACTGGACTGACACACATACCTCGTTTGGTAAGTAGAGGTGTGCTTATGTGTGTGTGAGTAGACACACTATAATCTGTATGGCACTTTACAGAACTTTCAGGACTGTACTTTTCAGTACAATATCTTTTGAAATCACTAATGAAATTTAACTGCATACCAAAGAAAAGGGAAATAAGAAAAGAAGGAAGAATATCTGAGGCATCTGATAGAGACAAATAAAAAGAGGAATCATTGAAAAAGAGAATACAAGGAGGCTCATTCAGCTCCCACTATACTAGTCATTACACTATAATGTACTATCTGTTATGTTGTGTGCCTATGAGCCTTACATCTTCAATATGATCACAGGCTTCTTGATGTGGGGATTATGTCATATGTATCACGTGCAACAGCAAACGGCATGGCCCTAGACCAGCAGTAAGGGATCAAGAGTTAATTAGACTTATTTTTAGTGTGAATGTGATGGCAGGTTGCAGGATGACACAGAAACTTAAGTTGCCAATAAGAGATAGCAACGTTATTCACAGATGGGCAAAGCAGATCAAGACCACAACAGAGAAAGAACAGCTTTCTTTGTTTCTCTCTGTCTCTGTCTCTTCCTGTTTCTCTTTGTCTCTCTCTCTTTCTCCCTCTTCTTATATAATTACATACTGCAATTCTTTAAGATCTATCAATCTAGAAAGAGATTAGATGTTAGATATAACATATAGGCATATATTTGATATATAATTAGAAGTTGATAAAGAAACATTGTCACTTAGTGAATTTCAGTTTTGAAAAAAGGCCAAATGATTTCTCTTGAGTGCACTGAAAATAAAAAATTTAAAAAAGAAGAAAAAAAAGAATGTTCTCAGTTTAACAGGAGAGAGAAAGAATAAAGCATGTCTTTTTAATCTCTGAAGAATAGAAGCCTTGCTGAATCCCTCTGCTCTTCCCATTTGTGCCCAATGAAGTAGACAAATTCAGAAACAGCCAACATTTATGACTTGGATGTGAATGGTACTGTTTCATAGTGACCATTAAAGAAATATATGATCTTAGGATAATATTCCAAAATTGGTTCTTGTCATTCATACTATAAAATGGCTAGAGATCCAAGTAAATTCCACTTGAAGATAAAAGATATTCAGAGTCCATCAGATACTGAGTTTCTGTTAACTTTATGAAAAAATGCCTGGTTATTCACATAAGTATAGTTCCAAATTAAAGAGACAACTAATATTAATTATTTTAAATATAGGGAGAGAATTAATTTCACTTTATTTTACACCTTTAGGTAAGCCAACACATTTTCTAAGAACTGCTACTTTAACTTTAAACATTTTTCAGATTCTTAAATAATTTAAACACCGAATTAGCTTTCAACAGAGGAATATTTTAAAATTGTATCCTTTCTTCCTATTCTTCTGACATTCAGTCATATTTTTCAAATGGAGCTTTCTCATAATTAAACTTCTCTACTTGTACAAATTAATTATATCATTGATGTAACATAGTTGTTTTCACAATAAGTGATATTCTAGAACTTCTTTTTTTTAAAGATTTTATTATTTATTTGAGAGAGAGAGAATGAGGGAGAGAGAGCACATGAGAGTGGGGAGGGTCAGAGGGCGAAGCAGACGCCCTGCTGAGCAGGGAGCCTGATGTGGGACTCGATCCAGGGACTCCAGGATCATGACCTGAGCCAAAGGCAGTCGATTAACCAACTGAGCCACCCAGGCAACCAATATTCTAGAACTTCTTAAATAATAAATAAAAACTTAAATCTCCCATGAGTATTCATAGGTTGGTTATGAGATAGCAACTCCTTTGAAAAGGCTATGAAGAATTGAGAATAAGTCCCCCAATGAGCAGAATAATGCATACAATTGGATCCAAACATTTCATGTGATCCCACTTAAAGTTTTCTCTAAGAAAGAGGAAATTATTGGGATTTTAATCAAGTGGCCTCTATCAGATTTGAGGATGGAAACAAATTCACCATCATGGGCATGTCTGGAACTCTGCCTGTAGCAAAAAATGGTTTTACAATCATTTACTAGCTAGAAGTAGTTTTTCCTGTTTTGTTCTTCTGTTTGAAATCTACCCTATCCTTCAGACTCCTTTCACAGACTCCCATCCACCACACGTAGATACTTCTCTACACGCTAAAAGTGATATTATCTCCAGGTGAATGTACAGTTCGTTTAAGGATATCTCTATGAAGAATACTTTATTTTACAAGGAAAGTTGGCTTGGAAGATGGTTCAAAGTAGGAATTAATAACAACAACAAAACACTTCTTTGAGATTAACTTAATGTCAATAATTTGGATAAAATTACATTAATATTTACATTTACTGAGCAACTAATCAAGCATAGCACAACTCTCTACTCCATAAATAATATAATCTGCAATTCAATGCTTGAGTTGATTAACAATTTGACAACTTAGGAAGCTTCTTTCTTCCTCATTTTAGGCTATTCTGTTATCCAATCTGAAATTAAAACCACTGGTATCAACTTTACTGAGCACCTGCTATGTGTGAAACTGCACCAGGTATACAATATCTACTAAATTGCCTATTTTTTGTTTTTATACTGGTTGACTTTATAATAATTTTAGGTTGCAGAGAAATTAAACAGATAGTATACAGTTCCTATCCTGGCAATGAAACTTTCCCTATTATTAACATCTTATTTAATATGGTACACTTGTTAGAATTAATGAGCCAAAATTGATACATTATTATTAACTACAGTCCAGCTTGATTTAATTTCCTTAGTTTTAATCTAATGTCCTCTTTTTTCCCTCTTGATCCTATCCAGCATACTATGTTATGTTTAGTCGTCATGTCTCCCTAGGCTCCTCTTGAATGTGACATTTCTCAGAATTTCCTTCTTTTTGATGGCCTTTACACTTTTGGATTACTGTTTGGATACATCGTAAGATGCCTCCCTATTGGAATTTGATGTTTTGTCTGTGATTAGACTAGAGTTATGGGCTTTTTAGGAAGAACATCACAGAGGTAAAGTGCTATTTTCATCACATTCTATCGTGGGTACATACTATCAACATGATTCACGTATGTTGATGTCGACCTTGAACACCTGCTGAAGTAGTGTCCATCAGGTTTCTCTACTATAAAGTTACTCTCCCCCACTTCCTATATTGTACATTTTGGAAGGAAATCACAATGTGCAGCCCACACTTGAAAAGTGGGAAGTTATGCTTTCCCAACTTTGGGGGAGAGTATCTACCGAATTTATTTGGAATTCCTCTGCACAGGTGATTAGTGTCTCTGCCTAATTTATTAATTTATTCCATCATTTATTTATATCAACATGGATTCACAGGTATTTATCTTACACTTTGGGTTATAGTATAACATAATTTTGCTTGTTTTGTTGCTCTGATTGTTCCAGAAACTACATAAAAACACTGTTCTCTGATAAAGTTGTTTCCCATGAGAGTAATATCCATGAATCCACTATACATGAATACTGGAGTGGAAGAATTAAGTAAATAGATGGCAGATAGTGAGATACAGGTTTCTCATTTTTGGGGTGGGAATTTGCAGGTAAGCAAGGGGAGGAGGCTAGAATGATCTATGTGGTAATGGGTTGAGTTGGAGCTATCATAAGAAATCATGAGAGACTATGGACTCTTGAGAAACAAACTGAGGGTTCCAGAGGGGAGGGGGGTGGGGGGATGGGTTAACCTGGTGATGGGTATTAAAGAGGGCACATTCTGCATGGAGCACTAGGTGTTATATGCAAACAATGAATCATGGAACACTACATCAAAAACTAATGATGTAATGTATGGTGATTAACATAACATAATAAAAAAATTTAAAAAATATAGAGATAGATATAGATGGTTATATATAGATGGGCTAGTAGAGTCACATACACTTCTTTGCTCTGTCAGCTGAGAGCCTAAAAGAAATTACTCCTCAGTAACAAGCACACCTGGTGCCCAGATCTAGGTTTTTTTTTTTTAAAGATTTTATTTATTTATTTGAGAGAGAGAGAATGAGAGATAGAGAGCACAAGAGGGAAGAGGGTCAGAGGGAGAAGCAGACTCCCTGCTGAGCAGGGAGCCCGATGTGGGACTCGATCCCGGGACTCCAGGACCATGACCTGAGCCAAAGGCAGTCACTTAACCAACTGAGCCACGCAGGCGCCCCAGATCTAGGTTTTTAATACCATTGTCCATTAAAACAAACCAAGGTTCCTTGAAGAAATGGCTGATTTTAGAACTGTGGCAGGAGTTGTACAGAATGAGCCTTGTAGTGCCAGAAATTAAGGAAATGCTCAACACACTCACACTCACACACACACACACACACACACACACACACACACACACACACACTCATGGGGGCTGTGTCTCAACCTGGGAGAAGCCAGCTGCCTTATGAGGCACCCTTGTGGAGAGGTCCATTTTACCAACAACCACAGGAGTGAGCATGGAAGTGGGTTCTCCAGCACATTCATATCTTGAGATAATTGCAGTCCCGCCTGACAAGCAGCTTGAGCCAGAGGTCCCCAGTAAAGCTATGCCAGATTCCTGACTCACAGAAACTGTGAGATAACAAATGTTTGTTGTCTTTGGCTACTAATTTTTGCATTCATTTGTAACACAGCAATGGATAACTGTCCTTTTTTTTTTTCCCCTGATGTTCCATGGAATATTATAATCATTTCATTTACATATTTAGCATTTTATTTTTCAATTAGAAATTTTCATGGCAATTATATCTTTATTATTTTTCTAATAAAATTTTAAAGTTTTTTTCATGAGCATACCTATTTTTATCTTCAATGTCAGTTATATTCTATATCACTTTCATTTTCTTTTTAATTTGAAGAAGTCTCAAGTTTGTCTCTCATTTCATTGATTTTATTTTATTTTTTTAGAACTCAGATGTGTAGATTTAAATTACTCATATTCCTCATTCATGACACACTGATGTTTTGTTAATTCAAAGCCCTTGTTTTTAATTTATTAATTTTTCTTTTTTTCCTATATACATTCTCATCCATCCACTACAGCCCATAAACATCTACTCAGGCATTTCTTTAGATTAGTATGTGTATTCTTATAAAATATAGCATTGTTTGGTTGAGTGCTTAAATATATTGAAGTGGGATTTTGATATAATTTTTATTCCATTTCCCCATTCAACACCATGTTTCTGAGAGGCATCATATCACTATATGTGAGAACAGTTTATTAACTCTGATTGTTGAAAATTATTCCATTATATGCCCATGCCAGGCATATTATATTCTATATTTTACTTTTTTAGTTATCCAAATGATCTTCAAGTCCTTGTTATAAAATCCACTGTTACCATACACACCACCATTTCTATGGGACATATACTACGGTCAATTTAGTTAGATTCAAGATGTAAATGTACTTATTTTAATTAAGTATTGCAGATTCTTTCCCAAATTGCACCAATTCATACTGCCACCACCTTGCACACCAGATTTTCAATAGTTCTTCAAAAATGTACATTTATTTCTTCAAACCTGATGGATAAGAAGTGTGATCTCACTGGTTTCCCTTTTCCCCTACTCATCCTTTCTCTGGTTACTAGTAAAGTTGTTCACTTCTTTACTTACAAGAAAATTATCTATTTGGATTCCACCTGTTTATATACTTTGACCGTAGTTTTGTTTTGTTTTGTTTTGTTTGTCAATTTTTTTTCTATTTTCTTGTTGATATGAAAGATCTCCTTAGATATTTCTATATTAATTTCAGATATTGCAAAAAATCATTTCTTGTCTCTTCCCCTATTCTTTAAATTTATCTGTTATCCAAGTTTTCAACTGAATTCCTGTGTTTTGAGAAAGGGCAATAAACTTACCCCATTGGTTTGTGATTTTTGAGTTCTGATTAAAAAATATTTTCCTATACCATGGTCAAAGAGATATTTTCCTCCATTTATCTTTTCTATAGAAGTCTTTAATTTACTTGAAATCATTTTTTTACATTGTGTAAAGATCATCTTTATTTTTCTATTATTTTCTCAATACCATCTACTAAGTCATTCATATGTCAATACCATCTACTAAGTCATTCATATTAATTTGTCATGTAATACTTACCTATTCTTCTGTTTCCCATTCTCCTTTTTTGACTTATTTTCTAATTGAAATGTAGTTGACATACAATATCATATTAGCTTCAGGTGTACAAAATAGTGAATCAACAATTATATTGCAAAATGCTCACCACAATAAGTGTAATTACCATCTGTCATCATACGAAATTATTACAATATTATTGACTATATTCCCTATGATATACTTTTCACCCCTGTGACTTACTTATTTTATAACTGGAGGTTTATACCTCTTTATCCATTCTTCTTTCAGTGATATATTTGTCATTTCCAACACAAATAGCTCACTCATTTTTTACTACTTTAATTTTTTTATATGTCTTGATATCCAATAGGGATGTTATCGCTCTTTAATTTTTTTAATTGCCTCATTTATTAATGAGACTTTGTTCTTCCATATAAATTTTGGAATTAGTTTATTAAGTAATGTCAAGAATCCTGGTGAGGTTCTTATTATAATTTACTTGAATTTATAGTTTAATTAGGGTGAATTGACATCTATATTATGTTATGTTTTGCCATCCATGAACATCATGTCTCTTTTCATTACTTAGTTCTTCTTTAATGTTCCTTAATAGTCTTAAAATATTCATCATAAAAGACATGCACATTCATGGTGAGGTTAGTTTTTAGAGAATCCTATTATCTATTATAATTTCTAGTTGGTTAATTTTGTAGTTGATCTTGTATCTGACAACCTTATTGAAATCTTATATTTCTTTTATTAGTTCATTGATTCTCCTGGATTTTGTAAGTAGACATTCATATCACCTGCAAATAAGAACAACTTATATCTCTTTATAAGAGACTATATCAATTGTTTAATATTTCATATCTAATTTTCACAGCTAATGGTTTTCATTTATTTTTTGTTAATATATATTTTGTCATTTCTATGTTAGTAAATCCTTGAACTTATTTTATATTCTTGGTCCATCTTTTCTATACTTCTGCTTCAGATTGTATATTTTCCTTGGTTTGTTGTGTCTTCTTATTTTGGCTTGTGGAAATAGGTTTTTGGCAGGGTAGAAGCATCTTTGTCCTAGAAAATGTTTGGGGGAAGTTAGAAGGTCACACCTTAGTCTCTGTTGTACACAGACAGAAGGAATTGATCTCTAGGGTAGAGATGCCCAAGCACAACAGAATGCCAGTTAATCAGTCTTTTCACCCACCACTTCCCCTTCGGATCCCCAAAGGGAAGCAGTCATTGAAGAGCAGTCTCTTTCCGCCAGCCTTGACTGCCTGAAGGTGAAAGGGTGAAGGAGGGAATGCCTAAGAAATATGGTTATTTTCCCCAGCTTCTCACTCTGGTACATTCTTGTACTGCCCTGATCTAGACAGCTGCACAAGAAGTATGGGCCATTACTGTATATTGCTGCAGGAGTGGAGCAGGAAATTATTGACATAGGCAATGGTGGGTGAAGGAAAAGAGAAGAAAATCAAACTGTTTCTCTCCAGTTTATACTCCGGGAACCTTGTGATTCAGCCTCTGCTCCCGGTTGCAGCCCCCCTCTCAAGGTGTCTGGGTTACATAAAGTTAGGAGGCATCTTGCACACCATAGCTTATATGACTAGTGTTCTCTGTAGTTGCACATTGTGCAAAATTCATGGCTGTATTCAGCAACTCTAACCATTCTGTCCTGATTCCACATGTGCTAGTTCAGAGCCTCAGAGATTTCTAGTTTTCTACTGTTTCCTTTGCTCCATATTTCCCTTAATCATTTTTCCAGAGTTCAGAGAAGGAATCAGCAGCATATGCTTTTTCAAAGTCTTGTCAGGAACGCTAAATAACTGGGTCTCATTTTTAATTCCACTTTTTAACCTCTCTGTCTCTGTCATTATTACAGGGGACAGGGACCTCCTGTACTATCATAAAAGAGTAGTCAGAATGTTATCGTTGTTGGGATGTCTGGGTGGTTCGGTAGGCTAAGCGTCTGCCTTCGGCCCAGGTCATGATCCCAGGATCCTGGGATCAAGTCCTGCATTGGGCTCCTTGCTCAGCGGGAAGCCTGCTTCTCTCTCTCTCTCTCCCTCTGCCGCTCCCCCCTGCGTGTGCTCTCTCTCTGACAAATCAATAAAATCTTAAAAAAAAAAAAAAGAATGTTATCATTGTCTTCATTCTTGTCTTAAAGGGAAAGTGACTAAAGTTTGCTCATTAAAATAATGTTTGCTGCCAGTTTTGGTCGGATGGACCTTGAAGAAATTGTCTTGCATTCCTTGCACTCTTCATGTGCTGTGATCTTTTAAAATCATAAATAGTTTTTTTACCTTTACAAAACTTTATAATTTTTAAACTTTATAAATAGATTTTAAGGTTACAGAATACTTAGTATTTTACTAGTACATATAGTATTTATAGTAAATATAGTAAATATTTTACACATATGGAAATTTTGTTCTTAATTCATTGTAATGGTGAATTACAGCCTTCTGATGTTTAACTATTCTTCTCTTTCTGGGATAGTACTGCCTCACCATGTCTTTTCTCCCAACCCTGGAGAATTAGGTTAGCTAATTCTTATAATTGTTTTCTGTTGCAACTCATAAGATAGGGATTATTTATCTTGGCAGTTTGTAGCACTCACTTACAAAACCATGTTAGCCTGGTATCTTTATTTCTCTATTGTAATCTTTTTGGTGATTTAGTTTATTCATATTTCCTTTTATTCTTTTTTCACTCTTGGAATCATATATGTTTTGAGATATTTATTTTAGTTAGGTTTTTCAAATTTATTTCAGTCTGGTTATATAGAATAGTTTATTATTATGATTTATTTTTATATGTCTATTTTACTCTTTGTTGCCTCAAATTAAGAGTTTTTCAAATTAAGATTTTAATTCTGCTCTGCATTTTTAATTTTACTCAAATATATTTTTTTTAATCTCTTCCTTCTTCCTTTTCATGTCATCAATTGGTCTTTTCATCTCCCTCCATTCTCTTATTATAGCTTCACACATCTATTTCACTGAGTTTTCCTCCAGTCCCATGGAGAGTTTAAAATAGTTTTCTAAAATTATTTTTTCTGGTTCCTGCGGTGAATAATTTTCAGAAATTGGCTTTTAATTGGAAGCATTCATTTTCTTTCTGCAGCAGTGCAGTTTTTGTTGTTATTATCCCCCTGGTTTACTCTTTTTTTTTTTTTTTGCATTAGATAAGGTCTGTTTGTTCTGCTCAGCTTTTTGATGAATTTCAACTGTCTACTAGGGTTGTTTTTTTTTTAATTTTACCGGACTTACATTTTTTAACATAAAATAAATATTATGCATTAAGATGTTTTGCATATTATCATTCTTCAGCAGATAATATACTTGTAAAAAAATTCACAAATACATTTGTAAAGGTAGACAAGTGTACATATGAGAAGTATATGTCAAGAACCTAAATAAGTGATTCTCAGTGAGAAGGATGACATGATATTTTAAATATATATTTGGAACACAATTCCCATTATTCCCATTATGCAAACTTCAAAAAATATATTATTATTTAGGGAATTTGCAGAAGCTAGACAAGTTGAGATGGAAGGCTTGATTGGAATAGGCCACTGGTTAAAGAAAGTGAGAAACACTACTCTAAAGTGCTCTGTCTCAGGTCACTGAGATAGTAATCTGAACAAGGACCAAAAACAAATGATTCTTTAAGCTAATTTTCCTTTTCATACATATTTTCTCTGAGATTCAATTTGTATTAATATGTATTTATTGATTATGTATATATAAGGTTATATGTTAGATACCACAGGTTATACAAAGGTGAATTAATACAAATCCTTATCCTCAAGTAGCTCAAAATAAGAGAAGGTGGACAAGCAGGGTTTAAGAATTTAAGGTCTTGATTTTTACTGCCTAGGTCTGAATCTTGATTCCAATCTTTACTAGTTGCGTGGCCTTGGATAAGCTATTTAGCATCTCTGTGCCTCATTGTCTACATCTGAAATGGGGATAATAATATAGCACTATTATGTTAATATATTATACATTGTTATGTTTAATATATTATTATATTATAGTATATTATATTCATATAATAGTATTATTATTCCCATTTCAGAATTATTGTGAGAATCCAATGAGTAACTCAGAAAAGCATTTAATAGAGTTCTTGGCACATAGATAATTATCTGTAAATATCAGATGCTATTTTTATTAAAGTAAAATCAATGACAAAAAATAAAATTGGAATGAGTACTATATAAAAAGTGCAAACAGCGCATTTTAGGTGGATTTTATCCAGAAATGATATGTTTTAGTTTGTAACCGTGTCCGACATTTTAATAAGTATGTATCAAATAGCATTATTTTCTTCAGTTTCTATACTGAAATGTGTATACGTTTGACTTTGTAATATTGCTGCTGCTTCTTTTAAAGTGGAAAGATTAGATAAGCATTATTTACTCTGTTACTTAAGAAACCACCTCAGGGAAAAACCTATACTTTTCTTTATTTCTCCTTGAGACATCTACTTGGGGAAAAAAAAGCCATTTGTATTTATTTCTTGGTCAGATAAATATGCAATGATTTAGAAATAGTTAAAGATTTTTCACAGCTAAGAAGACTTTTGACATAGATAAATCCTATTCATTTCTTCAGAAATGGCCTGATAGCTGATTCCATATGACTGTTTTAACAGTTTTATTTAGATCTATGCCCTACATTTGTCTCCCTAAAGTACTTGAAATCTACTCTAATTAATTTCATCAAATAAAAACTATCCTCATATACAATAAAGAGCAAAAGCCCAATCAATATTTAATAGGTAGTGTAGTAATTACCAGAGAAAATCATTTTATTTAAACTCTAGACCAAAACAAAACAATACAAAACAAAACAGAAAGAACAACAGAAAACCTCACAGTGTTCTCTACTCCAAGCCTGCAACTTAACTTAAATCGAATAGTTTGTTTTTACAAAGCTCACCAAGATTACAGTTGTGTAAAGATTTTCTCTAAGACAAAAACTGCATGCCCCGCTAACAGAACCTTCCTAACTTGTATCAAAACTCAGTTTATACTCCCACAGATGTCTAACAAGCTCTGTATATGGTCTTGGATTATAGACAGGGAAAAATCAATAGCCTGCTGTCTCAAAGGCACGGATATAGATTATGAATCACAGCCAGGAAGTCGTCGGTGATTTCAGCTGCCAACAGCGCTTCAGTAAAGGTATTTGCTACCTCATATTCTTTTAATGTGAAGCTTTCATATATAGAATAGAACAGGTCACTTTTTCGACAAGAACATAAGAGAATTTTAAGTAGAGCAATGAGAGCACCAAACAGAGCTGTGCTCTGGATTGATCAAATAAAAAATACACCTTCTCCACTTGCACACATGCTGTGTGAAAGGCAAAGATCCACGTAAAGGTCCTGGGCTGCGGCCAGTTATTGGTAGCCTCGTGCAACTGGCTGGATCTACATATCCCTCCATAGGCAGTGCTTTGGCTGCACTAGATCAAGCCCAAGGAGATCACCTTTTATGATTGTAATGAAAACAACTCCCTGGTCTAAATGAAGGAAATACAAAACAACATAGAACGCTGGAGCTCAAATGGATTTCAGACTATGGGGCCACCTCCTCTCATGGCCAGAGGAGGAAACTGAGCCTCAAAGAAAATGCAGGTCGCTCAGTCACATGAATTACATTCCCTCAGGGTATGTTTACAAAACGCTGATGAATGTTCTTTGAAGGTAGACACAATATTCCTCTTCATGGCATATTATAAAAAAAATGAGTAAATAGACTCTAAGGAATATTTTAAGTGTTTTGAGTTTAAGACTGAAAGTATTAAAGTTGCTATGCATGTGTCATTAATGGAGAAGTTATGACAAAAAAATGTAAGCATTCCTCTGGTATTTTAAGGAAAGGTGATAAAAAAAAGGTGTCAGGAAGAATTAGTAACAGTAATTTGAACATGGAACCTGGAAGAGAGAGAAAGATGAGACTCTGTAACTCTCTCTCTCACATGTTTCTTTACTTTTATGGCCTTCAGTTTCTTGCTATAAAATGAGTATGACCATACTTGTATGTAATGTCAAAGGGATTAAGTTTAATGCACGTGAGTTGTGTAGTAAAAGCCATGGCATTTGGCAGGGAGTAAACACCTGGTTGCTACTTTTATTATCTTACTTGTTTCAGAAAAAACAACAACAACAACAACTTTCTCACCTAAATAGTTTTCAAAAAAGAACCAAACAAAAACAGAGAAAGTCAGAGATCTCAACTGCTTTAGCTTTAAAGTAAACATTACTTAGAAGGTGGGAGATAATAAAAGTTCATTCTTCTGATAATTTATGGAAGAACTGAGGAAGATTGTTGTTTCCATTTTCTTTTTTAAAGAAGGAAAGTTGATTGTGTAAATCACAGATAGGGCAGTTTCTCTGTGAGTAACTCAAGACAGCAGAAGAATTAGCGCACAATCTAGTGATCACTTAGAAAAGTCTGAGATACAATACATATTTTTGTAAAGAACAATCTCACAGACATGTTATACAGGCAAAAGGGGGCATAAAAGAAGTGAAAGAGACTGATATTAGGAAGGCTTTCAATTCTTACCCTTCCCTTTCCCCACCCCCCACCCCATGAGTGTCTGATTACCAGCCTAATTTGGGAATATTTTCCATTTTGTTCTTAGATATTTCATATACGTTGCTTGAGGGCTAAACTCAAAGGTAGCAGCTTAGAATCACAATGAGCCAGCATGGATGCTAGTTGGAGTGCCCTCCCACATCAAATATCTTAAGAGTTGTTCTACTAAGTATTTCAATTAGTGGAAAAATCAAGAATTCTTCGATTAAGATTATGTGTATACAACAGGATGGAATAAAAGGAAAAAAAAAAAAAAAAAGCACAAACCCCAGAACAAATGTAGGTTTGGAAGGAACTGCTTGGACACAAAGGTTAATGTACTTCAAATGCATTAAAAGACAAATCTTCTAAGAATGGCCAAGATAAAACTAGTCTTCTTCTAATTGTGTGTTTTATTATGTTTAGTGCACTAGAGCCACACAAAACAAGTTGGAAATGATTCACAGAAGAGAGGCAGGGGTGTTTCAAGAGGGAAAAGTGATTCAGTGAAAATAAAGAAATTGTGATGTTTAAAGAAAATAAGGAAATTGTGAGAGAATAAGGGATTTGTTTTTGGTTTGGTTTGGTTTGGTTTGGTTTGGTCTTCAATATGGGAGAATGGATTCTGGAGTGTTACATCGTTACCGCTATGGGGGGCCAAACATTATGGTGTAGGCTCAATGTGGGCAAAACTCTCTACCTAGTTACGTAGTCACAGTTGCACCCCTGAACCCGTATGACTCTCTGTTCCATTAGTGCTTGGGGATAAATGAAATAGAAATCCAGCAAACTCCGGCACCTCCCATGGGCCGCACACACACCTCCTTCAAAGAGCTCCGAAAGCCAGCCTTGAGGTGCTCTTTCCCCTTCCAAATCAGCCCTTTCTTGTGTGCTCTGTTCTGGCCTTGCAACTCTTTAGAATTCTCATTACATTTTCATAATGACTGCCTTATCATAATTTTTCATTGTATTAAACTTCCCGTATCCCAATCTCTTTGTGTTTCAGTCCCCTATTGTGCCCAGACTTTTTAATTTTTACCTTTTAAGTTTTAGTCTTTATGAATCCTGATTTTGAAAATATGTTTTTTGCACACAGTACATTGCTGGCTTTTGTTAATTTTTAAAACTTACCAGTGAATTTTGTTCCTTAAATTGATTGCAATTATTGCTACGCTTAGATTCGTTTTCAGCAGCTTACTTTGTGCTATTTCACCTACTCTCTCCTTTCTTACTCAGAAAAAATTCCCTGCTGGTTGGAAATGTACAACCAATGTACATGTTCTAGTCTTCTTAGAAATTTGTATATGCATGTTTAAATTAATGTAGTCTCATCAGCATCTTTAATATCGTCTTGAAAAATGGTTTTGCTATTATTACCAACTCCCTTCTGACTCATCTGCTGTGGTTGTCAAAATTCTTTGCTCTGTCTTATTTTTTTTTTTTAAGTTCACAAATTAGGTATCATTCTTACTGCTTACTCTGCTATATTTGGGGTTATCAGCAAGTTTACAATTTACTTTTCTCACCATATCTTCTAATATTTTATAGATTTCCTTCCCTGGTTATCCTCTCATTTTCACTTTTTCCCCTGAAGTATATCCTTTAGATTTCCATCAATGAAGGTCTTTTGGTAGTAAGCTTATTCAGGGTCTCTCTTTTTTTTTTTTTTCCCTCTTTTAATGGCTTTATGTTCTTTCCTCAAATTATAATTTTGGAATATACAGTACTGTGTTCACTGGTATGTTTTCAGGACTTTCAAGACATTTTATTTACTGATTTAAATTTACTATTTGTTTGGAAATCTTATCTGTTTTCATTTTGTTTCCTATTGCCTTTGAGAAGTCAGCTATCACTCTGATTATTATTCATTTGTAGAAATTTTTTTCTAACCACTCTGAAATTAATTAATTAATTAATTAATTTATGTCTCAGGAGATTTGTAGTTTTGTTATGTTGTGGATATCCTTTTATCTTGGAATTTTTGGCTTTTTTAATATAAATGTTAGTATTATATTAGCGAGTGTCCTCCAGAGAAACAGAATCAATGAGATGTATATGTATATACATAAACACATGTAAAAAGCTTTCACAATTCCTCAAACTTCACAGCTCATGAGATTATAAAGATTTTCACTGTTCCTGAAAAATTCCAAGCCCATCCCTAATCTAGGGGCCATTCCAACTCCTCTATACTAGGAAACTTCTTTCCTTAGGTAATCTACTGGATTACTTATTCTCCATCTCTCTCTCTCTCTCTCTCCCTGTTATCTATATCTACCTGTCTATGTATCTATGTATGTATTTATGTATCTATGTATCTATCTCTCTCATCTCCATCAACAGATAGAGATTTTAAGGACTTGGTTTACATGGTTGCGGGGCTGGCAAGTCCAAAATCTGTAGGGAAGGTCAGCAGTCTGGAAAAGCCCCTGGGAAGAGTTCTGTTGTCCAAAGGCAGTCTAGAGGCAGAATCCCTTTGCCTCAGGGGAGATCTGTTTTTTTCTGTTAAAACCTTCAATAGATTGATGAGACCCAACCACATTATAGTGGGTGATCTGCTTTACTCAAAGTCCACTGATTTAAACATTAATTTCATCCAGAAAACACCTTCACAGAAACATCCAGGATAACATATGACCAATTATCTGTGTACCTTAGCCTAGTCAATTTGAGACATAAAATTAACAATCACAAATTCACCCCCTGCCATGTTTGGTACCTGTATGCATCTCCTTTATCTGTGTTTAATCTCCAGATAAAGACAGTAACAAAGTCCTACTTCCATCTAACATAATACAACTATTCTACATATAACTGAAAACACACTAACTCTTTCCCCTAAAGATGTAAGTCTATGACCAAGTCCAAAATAAACAAGTCTTTCTCTTTGGCGTGAGTGTTTTGCTGATCTACCCATTGAGAGTATCTTGACTTTATAGCTCTCTAACCTGACTTTCAACTTGTATAGGCCCCAAGATTTCTCTTTCATCTCCTAATGCTTGTAGGTCATTAAACCCATGCTCTTAGGCCTCCAGGGCGAGCTGTGCTCTCAGGGTGTACTTCTTTGTAATCATAATTCTTTCTTGTTTCTTGTTTTTTGTTGCTTCTCTTACTTTACTGACAGCTCAGCCATGTTTAAAAAGAGATATTTCTTATATTTTAGGCAGCTGTTTCAGGGGCTCTGCTCTAAGAAGTGTTTTTCTGCAAAATCTAGTCAACCATATGACTAGAAATGGAAATTCCTCATTCTCTCTTTTACACGTTTCCATCAGGAATTTGCCCCTTTGCTCTGCAGAAACTTCTCTTTTCAAGGTCACTCATGACATCCACTTGCCAAATCTAATATTCATCTTGCTGGGCTCACATTGTTCAACCTCAGCAGCATTTGACAGTTTGATCTCTTTCTTCTTCCTGAGGAAGCCTTTTTTTTTTTTTTTAACTTTGCTCTTCTCAGTATGTTTTTAAGTCACCTCTATAGTTTACTTCCTGTGTCACGTATTTGCTGTCACTTTGCTGAGTCTCTCCCCTTCCTTGTGGCTCAGACCTCAGATTGTCTCTCTCCTCAGTTTATACTCTTGATGACTTCATTCACCTCAGCTTTTATCCCAGAGTCCTAGTATTGTAGACTTCACTTGAGGAGTAATGACATCTCAAAAGAACATGTTTAAAATAGAAACTTTGATTTTCTTCTTCAAACTTAGACCTCCTAATGTTCCCAAACCTCACTAAATGTCACGCTCCTCTCCCTAGCTGTCAGACCAAACACCCAGACCTGCTCCCTAATCCTGCTCCAACCCACAGCCTCCGTCCCATCATCAGCATCTTCCCAGCATAGAGTCCAACCACCTTCCAGCCCATTCTTTCCCGCCTGAACAAATGCACTCCCTCTCGTAATTTTGTCTCAGCTTATACTTTCACACCCCACTCCCTATTCTGTACAAAGCAGCCAGAGTAGATTTTAAAAATATAAAATCAAATTATTTTATGTCCTATTCACAGCCCTCCAAGGCATCTTGATCACACATGATATTCAACCCAGAGGTCTTATGTAGGGTCTGATATGCTCTGAGTGCTGCCTGTTTCTCTGACCATTTTTTCTCCTATTGCCCCTTCAAGTATCTCAGTCATATGCTTGTCATCATTCCTCAAACATACCAAGCTCATGCCCACTCCAGGGCCACTTCAGCTCGTCTTCTCTATGCCAGGAAATGTCTTTCCTTAGGCAATCTACTGGATCACTCATTCCCATAATTCATGCCACTGCTCAAATTTGACTTCTGCTTCACTCTCTTCAAAGTACGGTTCATTATTAGCATCACTATAACTGATGTATTTAGTTGGTGGTATAAATACCCACCATTGGTACTCACTAGAAAACAAGTTCTAAGAAGGTAAAACATTTGTCCTGGGTTCAAGCATGGTGCCTAGGACATCAAATATTATGAAATCTAAAAATGAATGAATTATAAGTAAAAATTAAAATTCTCCTTTTCCAAAATGCCCAGGAGTTAATGGCTGCCCTATAAACCCTTGTCAAAACTGATGTGTGCACTTGGTGGCATCGGCTGGACTATAGTTCTCCCGTTCTTCTGGATTTAACATTTAAAGAGTCCTACAACTCTATGTACCTCAGAAAAACAAGAGTTGCCAAGTTGACATTTCACTTTTGTAACTTTCCTACCTGGACCTAGATTGAGTTTAAATATGCCACCATTTCACTCTTTAGCTTTAGTCACTGTTTTTTGATATTTAAATTATATTTAAAAATACAAAGACCTCATGGGAATCAATTGAAAAGAAAATAAAGTGAAATGTAACATGAGAATGGCTAATTAAAATACAAGAAACCCCAGAGAACTCTAGACAATGTGAAACATATGATTTTTCAATTTAACTTGTTTAATAGAACTCAACTGCATTTTTTCAAGTTTATCATTAAACCTTAGAAATAAAAATAAAAGCTATTGTTAAATTACCTATAATTAAAATTAAACACATGACAAAATTGATTCTAAATAGAACATTTTTATTTTGGGTACTGAAATTTTCCTTATGTTTTAGTGCTATGTTTCTTCATACCCACCACCAGGATACAGCCATGTCACTCCTCCTTACCCAAGGTAAAAGAAATATAAAAAAAAATATTTTTTCAAATTTCTTTTGCAAGATAAAAAAGTCACTACTCTAAATTATTATTTTGACTTAAAAATACCTAACTTACTCCAGTTGTTTAAGAAAAATTCACAACTCCAAGGTATTGAAATATACTAAAGTTTAAATTTTCTTGTATTCTTAAACAGGGTTTCAAAATAATTCCAATGTATATGATTTACACACTTATAAGATAAACCTGTTAACTTTTAGTTATTCCTTTGAGGATTCTCTAACGTGTGCTCACTACCTTGTCCTGTGTTGAGCTCAATAAATATTTGTTTTAAATTTAATTATTTGTGTATTAAAATAATCTGTTGCTCTGCATTTCTCTGAACCTTCCAATTAGCGTGTACTCTACACAGTGATGTAATTAAAATAGGACCTTCACAGAATATAATGAGGAAGGTAAATTTGCTGTGTATATCACATTCTGAAATCAAATAAAGGTGGTAGTCTTGACTTCCCATTGGATAATTAAAAACTGATTTGGATGGACCTGTTCAGATTCTGATTTTGCCTTTTCAACTATAGCTGCCTGGCTGGAGTGCTGCATACTTCGTGTTTGTGTGTGTTTGCGGGGACAGTGTCCAGAATAGGGAATCTAAATGTGATGAGACCAGTTGAAATTTTGATTCTGGAACTCAGCCTGGTGAATTTGCAAAGCCTAAGAGCTGGAGCAATTAAGGTTGAACAACATTCACTGGCTCAATCTGGGCTGCAAGTGTCAGGAAATCTTCCTGTAACCAACAACCCTAAGAAAATAATCATTTCTTATTGTTGGGGCTTTCAGCCGCTAATGATCCAATATATGTTACAGACTGAATAATAAGAAGTTTTAAACACTGTATCTGATATTATGAGCTGATAAACCAAGAGAACATTGATAAGGCTGGCAAAGAACTCAAGTCTCTTTACCTGAGCACAAGAAGAAAATATATTTTCTATCTCAGGATGCCCTCTACAAAAGAGCTTCTAGAACTTTAATGTGCATTTGAATCACCTGGGTAGTGTGTTAATATGAAAGATTCTGACTCAGTAAGTCTGGGGTGGAGCCAGAGATCCTGTACTTCTCATACATAACCATTTGGTGCTAATGCTGTCAGTCTTGGAGACTACGTTTGGAATAGCAAGGTTCTATTGCTCACAGAGTTCACAGCGAATATTTTAGGCTTTCTGGGGCACACATCATCAACTCTGCCATCTTAGTGTGCAAGTGGCCATAACCAATATGTAAGTGAATGAGGGCAGCAGTGTCTCCATAAAACTTTACAAAAACAGGCTGGATGTGACTCATGGGCTAGGAGTTTGCAGACCTCTGCTCTTCCTGAATCTATTCTTTATCCACAAAACCATTTTATCTAGTGCATTCTCGATATGCTTTCACCTTGCATAATGTCACAGTATATTATTTGACATTTCTTTTGTATTTTGTTAGATCTTTTTCACTTTTGCTTCCATTTAAAATTACTTCCATGCCTCTTCTGCTTTTAAATGTATTACGGAAGGTGATAAGATATAGAAAAACAAATTTACATAATCTAATGTTAAAAAGTAGGATTTATGTCAGACACCACAATGTAATAGGGATATAGTATTTATTATAGGAAATCTAGAAAGCATGGAGAAGTTCAAGAAGAAAATAAAAATTAGGCTAATGCCTCTCTCCCTGTGCACTAAATTCCATCACACCTGACCTCCTTGATTACACTGCTTTAGCCACCAGACCTCTCTCACTGCATGGTCAAGTTTTACATTCTCCTGGGTTCTTCCCACGAGTCTAACATGTTGTCATGTCACTCATATTTAAGGATCTGCTCTCGACCATCCCTTTCCATCCATCTCTTCTTTCTTTCCACTCCTTTACAGCAAATTCCTTTCAAGAAAAACTTGCTGTTGTCCCTAATTCTTTTTTTTTCTATTATGTATTTTTGCCACATTTTCTATATCTGTCCCACTAGATTTACATTTTTACTGAATGTTTTATATATAACTTGCAGACATCATGACTTTTTGCCCCTTAATGCATCAGCAGATGTCACCTGAGATCAAGGATATTCTGTTACAAAGACACAAGCTTTTTTTTAACACCCAGAAAATTAAATATATGCATTAATATCATCTAATAATAAAAATCTATTTTCAAACCTTTTTTCTTAAACTCATGCAGATCAGTCCTTTGTCCTCACCACTACAACAACGCAACTCTTGTCCAAGGAACTGTGCTCTCCACATTGTCAAAACCAGTGGCCAATTCCAAGTCTTCATTCTCCTTGAGGTAGAAGTAGTTATTGTCAGAACCTCCAGTTATGAAGTGACCCAGGGCCAACTCCACACATTCCTTACTACCTAGGTGAGAAACTATACCATGAGTTTAAACACGAATTTATAGTAAATAACTTCCAATTTATACATGTCCCCTGAACTCCATATTCAGATATCTAATAGCTTTTTATTTGACATTTTCACTTGGATATATCTAACAGACATTTCAAACTTATTTTATCTAAAAAGGAATTCCTGATTTCCTACTCACTATTTTCCCACAATATTTCCCAGCTCAGTAATTTATGTTTTGCCTAGTCCTGTAGCTTAAGATCCAAACTTTGAAGTGGTCCTTGGTTTCTCTCTCATATTACCCAATCCATCAGCAAATCCTTCCAAAGGAATTCAGAATATGACCACTTTTTACTAAATCCAATGGTGCAAACCTCAACATGATTACTATGCTAACCTTCAAACCATTCTCCCTGCTTTCATCTCTGTCTTCACTATCATTTGTTCTTAACACAACAGCCAGAGTGATCATTTTAAAACATGAAAAAGATTTTGTCACTATATTAAGAGTATTCCACTGACTTCCAATCTCATTTAGAGTAAAGCAAAGTCCGTGCAAGGGCCCACAATATCCTAGAAGTTTTGGCTCCTAACTCCTTTTTTACTTTAACCATTCTTCCTCCACCTTCTGGACTCCATAGTCCATTCTCTTATTTTGTTTGTCTATCTTTTTGCAAATATCACACTTTTTTTTTTACTATAGGTTTATATAGGTTTGGATCCCATTAATATAAAATCACAAAAGATAAAATCACTTTGTTCTCCTATATTGGCATATTCATATACACCTTAGAATCAACTTGTCCATTTCTACACACACACACACACACACACACACACACACACACACACACACACACTTTCTGGGATTTTGACTAGGATTCAACTGAATATGTAGATAATTTTGAAAAGAACTGACACTGTCACACTAATAAGGGTTTTGTATAATTTTTATTTAAAGAATATTCTGTTTTTATGTTAGCTGAAACCATTTTTATCCCAGGAATGAATATTTAATATTATTAAGTATCTTTTCAGCACCTATAATGATTATATAATTTTTGTTGCTTCTTACCTATGACCACACATTATTAGGGTTTCTAATACTGATTCTTCATAATCTTACTAGAACAGACCCTACCTGGATATGTTTTCATTACTTGATTAATACCATTCTGGATTTGTTTTGCTAGTATTTCATTAACAATATTCTTTTAAGTATTAAGTGAATTCTATCTGTAGTTTCTATGTCAGGTTTTGCTAAAGGGTTATGTTATCTTCTAGAAACAAATTAACGTGGTTTTCTTCTTTCTCTATGCCCTGGAACTCTTTCTAGGAGACAATTATTTGTGTCTTGTAAATTTGAAAGAAATTGTAATACCAAATGAATCTGAAAACTCTCCTTAGGAAATCTGGAATATTGATTATTAAATGTATTTTGTGATAATTGTCCTTTTAAAATCACTGAACTCTGGGGAATCTTTTTTTGTTTGTTTGTTTTATTTTGTTTTGTTCATATATTTCCTAGAACACTATGTATTTCAGTAAGCTTTTTTTTAAGATTTTATTTATTTATTTGAGAGAGAATCAGAGATAGAGAACACGAGAGGGAAGAGGGTCAGAGGGAGAAGCAGACTCCCTGCTGAGCAGGGAGCCCGATGCGGGACTCGATCCCGGGACTCCAGGATCATGACCTGAGCCGAAGGCAGTCGCTTAACCAACTGAGCCACCCAGGCGCCCTCAGTAAGCTTTTTAAAAGTGTTGTTTTAGGCATTCCTTTCTTATTTTCCTGTATATTTGTTTATTTCCCCTTGCTCATTTTTAGTGAAATTTATGAATTTAATGTATTTTCTTTTTTACTTAATTCTATTTAGGAACTTCTCCATATCAAGCTTCTCTATTGTTTTTAATGAGGTGATTAATTTTAAGTTTACTTATTAGATTTAAAAATATATATATGTATCAACTTCTGCTATAATCCTCATTTATCCCCCTCTGGTTAACGTTTTATTTGTAATTTTTAAGACTGAGCGAAACTGGAAGCAATTTACTGTTGCCAAATAATAAACACTTTAAGCAACACAAAATTTCGGCTCTCACATCCCTGATTCAGTTTTTATAATATGGATTCTTTACTGCTTTCAAAGCAGTTTTAAAATTAGTTATTGTGTCTTTCATTCCTTCTCATTTTTTCTTATCTCATTCAGCTCCTTTTGCCCTTCTGTCTGGCTCGCAGCTTGCTCCTTTTTATATCTCTGTCTATTGTCTTATCCTCTCATCTTTCATCTCTTGTTTCATGGTGTTCATTTCTTTCTCTTTTTCCTGCAAGACAAAGCAGACACTTTCTAAAATCTACTTCTTTATTCTGTAGTATTTTATTTTGAAAATCATTTCCTTCTCTGATTTTGAGGTGCAGGGCTCACCTCATCTAAGCCATAATCTTTTTATAAGCTACATACTATGATTTTTTTACCCAACCTTGAATGATGACATATTATCAATTCCAACATTTTTCCAAAATTGAGTGGTATACTAACATTTTCTTTCTCACTATCCCATTGGTGTCAATGTCCGTTGCATCTGGTAGTAAGCCCGCTAATGAAGAGAAAAGCGCAGTCATATGTTGGGGGGAGCTCTGCTGATGCCTTCTAAATTTTTTTAATTTGGAGGTGCCCTAGACATCCCCATGGAGTTAATTTCTAATGTTCTTTGTCCTAGAGAAAAAGAGAAAAATATCCCAAGGCTCTCTGCATTTCCCATGGGTCAACCTGGTCTCTAGCTCTGTGCACCTACAATTAATCTGCTTCTGTTGAGTCCAAATAATTATCTCTTGTTTTTCTGCCTTGTCATTCTGCTTTTACTCATTAAAAATTTTTTCAGTTGAACTCTGTCTAGAAAATATCTAGCTGAATTCCTCTGTGTTATTTTCAGTTAAAGAATGCCTTTGATTAACTTCTGATATTGATGCAGGATTCTTCCAATTTTTGTATCATTTTAATAATTTTAGAAGGAATATGGAACAGGAAAGTGATTAGCCACCTGGGCTCATCATGAATCTTAGCTAGTATAGGAAAGTGGTGTTTATATAATTGTGTATTTTTCACTGGCAACACGTGTCTGTATATGAATGTGAAGGAAATCGTAAACTTCATAACATTAAATTATTAGGAGATATATAAACTGTATATTTTTGAGTTTATCTTATCTTTACTTCTGACTTCATGGATTTTCATTATTCACACTCTGACACTACAGCAGGTAGAAGCTCCTATGTCACTATACCTCCATTAAATCTTCGTTAAAACAAAGCATATATATTGTCTGGGCGGAGATTTGCTGCTTTGCAGACCTCTTGCCCAGATGTTCTAGAGTCTATTAAGATGCATAAGTGGGGATGGTGGTATTCCTTAAATACTCACATGAAGCCCAATCTCCCATGTGATGAGAATGCACGGTGAATATGAAATATTCAACCTGCACGTCTACAGAAAGTAAGACTGAGTATTGGTTCAAAATTAAACCATGAAAACATGTGAAGATAGTATTTGGAAGTCAATTTGTATATCTGCTTTCTACTCTGCAGCCAGTTGTCTCACTAGGAATGGCACATCTTCAGCAGAAATTTATAAAAGGATAAAAATAAGAGGACAAACACAAATGTACAGAAACTGAAAAACTAGTTCAGGGGTTTGGATACGTTAGCCTATCTCTAGCCCCCTCTAATACCTGCACTTTGCTCACAGTATTGTGAGGAAAGATTCATGTCTACATTTATGTAGAATTCAGCCAATTTCCAACAGGGTGCCAGCAAGGAATGCATTTGTTTTCCTTTTTAGATTTTAAAAGCTGAAATATATCTTGGGAATTAATTGTTAAAATGCTGATGCAGTATTAAACTTTCAAATCACAAATACAAATGAAAATGTAATGTTTAGAAGATTTATATTGCACTCTTTACTCTTCTAGCTAGATTTTACTTTTTTTTAACAGCCTAGCCTAATAATAATTTGAAATACTATATACAGCACATTCTTTGGCATATGAGAGAATAAGCCTTTGCATTTTGTTATTTTGCATCTTCAGACCTTGAAATTCCAGACTCAATATTGCAAGACTGGAAGCTTTTTATTCTGCAATGTGAATTGTGCCACTGTCTATGTACAGGCGCAATCCATTTTAAATATCCACAAATTTCCCTAAAGTCCCAAGTGGTTTCCTTGGCAACAAGACTGCTGAAATGTAAAGGGCTAAGGTAGTTAGGATATTGCCTACCGTTCTCCCTCTCTAGGTTATTTTAAATAGCTGCAATTTTCTTTGCACATCTAAAAAAAAAAAATCCACGGTGGTTGGAAATACAAAGGCGAATATGAGAGACATTGGAGAATAGTAGTACATCAGAGTCTAATTTATGTGGACAAATTATTACTTTCACTACTCCCTGATTTGTAGAGCACCATTTTCATATGCCAAATTGTAGTACAAAAGAAGAGCAAACTGTAAATACATCAGAATAATTTTTAGATAGAATGAGATAAAATATCGGAAAATAGCTGTTGACAATAGAAGCAGTGATTAATAATGGCAAGGTATCTATGCACCTTCTCTTCAATTCACCAGGAATAGCATGCATCTGATGAGGCCAGACCTTGGCACAGTGAATGGAAGGGAATTAAACACAGTGAGGTGGACAAGGAATATTCTCTACAGCCCTTTCACTAGGTGAAACTTCAAATGCCTATATGTGTATTAGGGGAATTAATTTGTAAGCGCTCGGTAAATTATCTCAGGTATTATTATTTGCCCTTATTTATTCATCTGCATTTCACCACCCTTCTTCACATGGTGTGGTACAGTGCATTAATTATTTATTTTTAGTTGAGTTCATGGACTATGTACCACTGGGGTTCTCAAAGCAAAGGGACATCTTCCCCTGACAGAGTTTGTGGATCAAACTGCAAAATTTTCTGCCAGTTTCTCCAAATGTGCCTCTAGTTTCCCTAGCTGTGTAAGGACCCTAGTGAAAATGGAATGTGTCTAGCAGCAACAACTCCCCTGAATACCAACTATCATGGAAATAAGCCCTTACAAATCATAAGCCGATATTTGTAAATTTCATTTGATACCCTCTAAGCCTAGTGATCAGATGTTTTTGAGAAAACCAAATAATGCTTTGTACCCATAAAACAGGGACAATCTCATGCCACCATCTTGAACATGTGGTTCTTTTGTCTACTACCTGTCTATCCTATTGGATAGTGTCTTTCTAAATAAAAAATTTGAAAAAGACTAATGTTAGTTTTTATTCTTATTATTTCTCTTGTACTATTAACAGGGAATATGTATGATGGAAATAAACATAATGTTGTCATGGTTCCCAATAAGATTTTTTCCTTATGTATATTTCTGATTCTATGGATCATCACTTTCAAAAACTATTTTAAGATAATACATCTTGGGCCACCTGGGTGGCTTAGTTGGTTGAGCGTCCAACTCTTGGTTTCAGCTCAGGTCATGATCTCAGGGTCACGGGATTGAGCCCTGCATTAGTCTCCCTGCATGAGGAGTCTGCTTGGGATTCTCTCTCTTCCTCTGCCCCTCCCTCTCTGCCCCTCCCCCTGCTCTCTCTCTCTAAAATAAATAAGTAAATCTTCAAAATAATAGTAATAGTATATCTTATTATGGTGAGCGCTGTGAATTGTGTAAGACTGTTGAATCACAGACCTGTACCTCTGAAACAAATAATACATTATATGTTAAAAAAAAAAAAAGAAGGCGATAGTAGGAAGGGAAAAATGAAGGGGGGGGAATTGGAGGGGGAGACGAACCATGAGAGACTATGGACTCTGAGAAACAAACTGAGGATTCTAGAGGGTAGTGGCCTGGGGGGATGGGTTAGCCTGGTGATGGGTATTAAAGAGGGCACGGTCTGCATGGAGCACTGGGTGTTATACACAAACAATCAATCATGGAACAGTACATCAAAAACTAATGATGTAAATATCCAGTAGTGGAATTGCTGGGTTGTATGGTAGCTCTATTTTCAACTTTTTGAGGAACATACGTACTGTTTTCCAGAGTGGCTGCACCAGCTTGCATTCCCACTCACAGTGTAGGAGTGTTCCCCTTTCTCCACATCCCCGCCAACATCTGTCGTTTCCTGACTTGTTAATTTTAGCCATTCTGACTGGTGTGAGGTGGTGTCTCACTGAGGTTTTGATTTGGATTTCCCTGATGCCCCCAAAGATACAAATGTAGTGATCCGAAGGGGTATATGCACCCCGATGTTTATAGCAGCAATGTCCACAATAGCCAAACTATGGAAAGAGCCAAGATGCCCATTGACAGATGAATGGATAAAGAAGTTGTGGTATATATACACAATGGAATATTATGCAGCCATCAAAAGGAATGAAACCTTGTCATTTGCAATGACGTGGATGGAACTGGAGGGTATCATGCTGAGCGAAATAAGTCAATCAGAGAAAGACATGTATCATATGATCTCACTGATATGAGGAATTCTTAATTTCAGGAAACAAACTGAGGGTTGCTGGAGTGGTGGGGGGTGGGAGGGATGGGGTGGTTGGGTGTTAGACACTGGGGAGGGCATATGCTATGGTGAGCGCTGTGAATTGTGTAAGACTGTTGAATCATAGACCTGTACCTTTGAAACAAATAATACATTATATGTTAAAAAAAAAAAGAAGATAGCGGAAGGGAAAAATGAAGGGGGGAAAATCGGAGGGGGAGAGAAACCATGAGAGACTGTGGACTCTGAGAAACAAACTGAGGGTTCTAGAGGGAAGGGGGTAGGGGGATGGGTTAGCCTGGTGATGGGTATTAAAGAGGGCACGTACTGCATGGAGCACTGGGTGTTATACACAAACAATGAATCATGGAACACTACATCAAAAACTAATGATGTAATATATGGTGATTAACATAACATAATAAAAAAAAAGAAATAAATGGAGAACAAACAAAGAGTAGATCTTAAATGCTGTCACCACAAAAAAGAAAGAGTAATTATGTGACAGGATGGAGGTGTTAGCTAATGCAATGGTAGTAATCATTTTGAAATACATGTGTATGAAATCAACATTGTACACCTTAAACTTACTTGTTTTATGTCAATTATATCTCAATAAAGCTGGGGGGGAGGACATTAGACATCAGGACATTAAAGGAAAAAAAACTAATGATGTAATGTATGGTGATTAACATAACAGAAAAAAAAAAAAGATGCAGTCCCAACAAGTTGTATTCCTAACTACCAGCCTATACCTCATACTCTGAATTCAGACATTTCAGTCCAGCCCTTTCACACCTGCCAACCTGGTTCTTTCTTCCCTCCTCACCTTCCTTCCTCCTTTTCTTCTTTCTTTCTTCCTTTCTATCTCCTCTCTTTTTTCCCTTCATCCTTCTTCTCCCTCTCCCTCTCTCTCCTCCCCTTCCTTTCCTCCATCTCCCTCTCTCACTTTCTTCCTTTTTCTTTCTTTCTTTCTTTCTTTCTTTCTTTCTTTCTTTCTTTCTTTCTTTCTTTCTTTCTTTCTTTCTTTCTTTCTTTCTTTCTTTCTTTCTTTCTTCTTTCTTTTCTTTCTTTCTTTCTTTCTTTCTTTCTTTCTTTCTTTCTTTCTTTCTTTCTTTCTTTCTTTCTTTCTTTCTTTCTTTCTTTCTTTCTTTCTTTCTTTCTTTCTTTCTTTCTTTCTTTCTTTCTTTCTTTCTTTCTTTCTTTCTTTCTTTCTTTCTTTCTTCTTTCTTTCTTTCTTCTTTATTTAACCAACCAACACTTGGTAACTGTTCAAGGAAAACACTTTATTAAAACAAAGTATCTCGTGCTCGCTTCAGCAGCACATATACTAAAACAAAGTATCTTTTAACTAATAATTATAATAATGCCACAAGTAGAGACTATTGCATATTTTTATATCCCTAAGCTTTGGTACAAAATTTAATATACAAGTAAAGTTTATAATAAATGTTAGCTGAGGAATAAATGCAAGTATCTGATGGTGATTTATAAGAACAGAAGATTCTAATTCTACTTGAAGTGTAACTATTAAGAATCATATATGATTTTAAACCTTATGGAAAGTTCTGAGTGTAGCTACACTGCAAGAAACTTAAAAGACAGTGGAGGAAAATACAACGAGGAATGTTAGGTAAGGCTTTACATTTTATCCTCGGGAATTTGAACTTTATCTTGTAGGCTAAAAGTTCTTAACATTTTTAGGACATAAATCTTTTTAAATCTCATTAAAATGTCTCTTACTCTCTGTCTCTGTTTTGTCTTTCTCACTCTGTACATCTCAAACTTCAGAATTAGAGGATGCACAGCTACTTGGATCCTACTAACAAGTCTTCTAGGCCCTTGCTATTCAAAGTGGCATCACCTGGGGGCTTGCTAGAAATTAGAAATACAGACTTAATATCACCTAAAACTTAATGGATCAGAATGTTAAACAGATCTCAAAATGACCCATACGCAACAAAGCATGAGAATTACTGTTCGAGGCATTAAGTTAAATCACCATAGTAAAAAATGATCAAAATACTACATAAGCAGCATAACAAATCAGATTTCCCACATTCTTTTGTCTTTGCTAGTGAAATCCTACTCCCTAGAATACTTATTTATTTCCTAAAACAATTGGCTGCCTCTTGAGGGCAACAATCTTACTCCACATTAGGAAAGATAAGAAATTTTAGCATGATGTAGGAGAGGCAGCGGAGTGTGCTGAATGTAGTTATGTTACTAAGCTGGAGTCTTTGATTCTAATTCTATCTTTGTAACTTAACTGTGGTATCTTGGAATCTTTTGGGGACCTCAGTTACTCCTTGTCATCTTGTTGATGATGACAAAAGTCCCTTGTAAGCCCAACAGTCAAAAATAAATACTGTTGGTAATGCAGAAGGATATTTAATAGTATTATGTAGGAAGTCACATAGCAGCCATTTTCTGTGAAATGGGGAGAAAGAATTTTCAACTTAGACTCCAATTTGAAAGTTATTCTTTAACATAAGAAAAGAAGAGTTTAAAGACTCCTTCCCTTCTCATTCTATAAAAAGAACACTTTGGAGAGAGAGTCATTAGCTTCACCCCTAAATAAATAAATAAACAAACAAACAAACAAATAAATAAATAAATATTTTCAATGGAAAAAAAGCCAAAAATGTGGAAAGGTGGTAGAGGTACTGGTAGATTTTTTGAACCTCCTCAAGAACATGTAGAAACAGAGAAATAAGATAGAAAAATCAAAACCTACAAAACTTTAACAGCAAACGCAGGTGGGAAAGTATCTCTTTTAACCTCCAGTATTACTGGGTGGGGAGAGACCATCCAGGGCTGGCAGACCACACATTCTCCACCAGTTGCACTGAGCGGCCCAGTGCGCTAGTTAGAATGGCAGCTGGTGTAAGAGGTGGGCTTCGCAACCTCCAAAGTGTGGTGGAGGCAGGGAAACTGGGGGAAAGTTGAGTAATTATGAAGTGGTCTGGGACCCATGAAATCTCAAAACTAGCCAATGAACACTTTTCAAGATAAAAATCTATTAGTTTTCTCTTGCTGCATAATGAATTACCACAAACTTAGCAACTTAACACAATATACATTACAGAGGGCATGCAGAAATAAGAGTTCTGACTTGGTAACTTAGGAAAACAGTGTTTTGACTGCCAACTGTAAAACTAAAGACAAAGGCACTACACATAGACTCTGTTTTCTAGTTGGCAGAGTTGTTTCTCATGTGGGTATGGGTTAACGATTCTGAAACTGCTGTACATGTATACCAGAATTGTACAAACAATTAAGTGGATGGTAGATGAAAGAAGGCCGACTTCTCACTGTTGGAGAGAGAAGTGCAGATAGGCAAGAGGAAAAGGCTAGAATGAACCAGATTGTCCTACATTGGTGTCAAAGATATCAGTATGAACTCATGTTTAGCTTAATATAAATACAACCATGTAGATACAGAAATAACTATAGATATGTACATATACATGAGTTAATACCTGCATGTATTTCCTGGCTCTGTCCAGTGAGAGGATATAAAAGTGATGACACTCAGTAACATTGAGCAAACCCAGTAACCAGATCTTGGTTTCAATGCAATTTGCCAATAAAAGGAACCAGGGTTCCTTGGAAAAATGGCTATGTTAAGGGATGGGCCAAGGAATACACAAATGAGCCAAGGTCATCTTGTAATGTCTTAAAACAAAGAAGCAAGCACTAAAAATCCCAAAAGGATTGGGGCATGTCAAAGAGACACAGAACATAACCTGAAAGAGCTCCCAATGGACAAAGCTGGGATATTTTGAACAACAAAATATCCAATGTAGTATCAGGTTATTGCTCAAAGTATAAACACCTATGAATCAATACTGAAATAATTATATGATTGAATAATTTGTTTTAAAACAAAGGACAAGAGAAAAATCTCCCATAGAGAATACCAAATAATTTATGTAGAGACTTCCTCCATAGGGAGGTAGAGCTTAACTTCCCACCTCTTCAGTGTGAGTTGTGCTTAGTGACTTGTTTCAAAGATTAGAGAATGAAAAAGGGAAAATAGTCATTTTACAGGAGAGAAACATGACAAGCACTACCTGGCCCATTGAACAAAGTTACCACAACCAAGGGTAAGTCTGTTTGATAGCATGCACCTTTAATATGATATGATCATATCACATTTGTGATCTTCCTCTTAAAACTCATCACCCCAGTCTAATCATAAGAAAAACATTGACAAGCCCCAATTGAAAGACATTCTACAAAGTAACTGACCAATATTCTTCAATACTTGAAATATCATCAACCAAGAAAAATATGAGAAATGTTCACAGTCCAAAGAAAGCTAAGGAGACACGATGACTAATTGTAATGTGGTATACTGCATAATATCCTAGATCAGAAAAAAGACATTAAGGAAAAAGTAATAAAACTTGTGACAGATTGTACCATGACGATGTAACATTTTAGCAATAGGAGAAATGGGGTATGGGTGTTGTGGGGAACCAAGAGAGAGAGGAAGTCCAGCAAGACTGGCATTACAATCTTAGGCAACATAATCACACAGTCACACACATGTAATCATATACATTCCATCACTGGTGGCCCTGTTTTATTGAGAGCCTGTACTGAGAAAAGTCTGTGGGTAGTACAACCCAAATTGAGAAGGCCAGAGACATGAGAAGCAAAGGAAGTATTCAGAAAAAAGTGGAGGAAGGACACAGACACAGCAGTCTTCATAAAGTACAAGGCTGATTTTTACAGCACTGGAAAAATAGAATAAGAGAGAGACAGACAGACAGAGAGATATTTGTTAAAACTCATCAGACTGTGTACATACATTGGTGCATTTTATTTTATGCAAATTATACCTCATAAAATGACTAAAAGTTAAAATATAGAACCATGAGATTCCTGCCAGGGTCTGAATGTTTGTGTCACTCCACAAATTCATACATTGGAATTCTAATGTGAAAAGTGATCCTATTAGAAAGTGGAGCCTATGGGAGGTGATTAGGTCATGAATGAGCTCAGTGCACTTCTACAAGGGGCCCGAGAGAGTTTCCTTGCCCCTTCTGCCATGCTCACTTCCCTTCCTCACTCCAACACAAGAAAATTCTGCAGTCTACAGGAGAATCTTCACCAGAACCTGACCATGCTGGCACCGTGAACTTGGACTTCCAGCCTCCGGAACTGTGAGAAATAAATTTCTGGGGTTTATGAGCCACGTGGTCTGTAGTATTTTTTTTTTTTAATTTTAATTTTTATTTGTTATAACATTTAGTGGTTCTTTTTTTTTTTAATTTTTTATTGTTATGTTAATCACCATATATTACATCATTAGTTTTTGGTGCAGTGTTCCATGATTCATTGTTTGTTCATAACACCCAGTGCTCCATGCAGAACGTGCCCTCCTCAATACCCATCACCAGGCTAACCCATCCCCCCACCCCCCTCCCCTCTAGAACGCTCAGTTTGTTTTTCAGAGTCCATCATCTCTCATGGTTCGTCTCCCCCTCTGACATACTCCCCTTTTCTTCCTCTCCTGTTATCTTCTTCTTTTTCTTTTTTCTTAAAATATGTTGCGTTATTTGTTTCAGAAGTACAGATCTGTGATTCAACAGTCTTGCACAATTCACAGCGCTCACCATAGCACATACCCTCCCCAATATCTATCACCCAGCCACCCCATCCCTCCCACCCCCAACCACTCCAGTAACACTCAGTTTCTTTCCTGAGATTAAGAATCCCTCATATCAGTGAGGTCATGTGATACATGTCTTTCTCTGATTGACTTATTTCACTCAGCATAACACCCTCCAGTTCCATCCACGTCGTTGCAAATGGCAAGATCTCATTCCTTTTGATGGCTGCATAATATTCCATTGTGTATATATACCACATCTTCTTTATCTATTCATCTGTTGATGGGCATCTTGGCTCTTTCCACAGTTTGGCTATGGTGGACATTGCTGCTATAAACATTGGGGTACACGTACCCCTTCGGGTCCCTACATTTGTATCTTTGTGGTAAATACCCAGTAGTGCAATTGCTGGATCGAACGGTAGCTCTAATTTCAACTGTTTGAGGAACCTCCATACTGTTTTCCAGAGGGGTTGCACCAGCTTGCATTCCCACCAACAGTGTAGGAGGGTTCCCCTTTCTCCACATCCCCGCCAACATCTGTCGTTCCCTGACTTGTTAATTTTAGCCATTCTGACGGGTGTGAGGTGGTATCTCATTGAGGTTTTGATTTGGATTTCCCTGATGCCGAGCGATGTTGAGCACTTTTTCATGTGCCTGTTGGCCATTTGGATGTCTTCTTTGGAGAAATGTCTGTTCATGTCTTCTGCCCATTTCTTGATTGGATTATTTGTTCTTTGGGTGTTGAGTTTGATAAGTTCTTTATAGATTTTGGATATTAGCCCTTTATCTGATATGTCATTTGCAAATATTTTCTCCCATTCTGTCGGTTGTCTTTTGGTTTTGTGGACTGTTTCTTTTGCTGTGCAGAAGCTTTTTATCTTGATGAAATCCCAATAGTTCATTTTTGCCCTGGCTTCCCGTGCCTTTGGCGATGTTTCTAGGAAGAAGTTGCTGCGGCTAAGGTCGAAAAGGTTGCTACCTGTGTTCTCCTTTAGGATTTGGATGGACTCCTGTCTCACGTTTAGGTCTTTCAACCATTTGGAGTCTATTTTTGTGTGTGGTGTAAGGAAATGGTCCAGTTTCATTCTTCTGCATGTGGCTGTCCAATTTTCCCAACACCATTTGTTGAAGAGACTGTCTTTTTGCCATTGGACATTCTTTCCTGCTTTGTCAAAAATAAGTTGACCATAGAGTTGAGGGTCCATTTCTGGGCTCTCAATTCTGTTCCATTGATCTATGTGTCTGTTTTTGTGCCAGTACCATACTGTCTTGATGATGACAGCTTTGTAATAGAGCTGGAAGTCCGGAATTGTGATGCCGCCAGCTTTGCTTTTCTTTTTCAGTATTCCTCTGGCTATTCTGGGTCTCTTCTGGTTCCATACAAATTTTAGGATTATTTGTTCCATTTCTTTGAAAAAAGTGGATGGTATTTTGATGGGGATTGCATTGAATGTGTAGATTGCTCTAGGTAGCATTGACATCTTCACAATGTTGATTCTCCCAATCCATGAGCATGGAACGTTTTTCCATTTCTTTGTGTCTTCTTCAATTTCTTTCCTGAGTATTTTATAGTTTTCTGTGTACAGATCCTTTGCCTCTTTGGTTAGATTTATTCCTAGGTATCTAATGGTTTTGGGTGCAATTGTAAATGGGATCGACTCCTTGATTTGTCTCTCTTCTGTCTTGTTGTTGGTGTATAGGAATGCCACTGATTTCTGTGCATTGATTTTATATCCTGCTACTTGACTGAATTCCTGTATGAGTTCTAGCAGTTTTGGGGTGGAGTCTTTTGGGTTTTCCACATACAGTATCATATCATCTGCAAAGAGTGAGAGTTTGACTTCCTCTTTGCCGATTTGGATGCCTTTGATTTCTTTTTGTTGTCTGATTGCTGTGGCTAGGACTTCTAATACTATGTTGAATAGCAGTGGTGAGAGTGGACATCCCTGCCGCGTTCCTGACCTTAGGGGAAAAGCTCTCAGCCTTTCCCCATTGAGAATGATATTCGCTGTAGGTTTTTCATAGATGGCTTTTATGATATTGAGGTATGTACCCTCTATCCCTATACTCTGAAGAGTTTTGATCAAGAAAGGATGTTGTACTTTGTCAAATGCTTTTTCTGCATCTATTGAGAGGATCATATGATTCTTGTTCTTTCTTTTGTTAATATATTGTATCACGTTGATTGATTTGCGGATGTTGAACCAGCCTTGCAGCCCAGGGATAAATCCCACTTGGTCGTGGTGAATAATCCTTTTAATGTACTGTTGGATCCTATTGGCTAATGCTGGCCTCATAAAATGAGTTTGGAAGTTTCCCTTCCATTTCTATTTTTTGGAACAGTTTCAGGAGAATAGGTATTAATTCTTCTTGAAATGTCTGATAGAATTCCCCTGGGAAGCCATCTGGCCCTGGGCTTTTGTTTCTTGGGAGATTTTTGATGACTGTTTCAATTTCCTTAGTGGTTATAGGTCTGTTCAGGTTTTCTATTTCTTCCTGGTTCAATTTTGGCAGTTGATACATCTCTAGGAATGCACCCATTTCTTCCAGGTTATCTAATTTGCTGGCATAGAGTTGCTCATAATATGTTCTTATAATTGTTTGTATTTCTTTGGTGTTGCTTGTGATCTCTCCTCTTTCATTCATGATTTTGTTGATTTGGGTCATTTCTCTTTTCTTTTTGATCAGTCTGGCCAGGGGTTTATCAGTCTTGTTAATTCTTTCAAAGAACCAGCTCCTAGTTTCGTTGATCTGTTCTACTGTTCTTTTGGTTTCTAGTTCATTGATTTCTGCTCTGATCTTTATGATTTCTCTTCTCCTGCTGGGTTTAGGCTTTCTTTGCTGTTCTTTCTCCAGCTCCTTTAGGTGTAGGGTTAGGTTGTGTATTTGAGACCTTTCTTGTTTCTTGAGAAAGGCTTGTATTGCTATATACTTTCCTCTCAGGACTGCCTTTGCTGTATCCCAAAGATTTTGAACAGTTGTGTTTTCATTTTCATTGGTTTCCATGAATTTTTTTTAATTCTTCTTTAATTTCTTGGTTGACCCATTCATTCTTTAGTAGGATGCTCTTTAGCCTCCATGTATTTGAGTTCTTTCCGACTTTCCTCTTGTGGTTGAGTTCTAGTTTCAAAGCATTGTGGTCTGAAAATATGCAGGGAATGATCCCAATCTTTTGGTACCGATTGAGACCTGATTTGTGACCTAGGATGTGATCAATTCTGGAGAATGTTCCATGGGCACTAGAGAAGAATGTGTATTCCGTTGCTTTGGGATGGAATGTTCTGAATATGTCTGTGAAGTCCATTTGGTCCGGTGTGTCATTTAAAGTCTTTATTTCCTTGTTGATCTTTTGCTTAGATGATCTGTCCATTTCAGTCAGGGGGGTGTTAAAGTCCCCCACTATTATTGTATTGTTGTCAATGTGTTTCTTTGCTTTTGTTATTAATTGCCTTATATAATTGGCTGCTCCCATGTTCGGGGCATAGATATTTACAATTGTTAGATCTTCTTGTTGGATAGACCCTTTAAGTAGGATATAGTGTCCTTCCTCATCTCTTATTACAGTCTTTGTTTTAAAATCTAATTTGTCTGATATAAGGATTGCCACCCCAGCTTTCTTTTGGTGTCCATTAGCATGGTAAATGGTTTTCCACCCCCTCACTTTCAATCTGGGGGTGTCTTTGGGTGTAAAATGAGTCTCTTGCAGACAGCATATTGATGGGTCTTGTTTTTTAATCCAATCTGATAGCCTGTGTCTTTTGATTGGGGCATTTAGCCCATTTACATTCAGGGTAACTATTGAAAGGTATGAATTTAGTGCCATTGTATTACCTGTAAGGTGACTGTTAACTGTCTGTTGTCTGTGTTCGTTTCTGCCCTTTGCTGCTTTTAGGTTCTCTCTTTGCTTAGAGGACCCCTCTCAATATTTCTTGGAGGGCTGGTTTCGTGTTTGCAAATTCCTTTAGTTTTTGTTTGTTCTGGAAGCTTTTTATCTCTCCTTCTATTTTCAATGATAGCCTAGCTGGATATAGTATTCTTGGCTGCATATTTTTCTCATTTAGTGCTCTGAAGATATCTTGCCAGTCCTTTCTGGCCTGCCAGGTCTCTGTGGATAGGTCTGTTGCCAATCTAATGTTTCTACCATTGTAGGTTACATATCTCTTCTCCCGAGCTGCTTTCAGGATTTTCTCTTTGTCTCTGAGACTCGTAAGTTTTACTAGTAGATGTCGGGGTGTTGACCTATTTTTATTGATTTTGAGAGGGGTTCTCTGTGCCTCCTGGATTTTAATGCCTGTTTCCTTCCTCACATTAGGGAAGTTCTCTGCTATAATTTGCTCCAATATACCTTCTGCCCCCCTCTCTCTCTCTTCTTCTGGGATCCCAATTATTCTAATGTTGTTTCGTCTTATCGTATCACTTATCTCTCGAATTCTGCCCTCGTGATCCTGTAGTTGTTTCTCTCTCTTTTTCTCAGCCTCTTTATTTTCCATCATTTGGTCTTCTATATCGCTGATTCTCTCTTCTGCCTCATTTATCCTAGCATTTAGTGCCCCCATTTTTGATTGCACCTCATCAATAGCCTTTTTGATTTCGATTTGGTTAGATTTTAGTTCTTTTATTTCTCCAGAAAGGGTTTCTCTAATAACTTCCACGCTTTTTTCAAGCCCAGCTAGTATCTTTAAAGTCATGATTCTGAACTCTAGGTCCGACATCGTACTAATGTCCGTATTGAGTAGGTCCCTGGCTGACGGTACTACCTCTTGTTCTTTTTGCTGAGGTGATTTCTTTCGTCTTGTCATTTTGTCCAGAGGAGAATAGATGAATGAGAGAACAAAAGGCTAACAGGTTTACAACGTCCCCAGCAAATATACTGTATACAAATCAGAAAAGACCTGAAACCAGGGGAAAAGAAAGGGAAAGAAAGAAAAGAGAAAGAGAAAAAGAAAAAAAAAAAAGAAAAAAAAGATAAAAACAAAAACAGAACAATTCAAAAAAGGCAGAATATGATCAAATATGATCAGGCTAGTGCATAGATCAGTGCCACACACTAGATTTTGGGCGTATTTTGGTCTGTTAGAAAAAGTGCCTCCTAAAATTTTAAAGGAAGAAAGACATATATGTACAAAATAAGGGTTGATACAATGAAGGGATGGAAGATGACTGTAAAGATGAAAATTATAAAAGATTTTATAAAAGGACTTGGTAAGATAAGTTGTTTGAAAAAAGAAAGAAGATTTAAGGAAAAAAAAAAAGGAAAAAGGGAGAGAATGTGATCAGGCAGGAGACTAGAACAAAGCCATACACTAGTGGTTTAGGGTATATTTTGATCTGTTAGAAGAAACTGTACCTCAAAATTTTAAAGAGAGAACAACTTATATATATATGCCAAAAACAAGGATAACTACTATGAAGGGATAAAATATGACTCTAAAAATGAAAAAAAATAAAAAAAATTTTTTTTTTAAAAAAAGGGATTTATAAGATGTTGGTTGAAAAAGGGAAAAAGAAAAATAAAAAAAGTCAACAAAAATTAACTTTGATGAAATAATGAATCATAGTAAAAAAAAAAAAAAAAAAAAGAAGCCATGAATCTATGTGCAGTATTCCCCTAGCGCTGGAGTTCTCCTATTCTCCTTGATCGATCAACTTGGTCTTGGCTTGCCGGCTGTTTGTGCTGATCTTCTGGGGGAGGGGCCTGTTGCTGTGGTTTCCAAATGTCTTTGCCGGAGGCGGGATTGCCCCGCCCTTGTCGGTCCGGGCTAAGGAAGCTGCTCCAGTTTGCTCTCAGGAGCTTTTGTTCCCTGCAAGCTCTCGGTACAGCTTTGGAGGACCAGGGCGAAAATGGCGGCCTCCCAGTCTCCGCCCGGAGGAGCCGAGAACTCGGGGCCCCACTCCTCAGTGCGCCCCCAGAGAAAAGCAGTCACTCCCGTGTCCCCGGTCTCTGGCCGCACTCCGTGCTCACCCGGCCTGTGATCGAGCGTTGCTATCTCTGGCACCCGACCCCGCTTGGAGTCTCCAAACCCAGCAGATCCCTGCAGTGTGTTCCCGCACCGCTCCTCCCCGGGAAGGAAGGGGAGTCTCCCCGGATCTGCTGCTTGTTGGGTCCCTGCTGGGGGAGCCGTGCCCCGACTGGGCCGCAGATCACAGTTTGTGGCAACCCAGAGCTGAGAGCCCGCGACTCTGCTCCGTCTCTGCAGCCGGCTTCCCCGCCCCGACACCTGGGAGCTCTGCCGCACTCAGGCACCCCCAGTCTCTCTGTGACCCCAAGGGTCCTGAGACCACACTGTCCCGGGAGGATTCCACCCCCCGCTTAGCCACTGCAGCGACGTCCCTCCGCCGAGCCAACTTCTAAAAGGTCCGATTTTGTGCTCTGCGGCTCTAGCACTTGCCAGAAGCGGCCGGCGGAGGCCCCTCCCCCGCCGTCTATCCTCCCGAATATCGCCTCGGATTCACTTCGCACGCCCTACCTTCCAGTAAGTGGTCGCTTCTCTGTTCAGAGAGTTGTTGCTACTCTCCTGTTCGATCTCCTGTTGAGTTCGTAGGTGTTCAGAATGGTTTTTTCCCTATTCAGCTGAATTCCTGAGACCAGACAAAATCTAGGTCTCCTACTCCTCCGCCATCTTGCTCCGCCCCACATTTAGTCTGTAGTATTTTTTTATAGCAGCCCGAATGGACTATGACAACTTCTTTGCAAACTTTATGAAAAAAGTTTTCAAAAAGAGTAAAACTAACCAAAATTCACATTGAAATAGATGAAGGTCTAAACTACCATAGAAGAAAAAGAGAAAATGAAGTGCAAAAAAAGGCACCAAGCCCAGATGTATTCACAGATGAATTACAACAAGCCTTTAAGGGTCAATAATCATAATTCTACTTTAATTCTTTTATACTATGAAAATAACACAATTTCCAAATCTATTTTACTTGGAGTGTATACCAGTGATTTCTCAAATCTGTTAAAGATAGGAGGGCCAAAAAAGAAAACTACAGCTAAGTTTTACTTATGATTATTAATATAAATATCCCTAAAAATATGGCCAATTATACAGCATGTTCAAGTGGTGTTTATTTCAGAGATGAATAAATAGTTTAATATTAGGAAATCCACTAGTATTGCTCATTGAGTTAACAAAACAGGAAAAAGATTATATAATTATCTCTAACTGCAGGAAGCATTATTTGGCAAAATTCTTTACCCTTTTATATTTAAAAACTCTCAGTACATAGAATAGTGAAGATTCTTATTTAACATAGTCAGATATGGACCTTAGACCAAAAGCCAGCATCTTACTTAATGTGGAAATAGAAGAGGTTTCTCTGCTAAAGTCAGGAAAAGACAAATATGTCAACTCCCCAGAATATGTGCTGTAAGTATTAAGCAATGTAGTTAGAAAACAGAAAGGAATTAGCAGCATAGGAATTGGAAAGGTAGAGGAAATGCTGTATCTATTCTAGCATGATAGGGATAATACATCTGAAAAGCTCAAAGGAATCCATGGGGAAAACTATTAGAAAACTAAAATAATTTGATAAAATGTAGCTTATAAAGTCAACATAAAAACATAAGTCTTCATGTATACTACCAAAAAAGGATAAAACCTAAAATGGAAGAAAAGACCTTTTTTATATTAGAGATGATGATAGGTGGATGATGCACAGATGATAAATAAAGCATGAGCTTCATAAGAAATGCGCAGGGACAACCATGAAAATCCTGATACAGAAATGAATCAGGGAGAAGCAATGGAAGATGGCTAACCCTGTTTGATATAAAATATATAAAGACATCGTAATTAAACAGTGTAATACTAGCATATTCCTAGCTTGGAAAAATCAATGTGGCAAAAAAGTCAGAAAAATACTCAATTGTATATTGCAATGTGGCTTCTAAAATCAGAGAAGATAATATAAATGTGTAGTTACATTAAAAAAAAGATAAGCTTATATTCTTTTGTAACATGACAAATGAAAAAGAATTTTCACTTCATCAGAAATATCTATGTAAATGTGAGAGCACAAATGTTCTAGAAGAAAACATCAGTGCTTTTCTCTATAACATGAGCATAGGGAAACATTTCACAACTATTTTTAAGATCCATAAATAATAAGGGAAACCATTGATAACTTTGATTATATATATGGAAATAAACTGAAACAATTTATAAAAAGAAATGTAGAGGTCCCCAAATTATATTAATAAATATTCAGTTCACTTATAATAAGAGAAATACAAATTAGAATTTCACTAGTATACAAAATCCCAGATATTCAAAAGGTTGACAATAGAAAATGTTGAGTCTGTAGTGAGATCAACATTCGTGTCTTGTCGGTGGCCATGGAAAAGTATACAATTCCAATGGAGAGGTATTTGGGTAATATCTAGTAATATTAATGATGCATTTATCCTTTTACCCTTTGTTACAGTACTCTTACTTCTGAGAATCTCTTCTTAACTTCTGGTAAAAAATATATGCGAAATATATGCAGAAGATTATCATTGTAGTACTATGATAGTACCATCTACAGTGGGCTGAAATCTATGAAACTACAGTCATATACTGGAATACTAAATAGTTTTAAAAATATTGACTGTGAAGTAGTTTCAGTGCATATTGGTAAACAAAAAAGTAGCAAAAAATGAATACAGCATGAAACTGTTTTTCCTAGGAAGATTGGTAGATACAAATACAGAAGACACATTTGCTTATGCCAAAATTTAAGAAGATGGGGGGGGCACAACAACAGTATTCAAGAAATGGTTAGCCATGTAAGAAGGAAATGAAGAGAGAGAGAGAGAGAGAGAGTGTGTGTGTGTGTGTGTGTGTGTGTGTTTGTGTGTAAACAATAGAAGCTAGACCTCTCTGAATATATCCCTTATGTAGATTTGACTTTGGAGTCACGTAAATATTTTATATAATTAAAAAATACTTTTAAAAAGTGTCATCTAGGGGTGCCTGGGTGGCTCAGTTGTTAAACGTCTACCTTCGGCTCAGGTCATAATCCCAGGGTCCTGAGATCTAGGCCCGCATGGGGCTCCCTGCTCGGCGGGAAGCCTGCTTCTCCCTCTCCTACTCCCTCTGCTTGTGTTCCTGCTCTCGTTGTCTCTCTCTCTGTCAAATGAATAAATAAAATCTTAAAAAAAAGTGTCATCTATAAAAACTTAAAGCAAAATAAAACAAACTTAATAATATATTAAGTTGATATATTGAGGAACTATTCCAAGAACACTTTAAAATCCAGTAATTTGCTAAATATCCCTAGTTTATATATTTAACCAACTATTGGTGTCATTGGGAAAGTGAATTTTCACTTAGAGGAAACAAGATACAATAAGATAAATGAGGTTAAGTCAAAACCCTATGATAAGGAAAATCAGTGTCCTAAGATGGCTGACTGGGCCAGCGGGAGTCCCAGTCCTTGCCCAGGGGCTCTTCCCGGGTCTTCTCCCTGCTCTGCTGCCTGCTGGCGCCAATCCGCGTTCTTCTCCCTGCCCCGCTTCGCGCATGCGCCAAAAGTGCCAAGTATGTGGAAGTACAAGTCTATAAATTGCCCCCTTTGTTTGTGCGTGGGGCTCAGACCTTTGGAGACCACTCTCCTCTGAGCCCGCCAGCATTAAATAAACCTCCTATCTTCCAAGATCTCTGAGTGCCGCTTGGTTCTTCCACCGGGTGATCCAGTCCAGGTTCTATAACACCTATAGTCCTGAATATGAATAAAATATGGATAATATATTTTTATATTTAATTTAATATGATTAAAATATATTTTATTTTTAAAAACTATTTTCTAGCTGTCTACCGAAAGAACCTAGAAACCATAAACAAACCAGTAATAATAAACACCCAGTAATCAGATTTTGGTTTCTAAATGCATTTCCAACAGTGAAAAAGCAAGGATCCTTGGAAAAAATGCTGATTTCACATTTGGAGCATGAAATGTACAAGGTGATCCCAGAAAATCTTGTTGTGCTGCATAGAAAAGATGATTATAAGGACTTCTAGGGTCATGGCCAAAGAACTCAGCCACAAACTTTATCAGAGCATCAATATGTAAAATAATTGTAAGTATTGAAAGGCATCAAATGTTTGAATATAAGTGTTTATGATGATTATTTCAAAAGCAAAATGAAATCAAAACCTAAAACCCCATTGGTTACCTTTAAACAGGCTGACTACACATTTTGGCTTACCAAGGGCAAGCACTCTGGCTTTTTCTGCTGTCCCAGTATAATAATTAATAATGTCCCTTTTTATTTAAAAAAATGTCTGGGTTTAGACAATAAATTGTGTGTTTAATTTATCTTTGAAGAATGTCAGACAGCCAGCATATTAAATAAAAATTTGGCAAATAGAGTAAAATTGAAAGAGTGAAATAGAATATAACTGTTCCTCAGGTTAACTAACTAGTAGTTAAGACAATGTTTTCGTTATGAAATATTTCAGCTAACTACTGAATAAAGATTGAAAGATCAAAACAATTTTCTTTGAGGCTACAAAGATAAGGTGATTTATTCATGTTATCTCACTGGATTTTAAGGCAAAAATACAGTGCTGTCTGTTTTGAACACCAAGGCCAGACATTCTCCCTCCTGTTTATAATGGTAAATTCATACATTTGCATACATAGGAAATCAAACCACACAGCACCATAGGTCTTGAGGGTAGGAAAGCTGATGTCCTGGTGATTCAAGGCAACCCCAGGCCCAGCCCTGAGGTCAGCAGAAACCCTGCACAGGCTGAGAGGCAGCACAAGGTTGACAGTTTTAAAGTGCCAATTTCTTGGCCTTTATTTAATAAATAAATATAGACAATGATCATCAGTAAGGGAGATGACCAGATATTATAGCCTTTCTATTGGAATTATACCACATTACTTATGAAATATTTTCACCAAAAACTTAAATCTTATCAAGTTGGGTTTTTTTTTGAATTTTTTTCTAACCACCAGTTTACAAGATAGGCAAGGGAGAGAGAAACAGTAAATAAGACCCCAAGGAGGCGGTCAGCAAACCCCAGACTGGAAAACTATAGGCCAAACTCCCAGTTTCTTAAACATATAAGTTACAAGGAGGAAAAAAGAAAAGACAAAGAGGATCCTATAAATTAAATGCGACTTAAGAAACATATCAATCCATTGCAACATGCAAAGTTATTGAATGTGGTTTCACACTAACTTTAAAATGTTATGGGACAATGTATAAACTGGATATTTAATGATATCAAGGAATTAAAATATTTCAGGTGTGTAATATATTGAAGTACATTTCAATAAGTCCTTCCATTTTAGAAATATACACTGATATATTTATGGATCAGAGATATGTGGCCCAGAGTTTTACTCAAAATAATTGAAGCGAGGAGGTTGTAAAGGGTTATAGATAAAATCTTTGGGGCATATGTTTGTAATTGTCAAAGCTGGGTGATAGGTGAATGATAGTTATGCATGTGGGGGATTATTACATTATTCTCTCTCCTTTGTATATTTCAAAATTTCCATAATAGCATGTTTACCCAAAACTGCAGGAATAAAATCTGATACATGCTTATTTACCTAAGAAGTATAACAGAAATACATTTAATAGCTGTATATCTTCATTGGGAAAAGTCATGCTTTTCTCTCTTCAAGGAAATTCTTGAGTTGGGGATGAGTAGAGGGAGAGATTTCTTCCATAAATGAAACATCTTGTTCTCAGCCACTCAGACCCGAAAAGGAGAATGAAGCCCATTCATGTAATTCCTAGACACTGCTACCCTTTTAAAGTAAAAATTCCTTCAGAAATAGGCTTTTCTTTGTAATCCGGTATTAAGTGGTAATACTATATTTCCCCTAAAAGGAAAGTCATTAAAAAACTCAATAACTGAAAATGTACGCATATATGGTCTATTTTTGGAACACAAAAGTGAAAAAATTATATCTGGACACCAATTTTTTTTCCGCTAAACTTAAGACTGCAAAATAATAATAATAATAAAGGCTGAAAGAGCTATTAAATGTATTGCTTCTTATAGCATGAGGAACATGCCGATACTTTAATGATTTCTGCTAAAATATTAAAACACTCTGCCATCAAGTCTAATCACCACCTTGTTTAAGAAATCTCTTTTATAAGAGCCTGTGTCTTATAAGAACATATTACATAGGCTACCATTTGAAATCTCTATATTCAGTACATTGCATAGATAATAATATTCACTTTTTTTTTATAATGAGGATCAGGAAATAGTTGGGCACATTTAAACTAACCTTTATCAAAAGAGAAAAATCTGAGAGCTTAGCACATGGAATCAATGCTCTATTTTAACCAATAAAATAATATTCTATAAACCGAGGGAAAGGAGAAATCATTAACAGTAATACTAAGCACGTTTTATTTTGAAAAAATTTTTATTGACCATAAATTTTTCATGTGTTTTAAAAAAAAATATGGCAACAGAGATCAAGTTTTAAAGAGTAGAGAGAGCGTCAATAATATGAAAACATTTCCTTTGACCAGACTTCCTTTAAGATAATAATAGTGCTTGTTTAGAATATTAGTTCTGGTCTCATTGAATCAAAGGATGAAGATGTAAAATTTTGGCGACAGATTTCAGATTCTTTAAAAGTGTACTATTTTTGTATTTCATTTTAATGTTTAGATCATTTCCTCTTTTAGGCTGTGAGTTGAAGGATGCCCAAAGATTGTATAACAAGTCCACTGAAAACCAATGAATAATCTCATAAAAGATATATGCAGTTTGGAAAAGGTATCTTGTTCATTTTATATTCCCTTCATGATTCCATAATACACATAAAAATATGGTCTATTATTTAAAAAGTTATGTATAAAAGATTCGGATAGGAAAAGAAATGGTAATTGGGCTCCAAAGTCTTTCATCTCTAGATCATTAGAAACTCAAAAGGGCGATGTATTTATCATCTACCCATCATATCCTCCAGAAAAATAGCATTCATGTGTAACAAAGAGTGACTGGTATACCTCAAATTTACTGGATAATTGGGGGAAAATTAACTATTGTCATTTTTGGTATACTCACAAATTAAAGCAGTATGTTACGCAGTTCAAACTACTCAACAGTCTGACAGGCAATGTTGTCTGGGCAAACCAGAGGTCTTTCCTCTATACCTTATTTATTTTTAGATGCAGTTGGTTCTGAGCTTTGTGGTAAACTATGGCCCCATTTTTATTTTAATTTTATGTCTAAATTGTAAAGTCCCATTTTCTTTCTTTCATAGAGCTAGATCATTTTTATCATAGATACTGTGATTATGAAATGTTGACAGAAAAACACAAGGATCTAAACACATTCTAAATTGTATGGCTAAGGTTCAGGTAAGAAAGTTGCTCCTTTAAAGGTACATTTCCTGGGGGGCTTGGGGGGCTCAATCCGCGTTAAGTGCCCCACCCCTGATTTCAGCTCAGTTCATGATCTCAGAGTCCTGAGATGGAGTCCTACGTCAGGCCCCACGCTGGGGGTGGAGCCAGCTTAGGATTCTCTCTCTTCTTCTCCCTCTGCTCCTCCTCCATCCTTCTCTTTCTCTCAAAAAAAAAAAGAAGAAAAATAAAGAAATTTTCTCTCCTAAGGAAAAGTATAATACCTAACTGAGGTTTATTATCATTACTTTTGTAAGGGAAAAGGACCTCAGATGTTAATTTGGAATAGCTCACATTTAGGTTAATTTAATTCTTAACTTTGATATGGTCTGATCTAATTAATTCTGAATCAAAGGCTGTCAAAGATAACAATTAAATATCAAGTGTTAGGGTAGAATGCCTATTTAGAAATTTGAGTTTTCCCTGTTCCAGGTGAAAATTGCTATCTTCCTCGTGTAAATTAGGACAACTTTTACAGGAAAAAAAGACAAAGTGAAATGTATGGCAATCAGTGGGTGTGATTGGTATATATTCTTATTGACAATGATTATATAGACTCAAGTATGCCATAGGAAAAATAAAGAAGAATATCTAGTTAATTGTCATGTTTGTTAACTTAATTACTCTTTGTAGGCCTCTTAAGTTGTATCACTCCTTATATTTTTGACTGTGTGTGTGCATGCACTCATTTGCATTATTTTTTTTTTTTGAAAATCAGTTCTATCTTTGAATTCTCTGAATAATCACCTTAATTACGTTCTCTTTTCATACAAAGTATAATAATAGAAATTTGACAATGGCCACTAACAAGTCCCAATTAATTAAAACACACACACACACACACACACACACACACACAGAAGTTCTTGATCATTTGATAACTGGTAATATTTTAATCAGCTTTCTTATTCTGACAAGCCAGGATGGAATATTTAAATTTATTGTATAAATTTTTCTCAAACATAAATTAACCAAAAGTGATGATGCATGAATTCAAAATTACAGACTCAAGTATTTTATGATTATGTACATTTCCTCTAACATGAATATGATGAATGTGGCACTGCTGAAGGTCATTAATATTGGGGAAATTGAGGAGTTATTTATTTTGTGAATATTAATAAACCTATACTTGTCTTGTAAAATAATTCGTACTAGTACTATAGCTAATTTTTATATTAGGTCTGATTATTATTATTCTATTCCTTATTGCCTTTATCTGGAAAAGGAATGAGAAAAGAGAATACTTTATGGTTCTGGATTTTAAAAATGAGCACATGATAGATGTGCATTGGGATTTAATCAACAATGTTTATTAATCTGTATATGGTACGATCACCTTTTTTTTTTAAGATTGTATTTATTTATTTGACAGAGAGAGACACAGCAAGAGAGGGGACACAAGCAGGGGGAGTGGGAGAGGGAGAAGCAGGCTTCCCGTCGAGCGGAGTGCCCGATGTGGGGCTTGATCCCAGGACCCCGGGATCATGACCAGAGCCTAAGGCAAACACTTAACAACTGAGCCACCCAGGCTCCCCTGCAATCACCTTTAGAAGCAGAATGGTAGATGGATAAAACAGGGGTCCCTGGGTGGGCAGTCGGTTAAGTGTTTGACTCTTGCTTTCAGCTCAGGTCCTGATCTCCGGGTCATGAGATCAAGCCCCCCACATTAGGCTCTGCACTCAGCATGGGGCCTGCTTAAGACTTTCTCTCCATTTCCCTCCACCCCTCCCCACCACTCTTTCTCCCTCTCTAAATAAATAAATCTCAAAAAAAAAAATACATGAAAAAGAAAAAAAGAATATGAAGTATAATTTCAATTTGAAATAAGTTCTCTCATGGCTCTGAGATATGCCTCTAGGTATTCTTGTGAATGTTATTTCAACTACCCATGCCTCAGATTCCTGGTGATCGAATTAATAATTCAAGCTAGGTGATCAGACAAAAAAAGATAGTAACAGCACTTAATATTTGTTACTGGGCATTGTGATGTGTTATTGGCATACATTATTTCATTAATTCCCAAAGAATACTTTAAGACAGAGGTATCATCCCCTTTTTCCAAATAAGGAAATTCATGCTTGGTGGCAAAGCTAATTGAACAAGGTGATATAACTTAAAAGATTGTCCAAGCTTTTAAGTTTGTATACTTCCAAGGCTATGCTTTTAAATACTATGGTAGTCAATGACGTTAAGTAAAGCACACATACTTTTACTCTGCCCAACAAATACACTATTTTAACAGTGATACTAGGTTCACATTTGATATCTGAACATCTGGGGCCTCCCATAGATTTACCCATCTCAGTAAATGATACTTCATTTAGTATTTTTCAGCCCCAAACCATGGAGCCAGACTTCATTCCTCTTCTTTACCATCCTATGTCCAATTCCATAAGAAAGTCTGGTGGTGCACCTTTAATAACTGGCTAATGTAATCAATTTTATTAAAAATATGTTAGGTGCTTTGTATTACTGTTTTTACTTGGCATTTAGGCTCTGATATGATGTTTTATGTTTTGTAATGTGAGTCAAATCTGTTAGAACACATATAAAAATTCCTTTATCAAGATTCATTTATAAAAAATGCCATATTAAGCATGCATAGAAATGAAATTTCTCAATTATAAATAAAATGGTGTCTCTAGATGTTATTTTTATATTGTGCATATTTATATTTCAACAAGAATCTTTCTCAAATAGGTTTACTTGTGTCACAAATTTAATAACATCTTTAAAAGCATTCTACCAAATTTCAAATGTGGTAGGAAAATAGTGTTATAGAAAAATAATTAAATGATTACTGCAAAATATTTTTCACTTTGTACAACATGCATATCAATGTTTTTTTCTTTAAAATCTGGAAATGATATATTTTGAGAGTTTGTAAATGTGAAAGAGCTAGGAGAGCACACATTTAAAATTGAGTGTCAACTCTAAGCAATTAATAATGGCAGCCTGGAGCATCACGTTGAAAATCCTTGCCTGTATTCAGGGTCAGAGTGAAGATCGCCTTGTCGGCTTAACGCTGTCAGCCACAGGCATTGACGAGGAGGGAGGCAGCATGACACACATTCACTATCTGCGAGCTGACCTCTTTTTTAAAACTTCTCAATAGTAATTTCCATTACTGAAGCGATATCTGGTACTCATCTCTGCTTTCAAAGTATTTAGCACAGAGATGTATACATAATATGCTCATAATATGTTGAATACCTGGATAAAAGTAAAAATCATTTATCCCTTTTAAAATATAAATTTTAAATAATGCCACACATTTAAGAAAATAATTCTAGGGGTGCCTGGGTGCCTCAGTCGGTTAAGCAAGCGTCTGCCTTCGGTTCGGGTCATGATCCCAGGGTCCTGGGATAGAGTCCCATGTTGGACTCCCAGCTCAGTGGGGAGTCTGCTTCTCTCTCTCCCTCTGCTTCTCCCCCTGCTTGTGCTCTATCTCTCGCTCACTCTGTCTCACAAATGAATAAATAAAATCTTTAAAGAAAATAAACAATACTAATTCTAAGAGAAAGAAACATGTGTCAACATATATGATTAGGAAATGACTTTGAAAATATTTGTAGTTTCCTTGTCAATTTTTCCTTACCCCCAAGGGTAACATTATTTGGAAGTGTATAACTTCTGCTTTTGTTTATAATTGTTTTGCACATATATGCATGCTTTTGTACTATTTTATAAATGTTTGAAGTTTGTGTAAGTATTATACTCTTCTTCAATAACTTGCTGTTACACTGAATGTAATTTTTGCGATATTCACTTATACTCATGCCTGTAGCAGCAATTCAACTATTTTCACTACTATGCAGTATATCTGTATATGCACCCCATAATTTATTTATACATTTCCCATTGAAGAATAACTTTGATATTCTCCAGATTTGCTATTACTTATAATGCTGTTATGCACAGTCTGTATATAACACAGCTTGCATACCTGTAAAAAATTCTCTACGATATATGTCCAGGATTAGAATTTGTGAGTCATAGATGAATCCACTTTCAATTTTACTAGAGTAATGCCAGTTGTGCTCCAAAGGGGTTTTACCAAATTTTACAAACACATGTGCCATGTATAAGAAATCTTGCTGTGCCACATCCTCGTTAACACTTGGTACTGTCAAACATTCATCTTTGTCAATCTGGTGACTGAAATACTATGTTATTGTGATTTTAACTTGTATTTATCTAATTATCATCGAAGTGATGCATCTTTTCATATATTTACATATATTTATTGCTCATTCATGTTTTATCTTCTATGAAATATCTGTTCAGGATTTTTGTCCTTATTTTGACTGGATTTCTTATTGATTTCTTTTCAGTTTCTCCTACTGATTGTATGAATTCATTTTTTATTCTTTGTACTAACCCTTTCCTTGTTATCACTTTAGTAAATATTTTTCTCAGATTATGGCCTGTCTTAACTTTTTAATAATAGCTTTAAACATTTGAAAGCTTTTAAGTTTATTGACATAAAGTGGGTCTTTTTGTGTCTTTATTCATTATATATTCAGTAACATATGTATTGCTACATGTTGCAGGTTATGGGGTTATAAATTGAAACAAAGCAGATAAAAATGTCTGCTGCTATAGAAAATAGCTTATTGTGTGTACATGTGTGTTGGGGATGGTGGCAATCAATAAGGTAAGAAGTGTGTTAGAAGGGGATATCTGATAAGTGAAAAATAAATCAGTAAGAGGGAGTTATGCCTATAAGAATAAGTGGGTGCATCTTTAGATAGAATGAATAGGGAGAGCCATCCTAAGGAACTGAGATTTGAATAAATACTAGAAAAGGTGAGAGACTGAGATGTGCAGATCTCTGATGAAAAAGTGTCTCATTCAGAGGGAAGAGAAAGCATAAATTTCCTTAGGGAGGAATGTGCTTGGCTTGTCATAGAGTAAGTCAAAGAAAGAGTAGTTAGGAAAAAAAAATACAGTGATAGTCAGGGTAGGGGTGTCAGATTCTATAGGACTTTGAAGACCATTTTGTGAACTTTGCCTTTTACACTGTGATGGGAAATTATTATTGGAGGATTTTGAGCAGAACAGAGACACGATCAGACTTATGCTCTGCTATAATCATCTTGGTTTCTGTGTTAAACACAGATAAAAGAGGGTCAATGGTAGACTGGGTAAGACCACTTAGAAAATTTTCACATGGTTCCAGGGGAAAAAGAAGGTGGTTTAGACAATGGTGCCAGCGGTGGGGGGTGAAGAATAGTGTTCAGGATTCTGGACATATTTTAAGGCCAACTGATAGGACTTGCTGACACCTCAGGTATGGGTGATAAGAAGAGAAGCCAAGGTTTTTGGTCTGAGAAACGACAAGAAGAGAGTTGCCATTTATTAAGATAAAGATTAGGGGGAAGGTTGTTTGGAATGGAGAAGCTTAGTTTTGGGTTACTTTAATTTGTGTTGTCTATTCTTCATAGAAATGGAAATGTTCACTAGACATCTGCATAGGTGTGCGTAGATCAGGGCAGACATCTGGGTTAACCACAGACATAAACTGGAGTAATCAGCACATGAGTTGGAGAAGCAGGCCAGGAAAGCCAATATTTTGAAGTCAGTGAGATAATGAGACAGAGTAAAAGTGTGTGGTTTCCCAGAATCCAAGTGAAAAAATGTCAAGAAAGAGTGAAGGACCTATGATGCTTGGAAGTCCAAAAAATATGGGCTGTGAATTTTCTATTGGCTGTGAATTTCTCAACGTCAATAGAAAATATATTCTTATATTCTTTTCCAGAAAGTTCCAAATTTTGTTTTTTATTTGTTTTTTACATTTAAATCTCAGATTTACCCTGACCAGCTTTTTGTTTGTGGAATAAGTTTACTGGTATCTGCAATATTCCAGTCAACTCTTCACTGTAATGACAACAATCAGAATTTTAATGGCTTCACAAAATAAATGTTTTTCTCTCATGAAACAATCCAATGCAGATCATGAGCAGCTCATTCTACTCAGTGATTCAGATATTTAGAGTCCTTTCATTCTTCCAAGTCCTCAGTACTTTCTCCATTCAGATAGCAACTAGAAAAAAGGAATGAAAGGTCATGGGAATGTTTTATGGACCAACTTGGAAAAGATGTACATCACATCTGCCCATGTTAGCATGGACAGAACTCAGTTGGAAGGCTAGGCTTAGCTGCAAGAATATTAAGAAACATGGTCTCAATGTGTGCCTGGGAGAAAAAGAAAAATAATTTGATAGCAAATAGCCATTTTCTGTCACAGGATTTAATTTAAAAATTATGTTTTTATGAGACATAGGCATGGACTCTGAGAACAGAAGAGTTAATATAAGAACACAATTATGTAATTCATGGTAATGGGTATGTTTCAGTAAAACTTGGTGAAATTTCCTCATTCTGTTAGAATGATATTCTTAATCTCAGGAAACAAACTGAAGGTTGCTGGAGTGGTGGGGGGTGGGAGGAATGGGGTGGCTGGGTGAGACTTTAGGGAGGGTATGTGCTATGGTGAGCGCTGTGAATTGTGTAAGACTGTTGAATCACAGACCTGTACCTCTGAAACAAATAATACATTATATGTTTAAAAAAAAGAAAAGAAGAAGAAGATAGTAGGAAGGGAATAATGAAGGGGGGCATCAGAGGGGGCGATGAACCATGAGAGACTATGGACTCTGAGACACAAACTGAGGGTTCTAGAGGGGAGAAGGAGGGGGAGATGGGTTAGTCTGGTGATGGGTATTAAAGAAGGCACATACTGCATGGAGCACTGGGTGTTATATGCAAACAATGAATCATAGAACACTACATCAAAAACTAATGATGTAATGTATGGTGATTAACATAACATAATAAAATTAAATTAAATTAAAAAAAGAATGATGTTGGAAAACCTTATACCTTCATTAAAAAATTCTGAAACATTACACATTTAAAACAGTATTACAGTAAGAATCAATTAACATGCAGTTTTTAAATAGTATAAGATAAACTACATATTGTAAGCATTCATTGCATGAAATTTAGATGAAATGTTTGATTTTCCACAAAAGTGAAAATAATATTGTATCATTTATTCAATACATGCTTTTATTTTAATATAAAAACTTTTCTACATATAAGACAATTTTTTTCCCAATATGACTACATTTAATTATTACCTAGTTAAATAATAAATTATTATTTAGGTTATCAAGAAGAATGATTGCCCCTTAAAAATGTCCTTCAAAATAAAATGATCTAGGTAGGAAGGCTTTATTCTAAAATTAAAAAAATAAATTCAGAACTAATACAACATTAATATTTTATACATATTTTGCTTTAATATTGCATCAGAAGCAAATTAGAATCCAAGACCAGATTCACGTTTTGAATGTTAATCGTTGAAGCTTCACGGATGTTTTTGAAGAGTTTGTTAAATCTCAAATAACTATCATTAAATTATAATGGGTAGAAAATGCCTATATTGGAAACTAGTATTTTATTAGGTATGTGAAGGTACAAATGCCCCCAAATTAATATCAACAAAAATTCCTGATATGCTAACAGAAAAAAAATACAGTTTTAGTAATGAGCCTTAGAATCATGCTTTTCTGTTGGAAGCATATTTTACCTTTATAATGAGTATTTTTCTCAATGGGCAAGGGAGCCACATATTTAGGTTAAACAGTAAACTCAAAACACATAAAAATAAAGATGTTTTAAAGTAATATTTGAGATCTTTTTGTATGGTGTTTATTCAGACTTTTAACATAAGTACTTTAATATGACACAAATTCATTAAAAAATACCTTGTCTATGAAACATCAAAAATATAATTCTAATAATTAAACAAAAAGGCTTAAATGAGTATTCTTTTTCAAAACAAGGGACACTGGTATCAAGATAGGTACCAGTTTTGATAGGGATATACTTATCATAATGTGAATGCAATACTTTGAAATGTAATATTTTGCTTCCAATTAATTCAATGTTACCATATGTGCAACTAACTAGTTGCCAATAGCAGTTCCCAATTTTTATCTTTAAATATTTATATGTTTATAATAAAAATAAAAAGACAATACTAAAAAGCTGATGCTTTATCAGGATAAACAAAGTTAAATTTACGGCAAGTGTTCAATTCCTGGTTTGTTAACAAAGACACACGTGTCCTCATGCATGCATGCAGAGTGTCATTGTGGGTATCATGTGGTGCAGGGGTGAATACTTTGGATTCATCTAGGCCTGGTTGAATCGAGATTCCACCTGCCATAATTGTGATTGTGGCCAAATTGCAAAATTTTTCTCAAAGCAAAAAATTTTTTGTCTGTTTAATAGAGTGAGATATAACACTTGTCCAATAAGGTTGATTGTAAGGATTAAATAAAATAAGTCTTGATATATGCTTGGTTCAGGCTTGGACATTAAAGTACTCAGAAACTGGTAGGGATTGTGATCAATTCAAAGAAGACTCTTCGAGCTTTCAGAAAGCAACCTCTTAAAATACAAAATTATGTATGAATTTCATTGCTGCCTGGCATCCAATTACCTTGAGCATGTCAGATTTGTGTAATAGTTCTGTCACATCAGAAAAGGAAATTTTGGTTTGAGGGCTCTAGATTTAAGATTTTATTTTAGCAGCAGTGAAAATAAATATTTCATTATTACTAGTTTATTATTGTTAAATTATGAAATATAAATACTAAATTATTATTTCATATTATAACTAAAAGTATATTATGTGTATATTTGCATTCCCCAACATACATAGGTAAAAATATATAATAGTGTATCTCTATACATTTACACAAATACTTGTACATTGTTCCTTCTAACATAGCTACATATAAAAATAATAATTATATGAAGGTATACATATATGTATATATGCTATATATCATGACTATAGGTCATTAATTTAAAAATATCAAATGTTTTAGAACTCATATATAGTAATGATATTAATTTTCTTAGCAGAAGTTCTCACTGCTTAAACACTATTGAAGTGATTGATTCTGCTGCACTTTTGGAGAACCTCAGTTGGCAAATATGCATTATTTTGGAATATGTCTTAAAACCAATAAGATGATTGCCTTCTATCATAAAAAGAAATAGAGGGAATTCTCTCTTATGTTTTGCTAAGCACAGTTTCCATAACTTTGAGGATGAATTCAGGCAGGAGAAAGAAATAAGGAAAGTTCTCACTTGACTAGCACAATTATGATATGACATTGGTGCACTATAAGACAGGTGTATATTTTATAGGGATTTTTTTTTTCCCTTTGTCAACCGTGTTGTCTTCAGTGTCCCAGCTAAGACATCCATTTTAACATGCTTTTACATGTTCATATTCACACTGATGTACATAAATAGATACCCAGGAAGTCTACATATTTGCTACTTGCTCCTCTCAAGACAAAGTATTTGTCATTTAAAATATCTGTAATATTTAAAATTTTTTCCATCTTTTGACCTAAAATATGAACCAAATTTGATTTGGACCAGCACTGTTCCTATTCCACATAGCATTTTTTTTTACATATTTAATTGATTACCATTTTCCTCAACTTTCTCTTCTCTATGTTAAACGTATCCAGAATTTTTAAATTTTTATTGTTAGTCTGGTTTCAAGTCATTTCACCATTATATATATTTCACCATTTTATTTTCTGTTTGATATTTTTATGTGAGATATGAGATGAAGCATAATACAGTGGATAAAAGCATAGTTACTAGAGCTATTCTGTTTCTACCACTTACTGGCTGGGTTTACCTTAAGCAACCTATTTAACCTCTGTCTGCCTCAATTTCCCCATCTGTACAATGGAGATACAAATCCCATGATTGTAGTTTATCTGAGATATAAATAAAGTTAAATATTTTTATTTTTTTATTTTTTAAGATTTTATTTATTTAGGGAAGGGGTAGGGGGTTGGGTTAGCCTGGTGATAGGTATTAAAGAAGGAGCACTGGGTGTTATACGCAAACAGTGAATCATGGAACGCTACATCAAAAACTAATGATGTAATGTATGGTGATTAACATAACATTATAAAAAAATAAATTAAATAAATAAAAGATTTTATTTATTTATTTGAGAGAGAGAGAGAATGTGCACTGGAGAAGGGACAGAGGGAGAGAGAGTATCCAAGCCAACTCCTGCTGAGCACCGAGCCCAATGTGGGGCTTGATCCCATGACCCATGAGATCAGGACCTGAGCTGAAACCAAGAGTGGGATGCTCAAACGACTGAGCCACCCAGGAGCCCCTAGAGTTAAATATTTTTATTATTATGAGCTGCTGAGCTCAGTATTTAATTCTGTACTTTAATTATGATATTATCAAACAATAGACTTAAGAGATAAAGGATGTGTAGGTAATCAAGGCCAAGGGTATGCATGGGAAAGCAAACGATGGTGTAGGGGAAAACAAGGAGAGATAAAATGCATATGAAACTTTCCTCCCGACAGACAGTGAATGCTAGCTTTGTGGAGAAGAAAGAACATGGATTGTTGTTTTAAATATGGGGAATCTTGGGAAATCTATGATTGACCTCAGGATGGTGCTTGCTGATTGTTTGGCTTCCAGGTAGAGTTTCAATGTTCATTCTATTGTGTTTAAGCATCTTGCCTTTCCTCACCATAGATTTATTGTATTGTGTGGTGATTTCTGTTCATTTATTGGGATTCTAATCTAGACTGTGTGTTCTGTGTAGACATATTTTTCTCTTTTGTGCACTGTGGTATTTCTCAGCCTCTACCCATAGAAAATTCTGAATAAAATTTTTGAATGAATTTTGAGTAGAGTGTAAATATGCTCATATGCAGAGCTGAAGGATATTGTTTTTCTGAGCTACCTATGCAATGGTGAAAATCCTCCCCCAACCTCAGATTTGCCAAATATTCCAAGATTTTCCTTTTTCAAATAAGTGTAGAAATAACACATCTGGAAGAATCTAAGAAAAGATTTTCACAAAATAAAAGTTGAGAGCAGGAAGCTAAATTTTGGGGGAGAAATGAAAACTTTGGCAAAGAAAGGTAAATATGAGAAAGAAATATCCCCTAGTAAATGAGATTAATTCGATTTGTTACACTTGGGTGACTTAAGATACAAATAATTTTCTATCTAAACATGAACTATACTTTATGTATTTATCTATGGTCACACAAAGAGATTTATAAGACAAGGAAAAGAGGGTTATACTAACAAGTAATTTTTAATCTTTCAGGTTCTTGCCTATTCACATTTACAAAAAAGTACTATTTTCTCTTACAGAATACTTAGAAATTGTAATGATTTGAATATTTTACCTTTCTACTGGTCACTTTTATTTTCCATATTAGTAGATTGTGTTTATCCTCTCTCAATTGCTTTTCAACAAAAACAACAACACAGACCTGGATTAATATAATTCCCAGGAGACTTGTTAATCTAAATGAGATAGGTTTAAAATAAAAACAACAAAAACAAAAGGAGATTGAAACAGTGTAAATTAGATTCTCTGGAGTGTCATATGAATGAAGATGGCTGCAAGTTATTTATTAGAAGAGATATCCAAATAAAAATGATCAGAATATAAATAATGAACAAAATAAACAAATATTTGCCAAAGAAGATACTTTTGACTTTCGTGGTATTGATGTGATTGATAAAGTTAGACCCACAAATAGAAGATGGTAACGATTTATAAGTACTGTGAAAAGAATAAACCTGAGGGTGCCTGGCTGGCTCAATCGGAGGAGCAAGTGACTCTTGATCTCAGGGTCATGAGTTCGAGCACTACATCAGGTCTAGAGATTACTAAAAAAAAGTAGGAAGAAGAATAAGAAACTTTATATAATATATATATCCCAATAGGAGAGTGTGGTAATATCAGATCAAGTAAAAAGTCCCAAATTTCATAGTGAAAACATGGACAAAAATATATGGGTGCAAAAAATTAAGGCAGAATAAAAGTTAGAGTTTATGGGAGTATGATGTTTCCTAAACATAGCTATTTAAAATGACATTCATAGCCGTGGCCTAAATCTTCTGCCTTTAAGTGTTTGAGACTAGGTTCTAGAATTTATAGATTTCACCAACTTTAATTTTTAGAAAATTTTAAAACTGTCTGCAGATGGACATGTGCGAAACTTTACTATAAATACTTGGTCAGATATAGATCACAAAATGGAGCAGCAATGAGCCCATGATTCCGTGGGGCACTTTCAAATATAAGTAAGGTACTAAGAGAAAATGATTGTTTTTTCCCTTGCTAACAACTTCATCTCTCAGGAGGTAAAGGAAAAAAATAATGAGAACTCCTAATATAGATCTAAATGAATCAATACAGAGAATCTGTTATATGAAATCACAATGATGTGACTTCAGGAGAAACTGATTACATCATATGTGATTATATGTGCGGTTCTAAGTGATATTCTCAACACCTATTAAGGGTGAATAAATGAAGTTGGGGAAGTTGTTCTATAAGAAGCTCTCAAAATGGTGTTTTGAACACACAATCATGAATAACCTTGATGGAAAAGAATATGGGGCATTGTATACAAAGACAAAAGTGCTTTCTATGGTGTTCTTTATGAGCACAAATTAAAAATTAAAATATGCCAGGGGTGCCTGGGTGACTCAGTTGGTTAAGCGGCTGACACTGGATTTCCGCTCAGGTCATGATCTCGGGGTCCTAGGATTGAGTCCCCCACTAGGCTCCCCACTCAGTAGGGAGTCTACTTTCAGGATTCTTTCCCTCTGCCCTCCCTCCCCCAAAATAAGTAAATAAATCTTTAAAAAGATATGCCAAAAATTCAAAGAAGAATTAGAGAAAATGAGAAAACATCAGCAAGGGTATTTCAGAACAGAAATAGAGTGATTCTCAAAGCGCATTATTATTTTCAAATTCCCTAAAGAAAATAAAGCTTTCTAGTTATATTGTGAGCAAGATTGTGAAAATTCTTCTTCCTAAGACAAATACTATGATAATAAAGCAAAAGAGGGAACGATTACCTCCTTAACTTCAATTTTGTTTCCATTTTTCTGTCAAGGAGAATAATCTTCAGGTGGAAGAGCAAAACTAAAATGATGAAGAGAAATTAAAATTTAAAATCATTGAAGAGATAGGAAAGGAGGAAAAGTAAAACAATTCTCCAGATGACTTCACTTTTCTGGCTCAGAAGATATCTAATGTAGGGGACTGAGTAATTTTGAAGATAAGATCAATGTCAGTGATCTCTGAGGAATTATTGATAATAGTATAGCTGCCATGAGAATAAAGAAAGGCAAATGTCCCGAGTTTCTGAAAAGGTTAGGTAGTGTCTTAAAACAGTAGACCTGGGATCTTGACATTTATGCTCAGTAAAATATTCAAGGGAAAACTGAATGGATAGATGGTTTTTGAGTACTGAGAAAGGTCATGATTAGCAGTAGTAAGCATACGTTCACCAAGAATAAGGTATGGTAGACTCTTCATTCCCTATATTTGACATGATGACTAGGTCAGTATTCCAGAGGACTCCTATAGAAATAGCCCGTCTGGATTAATAAGGTATTTTCACTCTTCTTTTTTACAAGATGGAACTGTATAAACTGTAGGGCAATGGTGATAGGCAGACTCATCATTAGTTTAATGATCTTATTGAATGAATATTAATTACTGAAGGACATAATCCTAAAGAGAACTAAGACTACCTGCACTCTTTTAAAACATTTTTTCCCCAGTCATATGAAGGACACGTTAGCTGACTGCAATGGTGGGTATTTCAAATTTCATGTCATGAGTCCAAGCAAAAAAGATTTGATATACATTCAAGTATGAAAATGAAGTAGTGGTAAACTAGATCATGTGACATTTATAATATTGAAAGACACCAGCTCATCGGGCAGACAGCCGCAGCAAAGTTGGAAGCATAGTATCTCTTTAAGGTCTGGGAAAGTACTTAAAATCTGCAAAGCTGGGGATGACAAATCTGGCACACCAATGTAAAAGATTCAATGTAGTCAACACCATTCAAAACCAACAGGGAATTCAAGTCATAGGAGAAGACATTGTAGTTTGAAACACTCTTGAGGCAGTTGGGAATAAAACAAGGGTGGCATTGTAACCAAGGAAATCAAGTTGGAATTAAGAATAACTGTAACTGTATGCAGAACCAATGTAAAATTCCAAAAATTGTAAAAGTCAAGGTTCAGAAATATGATTTAAAAAAAACCCATGAATATAGGAGCTATTTTGAAATATCATGAGCTTTCCGGCTTTGCAGAGCTAGAATTCTTATATAAATATAGTTTACTGTGATTAAAAAAAACACATAACATAAGATTTACCATCTTAACTATTTTTAAGTGTTAGTTAACTAGGGTTAAGGATATTCACATTTTGTGAAACAGGTCTCCAAAAATTTTTTATCTTGCCAATCTGTAGCATTTGACAGAATTACCCCTTCTTTCTTTTTAGAGTAAATAATATTCCATTGTATATATGTGCCACATTTTTTTTTTTATCCATTCATCAGTCAATGGACATTTGGGTTGTTTCTACCTTATGGCTATTGTGAATAGTACTACTCTCAACAGATGCACACAAATATCTATTCAAGACTATGCGTTCAATTATTTGGGATATGTATCCAGAAATAGTATTGCTGGATCATATTATAGTTCAAATTTTAGTTTTTAAAGGAACTTCATATTGTTTTCCATAGCAGTTATACCATTGTACAAGCACACCAATAGTTCATGAAGGTTTCAGTTATTCCATATCCTCATAAAGTTTCTTCCTTCCTTCTCCTTCCCTCCCTCCCTCCTCCCTCCCTCCCTCCCTCCCTCCCTCCCTCCCTCCCTCCCTCCCTCCCTTCCTTCCTTCCTTCCTTCCTTCCTTCCTTCCTTCCTTCCTTCCTTCCTTCCTTCCTTCCTTCCTTCCTTCCTTCCTTCCTTCCTTCTTTCATTTCTTTCTTGCTATTGTTGTGTGGCATGTTCTGTATATGTCTTGGGCCTAATTGGTTTCCAGTGTTTTTCATGTCCTCTTTCATTACTGATCTTCTATTTGGTTATTCTATCTGTTATTGAAGGTAGGATATTTAGGCCTCCTACTATTATTGTATTGCTATTTCTTGTTTCAGTTCTGTCAAATTTCATTTCATATACTTAGGACCTCCAAGGCTTGGTGCATAAACATATATTCTTACTGAATTGGCTTTTTTATCACGAATGACCTTCTTTGTCTCTTATAAAAGTTTCTGATGGACTTAACCTGGTATGGAAGGTATTTTCATGGTTGTTCTGCCCTATGCCATGTGGGAGGAGGGGCCTGTGCCAAATGTGCCAAATGCTGTGACTTTTCTTACCTCTTTTGCTGGAATCCCTTCTTGGTTTTATAATAGCCTGAGTTCTATAGCTTCTCAGCTGTTTTCTAGAATTCTCATAGATATATTCTAGTCTGTATATTTCTGCTAACTCAGTGTCTCTGTGGAGGAAGGATGGTCTGTGCCTTCTGGTTTGTCATCTTGCTTTTGACACTCTGGAGCTGGAATTTTGAAAGTCCTTCATCACAAACAAAGAAGGTGTTAATCTAGTCCTATTTTAAGCTACTCTAGTGAAATCTTCTTTTTTTTTTATTATGTTATGTTAGTCACCATGCATTACATCATTAGTTTTTGAGGTAGTGTTCCATGATTCATTGTTTGTGTATAACACCCAGTGCTACATGCAATACCTGGAACCTTTTATTCATTTCTGGAAAGCACGTATTAAGACCTACAGAAACTAACTGGACCATGTCTACAGAAGAGAATTCAGAATTGTAAAGGACTCAAAATTACATCTTGTAAAAGTGAGAAAAAGAATACCAAAAGAAATCAGAAAAAGATGGCTTATGAGATTATGTTTGATAATCTTCATATTTGAACCTTTGTACTTAGGAGGGACTCAGGGGACTCAACAAGTACAACTCACTTTGAAAATGATTGCAGTATTATGGATTAGTAATGTATAACATTACCTTTAACCATTTGGGATAATGTATCTTTTCCCATTACCATGAATCAGCATTTGTATGTAAGTTGATAGGACTACCTGATTTGATGTCTAACGATACCAAGAAACCCAAGAATAAGCATGTTGTTCATATTCACCTAATAAAAGAAAGCTTCAGATTTTGAAATCAGGTATCATGTTTCGAAACTAATTTAATCTTGTTAAAGAGTTCTAGACATAGCCTCCTAAGTTCATTTACTTATTAAAAAAAAAAATTGCTCTATCTGTGGTATGGAGAAGCTGAGAAATTAGGGTCCAGGTGAAGTTAATTTATACCACAGGAAAGGAAAACACAACAAACCATAGCTTTTTATCCTGAAGGGTTTGAACCAGCATATCACTGAATATGTGCCTCAGAAATAATGGAGACATGGAGATTTTTTTGATTAAATGTAAATAACTGCTAGAACCCTAAAAAGATATTTGATGAGAAAGTTTTTAATGAATGTTTTCTTGGAGCTATTTAATTTCATCATTGAGAATATGAAAAAACAATGTTGAAAACTAGTCTTAAAAAAGAAAAAGAGAGAAAACTGGTCTTAGTGGTCAATGATATCTAGATTTTTTAGTTATAAATTACAATTATAGCTGCCACTAATTGAGATCCCACAATATTTAAGGCACTCAATCAATTTACATGTGATTATTTTATTGTATATTTATTTGTATTCCTGTATACATTTTATTAACTCAAGGGCAAGCAACTAAGGACGTTTTTATACTCGCATAGTGGTTATCATTTATTGTCAGGAATTATGATAAATAATTATAAGCAATTTTCTCAGTACTTCCATTAATTAGGTGCTCTTATCCCCATTTTACAGATAAGGAGACTGAGGTTAACAAATTGAACAAGAGCTCACTAGCAGTTAGTTTAGACTCAAATTCAAGTTCAACCATATGTAACTCCCAAGCCTAAGTTCTCCCAATTTATAATTATTTTTGAAAATGTTTACCACAACTCTTATTCAGCTACCAATTTTTCTGATAAAGGTGAAGTGTTCAGGGCAAGGTAAGAGTGACAGATTAAAATTATGTCAGACTGATCATAGACATAAAAATAATGGTGATTTCAAGATAAATGTTAATTAAATCCATGATCTAATAATTATATAATATGGCTTTTTGTAGAGGATAAACTTTAACATTTTGAATCACATATCTCAATTTTGAATATTGACCTCATTGACTATAATTGATTTGCCTTTATTTTTGTCAGCCAATCATATACCCTGATTTTTAAGTTGGAAAATATAGTCGTCTTCTATATAATGCAAAATACTATGTAGCCATTTGGTTTTTCTATCTAAAGATAGATGGCTATTATGGCTAAGAAGAAATGTGATTTGATCTGCATCTTTCTGAAATCCAGCATAGCAATATGAGTGATACTTTATTTTAATGGACATAAATATGAACCAGATTCATACTATAGCAGTTGTATTTATAAATGTGGCCATAAGAAACTGAATAACCTTGGACTAGTATTTGCACCTTTGGCTTTTTGTCTCCAGATGATTTCCTGAAAATATTTATTACGATGCCATATATGTATGAATTCCGTATTTGAAAATATTTGAAATATTTGAAAATTCGTTATCTACCATCTATTAAGAAATAATACATTTATTAAGACATAATTTATTTCCTTTCCATTTTGAATAAAACAAGACACTAAATCAAACCTTTGATCTGAAGTGTCATTCTCAGTTGAAATAATTCTAACCAAATAGAAAGAATCAATATTTTAGTTAGTTTCCTGTGGGTTAATGTCTATTTTGGGGGAGGCATTTGTTATATTAAAGTATTTCAAAAATGAGTTGAAGATGTCTTAGAGGGCATGGAATCTCAGGTAGGCATCCAACCCACTCAATGACTGTTAAGCTCTCTTCCAATTTTTGTAATCTTATGAGTCTTCTTCCCTTAGAGCATTGAAGTAAGAATTTCAAATTATTTTCTTGAATAGGAAAGAGATATAGTCCTGGGACTCTCTTGGTAAGAGTCTAAATTAAGCATTCCAATCTAATTCATGTTGTTGTTGTTGTTTTTCATTACAGAAATCTAGGCTAACAAATATTGTTTTTTGGAGATGTGTCTTTTCCATTTAATTGAAATCTTAAAAGAATTGCAGATATTCTAATTTTCTTTCATGTTTACAATAGATAATGTATCTCTTAGTATTTCTCAAGACTCCTTTTCTATGGATATACAGTAATTATTATTTTCCTGTTGATTGTGGGCTGTGAAGTAGGCAAATAGTATATATTTTAATTTCAAAAAGAAGGTCAGAGTATAGAATGTTACCTTTTAAAGGCAAAATGATGAAAGGTGTATACCAATGACTACTGGAAAACCACTGTTTAAAATAAATACTTTCGTATTTATGAATTATTTCTAGAGTCACTTATTATTTTTACTCTCATGGGAAAGTCATACCTTTCTAATTTATTATGTATCTTTATTATTAGCCTTTATATATTCCCCAAGTTGTATGTACTCATAATAATAGTATATTATTTGTTTGGTATATTTCCAAGTATAATTTCCAAGTATACTTTCCAAGTATAATTCCAATACTTTTTTCTTGGTAAAATACTTTAAGATATGCAATTATCTAAGTAAATGTTCATAGAAACTTGAAGAAGTTATTTTATTTACATATTACAGTTGAGAATCTGGAGGCTTAACTGACTTGCACAAGGTAAATCTAATTAATAGAAAATTTGCTTTAAAAAATATACTGTTTCCAAATTCAATCTTGACCATTAATTTACCAATTTAATTTATTCCATGACTATTTAATGAGACATATGTAACAAGAAAGCCTCACAAAATCCCTCCTTCATGAGAATACTCATGGTAGTGTAGGAGCAAGGCAATCAGCTTGTGAACCAACAAACCTGAACATTTCAAAGTGGTATGAAGGAAAAGAGTAGAGTACTGAGAGAGACTGATGGGACTAGGGGAGAAGGTTGGCACCTTATAGACAAAATTGTCAAGGATAGTGTCTTTTAAGCGATAATATATTACTTTAGAAATGAAAAATGAGGAGAAAAAAGCAGTCCGTAGAGCTGGGGGCAGCTGTTCCAAGCAAAAGAAATAGGAAGGTCAAAAGTTCTCAGGTAATAAACAGCTTGTCCCATGTGATTAACAGAAAGAGTTTGGTCCATAAGAAGGAGATAGAAAGAGAAGCCAAATCTAATAAATAATGGATAGGGTAGAGAGCAAGAGGCTGGAAAGACATGCAGAAGCCAGATCATGCCGTCTTACAAGTAATCAGAGAAGGGTGCAGGATTCAGTGGATTCTGGAATGGTCAGAGATGGGCTCTTCAGTTTTAGTAAGTGTATTGGAATAGACTTAAATCCTATACGACCAGGAAAAGATCTCTAATGATCTAAACTGCCAAAATGTAAACTTTTAGGTATATTTTCTCTCAATCTCATTACGATAGTATTAAACAAGATCACACAGGAAAAGATTGTACAAGAGGAGAGAGTAGACTGGTGTGTGTGTGTGTGTGTGTGTGTTTACTTACTGTCTTATCACTATAATAGAAGGCAAATGATTTAAAAACCTTTTTATAAAATTTGTAGAATCAACACCTGTTTATTCCTAAGTAGCAACAATAAATGTCATGACTTTTCTTTAAAAATATCAAAATGTTTTGATATGAATATCTTTCCTTTTATAATTTATGAATTAAACCCAAGAGCATTACATAAAGTCTGCTCTACTGTTTTGTGAACTAGTATATATTCCTTGTGTATTTTACCCACCTGAACAAAATCATGAGAGATGATTACACAGTGTTCCAGTAAAGGTAATAGGTTTCACTATGCTATCAGCTCTCAAACTCTTTGCTTTCAGAACCTCTTTTTATTCCAAAAAAAAAAAAAATCTTATTTATTTTACTTGAGAGAGAGAGATTGAGAGAACAAGTGGGAGGAGGGGCAGAGGGAAAAGCAGAACCCCTGCAGAGCAGGGAGTCTGACTCGGTACTCAATCCAGGACCCTGGGATCGGAAACTGAGCTGAAGGCAGATGCTTAACCAACTGAGCCACCCAGGTGCCCCTAGAACCTCTTAATACATCAAAAACTAATGATGTACTGTATGGTGACTAACATAACATAATAAAATTAAATTAAATTTAAAAAATATTGTTAAAATTGAATACTCCTAAAATTTGAATAAGTGGGTTATATCTATATATATTTACCATATTATAAATAAGAACTTTGAATTTTAAAAATATCTACTTATTAATTCATTTCAGAAATAGCAATAATAAGCACATAATATATTACCATAAATAAGATATTTTTATTTTAAAAGTTTAAGTTTTACAAAACAAAACAAAATTGCTGAAAAGATTGGCATTATTTACATTCTTGCAAACCTCATTAAAACCTTACATAATAAATTCTCATATCTATTTCTACATGCAATTTGTTGTAATACATTGTTGTGGTTAACCTATATAAAAGAAAAATCAAATAAGAAGTTGGAAAGGAAGGCATGTTTTAATATTCTTTCAGATAATTGTGGATATTCTTCTTGGGTCTTACATCAAAACTAAATTGTAGTCCCTTAAAGGTTAGCTGCAGTGTGGAATCACAAGCTATACCAATAAACTTTTCTTACTGTATTTTGTTAAAATCCACTGGTCTATCTTGCACTTTAAATGAATCTTTAGGGGTGCCTGGGTGGCTCAGTCAGTTAAGCATCTGCCTCTGGCTCAGGTCATGATTCCACCCTGGGATCAAGCCCCGTGTCGGGCTCTCTGCTCAGCGGGGAGCCTGCTTCTCCCTCTCCCTCTGCCTGCTACTCTGCCTACTTCTGCTCTCTCCCTATCAAATACATAAATAAAATCTTGAAAAAAATAAATGAATCTTTACCCATGAATTATGTTGTATCATGGATTGGCCTTTTGGAAAATAACAGTTCACTGAGTTCTGCACATCCTTCAAATATTGACCCCCTTTAAATATTGTTTTTTAAAAAGTAATATTCACTAATACCATCCCCTCTTTTATTACAAAAATCTTTATGAATTGGGAAATAAGCAGACTCTGAATTTTACTTCCTATTACTTTGGCTCCATCAGTGTAAATGTGAACAAAATAAAAGAGGCAAATCACCTCTTGGTATTATAGCAAAATAATGTTAACACTGCAGACCCCATTGCATTGGAATTGTGTCTTGAAGCCTCCCAAGGGTCTACAGAGCACATTTTGAGAACTGCTACACTATGACACAGGTCAAGATAAGTTTAAGTTTTATTCTTAGAGCATTTTGAAGACTTTGAAGAGGTTTAAGTAGAGGAATAATATGATCTGATTTAAAATTTTAAAAAATCAATCTGGTTGCTAATTGGAAAAAGGTTACTTGGCGGGGAGATCAATTAGGAGAAAACTTCAATAACAGAAGAATTAATGGTGACTTAGACTGGGGTGGTACCAGTGGAAATGGAAGTAAAAGGGTAGAATATTTGGAGGCAGAAACATGGACTTGCTAATGGGTTATGTGGGAATCCAAACTCATGTCATGGTGACAATTACTTGGAAGCTTAGGAAAGGAGTAAACTATTTTGAAGGGCAACTAAAGTTCCTTTCCACGTAATATTAATTAGAGAAATACTTAAATATCTGTCTTGAAGGAAAAACAAGTATCTTCTTTTGAATAGTGCCCCTGTATAGTGTGACCTTGCCAAACTTCCTGTATTAGTGCTAGCAAATTTTTATATTTTGTGGAATTTTCTCTGTAGGCAATCATGTTGTCTGACAATAGCAACATTTATATTTCATCCTTTTAAGTCTGAATGCCTTTTTTTCTCTTTTCCATGCCTTATTGCACTTCCTAGGTGAAACCATCTTACCTGGAATTTTCTTTTTTTTTTTTTTTTTTTTCTTTTTTTTTTTTTTTTTAAGACTTTTAGTTATTTATTCATGAGAGACAGAGGAGCAGAGAGAGAGAGAAGCAGAGGGAGAAGCAGGCTCCCAAGGAGCAGGGAGCCCGATGCGGGACTCGATCCCAGGATCCTGGGATCATGACCTGAGCCGAAGGCAGACGCTTAACCATCTGAGCCACCCAGGCGCCCTGGAATTTTCTTTTTCTGGCTGCTAGAAAGTTTTCAATCATCAATTCATTTTTCTTTAACAAATATAACAGAATTTGTGTTCTTTAAGCAGTTGGTGCATTTCATCTAAGTTGTTGAATTTATGGGTGTTAACATAATATTCATATTCATAGTATTCCTTGATTTATCCCTTCAATGTCCATAGGGTCTATAGTGATGTCCTCTCCTCCATTCCCTATATCTATAATATGTGTATTCTCTTGCTTTTTGCCTTTGTCAATCTGGCTAGAAATTTATCAACTATCTTTACCATAAACCAGATTTTGTTTCCATTAATTTTCTCTATTATTTTTCTATTCTTAGTTTTACTAATTTCTTCTTCTTTGCTGATTTCCTGACCATTTATACTATCATTTATTGGCAGAGGAGTGTTGAAATTTCTGACTACAAATTATGTTCTCAGGCCATGACATAAATCACACCACCACACAAATATTTAGAGACTTTCCATATATCTTTCTGTTATTAGTTTTCCAGTTTCATTATATCGTGGTCTGAGAACATAATTTGTATAATTTCAGTTCTTTAAATTTTGTTAAGGTTTATTTTACCTTCAGAACATTATCTATCTTTTTTAAATTATTATGTTCAATTAGCCAATATATAGCACATCATTAGTTTTTGATGTAGTGTCCAACGATTCATTAAGTTGCATATAACACCCAGTGCTCACCACAACACGTGCCTTCCTTAATACCCATCACCCGGTTACCCCGTTCTCCCCTCCCTTCTGTAGCCCTCAGTTTGTTTCCCCGAGTCCAGAGTTTCTCATGGGTTGTCTCCCTCTCTGATTCCTTCCCGTTCAGTTTGTCCGCCCCTCCCCCTGTGGTCCTCTGCACTGTTCCTTATGTTCCACATATACTAGGTATTTACCTCAAAGATACAGAATATATCTATCTTGATGAACAGTCATTAATTTCTGACTACAATTGTAGAATTATCTATATTCCTTTTCAGTTCTATCAGATTTTGTCTTGTATTGTAAACTCTCTTATTAGGTGCATAAACATTTAGTGTTGTTGTATTATCTTGGAAAATTGACCTTTTGCTAGTATAGAAATGTCCTTCTTTTATCCTTGATAATATTCGTTGAAGAACTTGTCTGATATTGATATAGTTATTCCAGCTGGGTATGGCTTTTGTTGGTGCTATGATTACCCTCAGTGCATTACAGGTTTAAATTATTCTGTGTTATTTTGTGTTAGAGTAAGAGCTGTTTTGCTGGAGGATTTTTCTCAATGTCTAATCTGCTTTTAACTGTAAGTCTTCCCTTTGTGCATGAGTCTTTCCGCGCTCTTGTCCCATTATCAGAAGAAGCCTGCTTTTACTTGTTAACTCAGTGTTTATTGGCCTCATGATGAAGGTGGGGAAGAATGTCCTCTGTTGTTCTGATTTAAGAGTATGTATTCATCTTAGGCATGTACTGTTTTCCTGGGTCTTTGGTACTGGGTCTTATCAGTGATCTTGTCCTGTTGACTACTATAGGAGACTACCAGTGGTCTGAGTTAAGGATAAATTCATATTTGTCTGGAGGGGTAAAGAATTTTTAAACAAATTTTCTCCATTTCCTTTCCTTTAGCTTCTATTCATTTTATTGTGCCTTTAGGGCAACACAGTTGTCTGCTCTTTCTTGGTTGTAGAAGGCTTTTGCTTCATAAAAAGATGGGGAAAACGGATCTGGGCAGGGCTTTGTGCCTTTCCTGAGGTGGCTACAATTCTTCTTCCCCAAGCCTACATCAAAAGGGACACTTTCTCGGGACCTTTGTTTTGCCCTCAAGCTTTCTTGTGAATATCCAGTGAGGTCAGTGGAAAAGAGCCTGTAGAGTGGGTGTGGATTTCTTTTGTGTCTGCAGTTATTAGGGCTTCGACATTGTCATGCTAGCCCCTTTAGCAATTTGTTAAAAAGTAATTTAAGTGAAGGAAATCTTAGCAACTTCCATGGTGTCCAGCATCATCTACTCCAGGTAAGTAAGTGCTCACATTGTGCCTCTCTTTGGTGCGTTGTGTTTCTTAAAATTTTGAGTTAGTTATTTGACTTGTAACCTCAGTTTTGATGGGCTTAAAAAAACCTGTGAACTTACCTTCTGCATCATTATTTTGTTATATGGATAAGAGTGATGCTCTTTCCGGCTTTCGTCCTAAGCAGATACTGGATCTACTTTTGAACTCTTGAAACAGAAAGTTTTTGTTGCCTTAATCTTTAGATTCAAAACTTCTTATACCCTAGTTTAAACTACTAGATATAAACATGCCTGACCAAAGCTATAGCTTTGCTTTTTGCTAGCTCTTCATGACATCAGGATGCTTTAACATGTGCCTTTGATATCACACTAAGAAAATACCTATTCACACTTGTTATTCAACTCCAATCCTTATTTTTGTTTATAAAGACCATACCATCAGAGAAATTTGGGGCAAGTATTATATTTTTAATTTTTTGGAAGTCAAGATAAATGAGTTTTTTCTTACATACATATTTCTTCCTTAACTAGCTCTAGTAAATATTGATTTCCTCTTATATAAACCTCATAATGTACCAAAAGGTTGAGTTGTTTTTTCAGTAAAAGACCCTATTACTTAACATAACCCCATGAAATTTACCAACTATGAAATTGCCATGATTTTGTTTATAGGTCATCTTTTGAATCTTCTTATCTATAAGGAATTAAATAGTCAATCATACAATATTTTGAAAAAATGACCATTTATAATAGCATATAACTTATTTTAGTCATTTCCATGATTTTGTCCTTGAGGTCTTTCAAAATCTCTTAGAAAGATTTTTTTCTAACTTCAGTTATTCCTTCGATTATTCTTTCAGTTTGACCTATAATGCTTATATGTTTACCATTAGTTAATTTAAAATCTTGGTAGTTTATCTCAAAAGAAAATTTGAATTTGGGTAACTCCATAAAATATTCATAAAAGAATGGGATTGAAAATTTCTTTTTCAATAGTTTTTTTAAAATTAATTCTTTAACAGATTCCAGAATTATATTAGAATTTTTAATTGTCCATTTTCACTTTTCTTCTAGAAAAATTACATTAAATAGTAACAGTGATTTATTGCACAGCTAAAAAGTCTGTATTTTAATGAGTGGTGGGTTTGCAATCATTATGACTCACATTTTTAGCTTATATTTTTGTTGCACCTTACTTGTTATTTATTGTTCTGTTTACTTGGTGATCTGTTTATTCAAAAATTTCCTTTGAGACATGACACTTCAGTAATAGTGGACTAGGAAATTTAGAAAAAACTCTCACACTGAAGCTGGCAAAATAAATCTAAAGACACTGGAAAGTTAAAAAGCTAACAAGGAATTATGGGGTCGAGATCTAGGCAGGTTAGAGAGTAAAGGAACCCTGAAAGGTGAACCCATCATTTTAGGCTACTCTCATGTAAGGATTTTTTTTACTTAGGGGATTTTGTGGACTACTGTCGGGGTGGCTGAATTTGAGAAGCTGCACAACGCTGTGAAAGCTTTATGGAGCCAGAGGACAAAAACTGAAATCCAGGGCCCTCAGGCTTTATGTTAGGTCTTACAAGTCTACAAACTAGGAGTAAGTGTTAATCAGAAATAGTTTAGTCATTGCAAGAACTGAAGCACAGTTTCAACTCATCTCCCTGGAATGGGCTAAATGATCTGAAATTACAAATGTCCCTAGCTATCTTCAAGAACAAAAGTATATTCTCTCGGAAGGAAGATATAATCATTCCAGACCTCAAATTATTTCTAGACACTATGAGTCCTGGCACGGTGATGATATGATATGATATGCTATGATAACAAGGTGTATAATAAGACTACGTGTTTTAGAACCTTAGAAAAACAATGGAAGTAGAAATATAGGCTTAGGTAGTTCCAGAAAATGGAGTCCTGACACACAGACTTTAAATGGCTGAACTTGTTAAGTTTAAGGATTTCCAAGAATGTGGAGAATTTTGACACAGAATTGAATATGCAAAAATAAGGCAAATTGAAATTCAAGAACTAAAAAATTCAGTGAATAAAATTTAAAACTCTGAGTGTGTTTAGTGTTAGATTTGACACAGATACAGAGATCATTACTTGCATAAAATGTAGGACGGAAAAATATCCAGAAGAAGCATGGAAAAACAAAAGATTGAAATTACATTTAATAAAGAGCAAGAAAAGGAGACGATACACTGAAAGGATTTTACATACATGAAATAGGAATTGTAGAAAAAGGGGAGAGCCAATGGGGCGGAAGCAATGTTTGAAAATATAATGCTAATGAGAATTTTCTAAAACTGATAAATGACATCAAGCTTCAAGAATCACTGTGAACCTCATGCAGAATAAATACAAAGAAAGCTAGAGAAAAATTCCAAATAAGCAATTATAGAGAGAAAATGTTAAAAGTACCAACAGAAAAAAAATATATATATTACTTTAAAAAGAGCAAAAATTTGGCGCATGTGGGTTGCTCAATCAGTTAAGCATCAGACTCTTGGTTTCGGCTAAGGTCATGATCTCAGGGTCATGAGATCAAGCTCTGCGGCAGGCTCTGAGCTCAGCGGGGAGTCTGCTTAAAGATTCTCTCCCTCTGCTCTTCCCCTCACTTGCTCTCTCTCAAATAAATAAATAAATAAATAAATAAATAAATAAATAAATCTTTAAAAAAACATAAATAAATAAAAAGAACAAAAATTAGCTCAACACCTTTCTTTTTGACAACAGCAAAAACAACAAAACTGGAAGTCAAAACGTAGAGAAATGCTATCCTTTAAAACAACAAAACTGGAAGTCAAAATGTAGAGAAATGCTATCCTTTAAGTACTGAAAGAACATTGGAAAATTCCTTAGTATAATGAATTTGAACAGGGATGTAGATAAGTACATGAAGAGTCATGAGACAAAAAGGAATCACTGCAAATCAAAGTTCTGAGGCAGCAAACATTTAGAGGGCAACAGAAGAGGTACAATGTGGTCCACGAGAGAGAAAAAGGAACAACAGGTCCCTAGATTGCACAGAGTTCTACAGTAAGCTCTCTTTTTTGCTTTAAATGAATTTATAGAGACTCTGTTTCTTTGAAACAAAAGAGCCTCCCTGAAAGACAGTGAAAACTTTGGTTAGAACTGCCAAAAATTGACATGAGGAGGACATTTGGGATGGTGTTCTGTAACAATTCCTCCTTCTTCCCAATAAGCTGCAAATAGCAGACTATGACTATAACAGACTGTAATAGTAACTCTGTGCTCCTTTCATAAGAGGGGTTGGGTATCTTCATGAAGGAAGTAAAACATAGTATGTCTAGAGTCTCTTGTGGCTTTGAAAGCATGCTTCCTTACTATTTCTGCTCCCGTAAGAAAACTGGACCCAGCTGCTCCTCAAGTGGCCTGAAGAGTTTTGCTGGATGTTACCATTGTTTTAGCATCTGCTAAAAGAAAGCCTAAAAGTGGCCAGTGCAATCCTGTCCCTTGGAATGATGGTCCAGTTGTGCCTTCGGGAGGGGAACAGAGGGGAGGAAGCGATTATAATGTTCCTAATCCCTACATTAGTAAACCTGCTCTGCGGTCCATAAACTTGGAAGATTAGATGGTCTCTTTTGCAGGTAGTCAGCTAGAAACATCGCAGTTTCTGTTTGGATTTTGTTGGACAACGCTTGAACAACAAAAGAAAAGGCATGACCAAATTTGTATCCAGTATTTTCCCTGACTTCCATAAGAAATATATGAATGTACAGTCTGGTTCAGAGAAGGAGGCAGACCCTAGTTTGATCATCATGGCATGCAGGCCACCTTCAGCACGGGCTGAATGAATTTCGCATCAAACTGGAAAGAGGCATTGCGGTCAGTGCTTCTCAAAGTGGGGTCTGGTAATACTAGTTTCATAATGATACTAAGAGGTTTTTTTTTTGCCTTTTCACTCATTTTTCTCGGAAATGCACAGTGAGTTTTCCAGAAGCTATGTATGATTTGTGCTATGACAACAGATTGAGAACAGAGCAGATATAAAAATCCATCTGTCTTCTATTAAGCCAGGTATTGAAGATACTTGAAAATCTAAAACAAACAAAAAAAACCTATTTTTTTAATTTTAGAGAACAGTTTTTTTTAATAAAGTATGTTATTTATGTTAACATAAAATGAGTTTTGTATTGCTGTTTTAAGCTTAATTAATAAATGAATCTTTATAAAGTGCCTGCTTTTTCTTCTAATACAGTATTCTAATATGGTATTTTCTTCTAATATGATATGTATTCAGAAATGTAACTCATATAAACAAAAGTTCTTTGGAGTCCTCAATAACTCTTTAGAACATACAAGGACTCTGAGATCCAAACATTTATAAGCCTCTATATTAGCTATTTTCTTAATAAAATAACCAGTTCTTTTATTTTTTATGTCTTTTCTATTAAAAATAACCATACTTTGTATATACTTTAACAACTCTCTCAGGTTTCTCTAAGCAATTAAGTTAACATTTTCAATTTGACTAACCATGTGTTTTGTTGTTGTTGTTCATAATCTTGAACCTAACCTGCTCAATTATTATTGTGAAAAATATGCTCATTCCATGTGCGTATTTCCTGCCACTATCCACAGCCACCAAATGCGGTTCAGGTATATCATTTTCCAGAAATTAGGATATAGTAACTTTTCTTGGCAAAAATCTTTTTCATTTTAATTCAAGCACAATTTATTGATTATTTACTGTATACTTCCTTTTAGCCACTGAAAATAATAAAATAAATAGTATGATGATTAAGCACATTATTTTCAGTTGGTAGGAAATAATATATAAAATCACTGAAGAATTATGAGGTAATGTGTAAACACAAAATAGTGCACCTTGATTGATAATTAATAGATAAAATGGTTAACTTACAGGTTTATCATATTGCTCTTTTAAAGTACTTAGATTGATAGTTTTGAAATACATGTTTTCATTTCTATTAGTGACTACAAAGATGTAATATGAAAACATAAAACAAGAAATGATAAACATGGAGACATAGAAAAAATCCATGGTATTTCCTGAAGTATCTATTACACAGTTTAGAGTATATAGTATAAAGTTCCAGGTGTCCTAAACATACATATCAGTCAGGATTCTTCAGAAACACACACACACACACACACAGATTTATTTTAAGGAATTGGTTCCTGTGATTGTGGGAGCTGGCAAGGGTGAAATCTGTAGAACATGACAGAAAGCTGGAAATTTAGTCAGGATTTAATGCTGCAGTCTTGAGGCAGAATTTCTTCTCTGGGAAACTTGAGCTTTTGTTCTGACAGCCTTTAATTGTTTGGATGAAGTCCCACCAAGATTATCAAGGACGATCTCCTTTAAAGTCAATTGATTGCAAATCTCAACCATATCTACCAAATACCTTCCCAGCAACACCTCAATTAGTGCTTGGTACTAATTGATGTATAAAACTAACCATCACAGTATACTACTTCATTTTTCTCTGTACGATAAAAGTGAGAAAATGGGGAAAAAGAACAGGGCAAATGAACAGAAAAAGTGGAAATGATTGTTTCCAACAGAATGCTCAGCATTCATTATAATCAGTAGAATGAGAATTTAATTAATGCAAAGGTCAAGTTCAGTTCAGATCAAGACACAGCATCTTACATTTTGCTAGCCACAAAGGCTCTCTGGGATTCATCCATAATGTAGTCTCAATGACTTTATAATCCAGGAGAGAAGACAGGTATGCAGATGACCTTCAGCATCCAGTGGCAAGTTTGAAAGGCTATAGAAGCACCAACATTCCAAATAATATATATTGTATCTGTGTTTTACAGATCAATACACAATCCTTTCAGGATATTCTAAGGATGAAAAGTTTCTCAGATTTTTTTTTTCTCCACCATTTACTACAGATTATTTCCTTATCAGAGCAGAAGAGCGATGATTAAAACAACAATGACAAGAAGATAATCTCAACATATCGCCTGCCTGTGAAACCTCAGGTTTATCAGGAAAGACGATTTTGCTGGGAGAAGGCTGAGCATAAAACTCTGAGCACCACAGAGTTACATTTCTCTTCTCCCTTTTTGGTCTGCGTTTTATTGACAGAATCTGTGACAAGGAACTGAACAGTTGTGTTGTTCCCAGATTGAAGGGCTTGCATTTGTAGCTGTCCCATCTTTTGTTAGAGGTAAGCACTGGTACAAAGTTGACGGAGGATACCATTATCCACCGATAGTCTTAAGATCATATTACCCAGATAATCTTGTCTTTCTTCTCCCAAACTCTTGGGTAGAATCCAAGAAAAGAAAGAGGTGCCGAATTACTATATTTGTTATTGTACAGAGCTGTAACTCAACCCTCGCTGTCCTTCATTATTTTTTCAGGCCATCAGGGCTAATTGACAGCAAGCTTTTATATCTAGATTTGTTCCCATTAGAAGTCCTTGTGTCCTTGACTACACAGGTAAGGTAAGAACTTTAATTACTGCAGTAATTAGATGTATTGAGGCAGCCGTGCTTTGGTTTAACCAAAAGTAAAGCTCAGAAATGAGCTATCTTTCTACAACTCTGATAGGGATGCTGTCCTTAGTGTCATTTTCTGAACAATCAAAAACATGGCAAGTAGGCAAAAGCATGACTTCAGTTTGTGGAAATTCTACCCCTTCTCCAACTCTAATCACCTTCCTTACTTTATCCCCAGTTTGTTATTTATTTTTTATAGTCTTCATTTATTATCATAGCAGAGCACTGAGATCTGTAAGGAAAATACTATGAAAGACACAGGATTAGTTTTGAACAATCCATAGCCTTATGGTATTAACAAGAAATCAAAGAAAAAGAAATAAATCTTTAATGTAGTACAATGGCAAATTAATTGGTTATGTATCATGTGTTATCATTTGGTTTAGTTTCTGTGAAGAGAACACATTGAGATAGATATGAAATGTACAGGTTTTTTACCTGCATTAACTAAACTTGCCTACCTGATGATTGCTGGGGGAAAAAAAAGATTTTTTTTTTCACTAAGATTATTCATACTCTCCTAAAAGAGAGTATATTTAACACATGGAAGATATGAAATATTAATTTTTGGTGGAATATTGAATTTCATTGAAAATCCTTCAAAGAGTAATTATGAAAGTAAATAGATTAAGAACTTACAAGCTATACACATGGGCTTTCAAAATTACTCTTTCAGAACTTGAAAAACATTGGTCTAATATATTCTGTAATCTGGTGTGCTATACAACGAAATCTAAAGTCAATTTCAATGTCATTCTTACTTCTTTGTAAATGCCTTGTTCCCTCCCCCCCCGTTATATATGTTGTTCTCATTATTAATTGCTGTTCTGGTTGTTTATTGATGCATAAAAAAACCATGCCAAACTTTAATGGCTTAAAAAACAACTGTAATTTACTTATTCACAAACTGACATTTTGGTCCAGGTTTGGCATGTATGGTTAATTTCTTTGTCCACAGCATCAGCTAAAGTGGCTCAAATGGAGCTGAGGATCCACGTCCAAGATGGCTTCCCTCACGTGGCTGGCAATTTGTGTGTCTACCACCAAAAGAGGGGGTAGTGAGCCCTACATTATATTCACTGTTCCATAATAATTCTGAAATCTATCCAGGCACATATTCCAGTTCATTTATTAGGGCTTAGTACTCCTGCCTAGGAATGATTCTTCATAGATTTTTGTTCTGACCTTTAGGCTCTTGGTTTTACCTTCAGAGTCATCCTTTCTTTTCCATAAAGAATGGTTATTATTTGCTGCTGAGTAGTTTTATCAGCTTGCTTTATCTTATAGTGGTTCAGGGACCTAAAGGTCATTTTTCATTTTGTACTGTCACTGTTCAATTAAGTACAAGGCAGCAGTATTTTCAACCACACAATTCCCTTAAAAATTCAGTGGGTTTTTAAATGAATCTTATTGTTGTTCATTCAGACAAAGGTCATAACCAACAACTGTTTGGTAGATACTCCTCCATCTCTGTCTTCTTACAAGACTTCTAATAGAGAACACTGTGATCTGCACATTTAAGAATATTAGAGGAATATTATCTGACTGAGTGAATTTCTGAAGCAATTCTTGAATCTTCAGAAGCATTGAAATGATGCCATATTCCCACCTTGGATTTAATAGTTGCTCTGGAGTTCATTCTCATTTGAGGAACTTGGGGAAGCCAATAATATTATCATTATTTAAAAAAAAATGAACTCATAAGAATTTATATCCTTTCTTAATTTCACGTGAAAATTAAAGAATAACTTTTAACTCACTTCTTTACTTTCTTATTTTATCAAAATCAGTGAGAAGGACCCAGATGGCAAGTAGTCTGCCTAGGAACCTCTTTGGCTCAATCATCCAGTCTTTTAGGTCTGCTTTCTATCTTCCACATTATCAAAGCTAAGTGTGTTATGCTGTTTGTCACTACATAAAAAGGGTTTTGTTCCTCCAGCTTCCAATAATATTTTCTTCATATCCTTTAACCATCACTGACAGTCTCCTGAGTGCCATAGCCTATCTATGAATATTCTCTGCAAGCTGTTTAATCTTTCCCTAACACCTTCCTCAAAGTCCTGTCAGCTTCCACCTGCTACCTGGCCCCCAAGCAACATGTTTATATTACACTATAACACCCTATTTCTAATTAATAAAATTGGTTCTGGTTATCTATTACTACCTAAAAACTACCTGAAAATTTTGTGACTTAAAACAAAGTAGCATTAATTTGATCACAATTTTCCAACTTGGTGAAGGCTTCACAGAAGTAGCTTATCTCTCTGTTCCATCTGGCATCAATCAGGGCAAAGGTTAGGGATTGAACTAACCCAAAGACTTACATGTTCACAAATTTGCCTGTTGATGCTGGCTATCAGTGGAGAGATTAGCTGGGAGTGGTGTCTGGAACACGACACATGGCTCTTCCACTTCATCTGGGTATGTTCACAATGTGGGGGCTAGGTTCCATGGGCAATCATTCTGAAAGCCAGACAAAGAGCCACATCGCCTTTTATAAGTGAGTCTTTATAGGTTATATTACATTATATCTGCCATATTCTATATATCCACACAGTGAAATAGATCCACACAATTTCAAGGTAAAGGAAAATAGACTGTCATTTTATGGGGGGATAGCAAAGTTTTGGAATGGTATATGGAATTAGAAATATTGCTCCTTACATATAGTAACTTACAGATGAAATACAGTTAGTTGTATTATAGATGAAATAAAATTAGATTGTAGATTATCTTCATTTATCTATAGGTTATAGATAAAATAAAATTAAGTAATATTAATTAACAAATCATGTATGGACAAGCAATCAAGGCTATCTAAAATAGAAAAACTCTGCTAAACCCTTAACCAGCAGCAATCCATCATTTAAATCCTAGAGCAACAACAGGGACCATAATTATAAACAAATGTAAAAAATCCTAATGAGGGACATTTAAATCATCCAGTAAACAAGCCCTCTCCATATTATGATAGCATTAAAAAATATTTCTTCCATATTCTGATTAAAACTAACCCAATTACTTCTACTGACATCTTTAAATTTATTCCTTGGCCCCTGGAAAAACTTCAGTGTGTGTCAAGGTGAAGGAAATATATTAGCTCCAGATAAGATATTTCATTTTTAGATCATCAGAATTATTTGAAACTTACCCTACAAACTGTAACAATAATCTTGAACCCTACATAAATTAGCCTTACATAAATCTAGTACAGTTAGGACGAAAGACCAATTTTAATCATCTTCTAGAATATCATTCCAACACTTTGATGCTACATACAGCCTCCTTAGAATTATAATGTTTACAAATATAATTTGCACAACATCATACTTAACCACATACCGCTTTTTAATTATTAATGAAATTTACATTTTTATTTCATAACAAGTGTTTTTCATTTAAACGCTGAAGCAAAAAAAATTAAAATTACTTATAATTTTACTTAAAGAAACAATCACATGCTAATATTTTATCAATATCCTTCTATTTAAATTGCTTTCTTGTTCTAACACCCTTATCTTCTTTTGTCCCTACCCTTCTTCTTACCTTTCCTCTATAAATTAGCATACATAGCATTTTTGTCTTTTCAGTCACTGAGCTCAAATGTCATGATAAAAAATTTGTAGACAGTTAAATGTGGTAATTCGACACGTATATTTAAAATAATTGCATATGTTGAAACATATGAAGTTTATGTGTCCCTTCCATATGTTTAAACATTTATTATCATAGAGTCATACATCTCTTACTGGAAATGGATCTTTTACATGCATTAACATTGCTTTTTTGTTGGAGATTTGGGGGTTAGAAATTAGAGTCTAGCACGCTGGTCATGTGTGCTCATGTGAGCCCTCTGAACATCACTAAGGTCCCTTCACATCTAAGGGAAACAGAATAAATCAAGACGTCTATTCAAAGACATTTCATAAGTGAATGTATTTCTGATTATGAAATCCATTCAATTTAAACACATTTAAAGCGTCACTTACGCCTATAAAAGAGCAGGCACAATTCTAGAGGGAAATGGGTTGCATCAGTGATTTTCTTTTTAATTAATTTATTTATTTGACAGAGACAGAGCAAGAGAGGGGACAAAAGCAGGAGGAGGGGGAAAGGGGAAAAGCAGGCTCCTCGCGGAGCAGGGAGCCCGATGTAGGACTCGATCCCAGGACCCTGGGATCATGACCTGAGCTGAAGGCAGACACTTAACCAACTGAGCCACCCAGATGTTCCCCAGTGATTTTTATATTAAAGGAATGTGTGCTTCAAAATACAATTTATATTATTTAAAAGTTCTCCTTCAGCTATTGTTTCAGCCCGGATTTCAAGTCTCATCACACTCCCACTGTTTTCTGAATTCTTAAGAGCCACCAAGATAGTATGCCATGATCAAAACCCAGTGTGCTTGAACAAGTTAACTGCTTAGTAAAAACATTATCTCTAGGAAAAAAAAAAAAAGAAGAAGAACAGGTACAGGGACAACTGTCTGCAATATTTTTTGTTGTGGCAGAATGATTTTTTGTTCAGACTTCAGATATTAAAGGGGAAGCTCAGATAGCAGAAGGTACACATTTCAAAGGTGTTTTCAAACAGTGAGTTTCTTTTCTGTGTCAGTTACCTGAATGAGAAATGCCATGTAAGGGCTAACTGACCAATAAATGGATTTTAAGCATGCAATTTAGTTGGACTTTTCCCCTTTTTCATTTGAATCTTGTTTGATTACCATTTTTTCAGAAGCTTTCAAATGTTTTACAGTCTATCATAGGCCTTTTTATACAGCACAGAACCTCCTTCCAGTGGGCACATCCCAGCATGACTCCAGTGTTTATAGAGGAGGATGATTCCTAATAGCCTAGTTTTTCAACAGCAAGTGGAATAAAGGCTAATTGCAACAAAACACCTCAGTTTAGTAAAACTAGAAGTCTCCTGGCCAGTCAGACAAATCCATTAGGATTTTATTGGGTCCTAAAAAGAGTTATGTGATTCCCTAGGATCCAATCCTTGTCAATCAGGCATGGTAAATTGGATTCTTGAATAGGGAAATCCCTTAGGGAGAGTAGATGTTATCTAGATCAGATGCAGTGATTTTTCCGACTCTGTGCTCACTAGGTTCTGTTCTCTCTTTAGTGAACCAATAAAACCATAATAAGTATTGATTAACCCATTACTGAGCATTATCCCCTGGCTTCTGCCTGGCTGTATTTAAACACTACATTGTACTTCCACAGCGCCACAGTACAGACACTTGCCTAGCTTTGGCCCTCTTGCCAAGATGGTACCAAGGGCATTTCCTTTTAGTGAAAACTAAATATTTCAATTTTATTACCTCTGTCGGTTTCTAAGGTGTTCTGCTGGTTTCCTGAAGGAAAAAAAAAACTCATGCAATTGGTTCTGGTACAGTTGAAGATATGCATAATTCAAGAGTGTTAATATTTTCAAATCTTAGGTAAATATTTTCCACCAGGGGAAAAAAATGAAAACTTCATCCCAAGAACTAAGAAAGTTTGTCCTGTTGATAAAGAAACTACCTTGTACATTAGTCTAGTGTTGTGTGTCTTTTAACAAGTTATATAAACTTCTGTTTATTTATGATGTCAGCATAGGGAGTTTTTCATTAGCACACAGCTGATTTCATTAACTATTGAAAACTTCATAACATTCAGGAGACCTCCAAATTATAGTTTGTCTGATGTTATGAAGGTTTTAGTGAGGTGTTCAAAGATTCCCCTGTAAATTGACTCTATATGTATGAAGATAAGATTTCTGGCAGGGCTGATTTAAAATATTTTCAGAAGTTCCTTCTAAGTACTAGCCCATTCGTGGCTCTTTGGTCTTTTTTCTGTGTGCTATTTAATAGTTAGAAATGCAAAGATTCAGCCAGATAAATTAAGTTTGATTAGAGGGGACAAGGTCATGTGCTGAATGGAGATGGGTCAATCTCAGGCATCAGAGCAAAATATACATTTTTTTACATTTGCATGAATTATTATGCTTTTAGAAACTATTTTGTTTCATACTTATTCTGACAGCATACAGTTTTTAGAAAAAAATATGCTTTGAGAAATTGATGTGTATTTACATTATTTGGAGTTTATAGTTTCCAAGTCTATATTGCCTTTTGTGTTCATTATAGAAGAGTCATTTGATCAAGTGATTTTCAATACATTGTCAAAATAAATTACATTCACTTCATTAGATGTACAGGAAGTGTAGCTAAAGCAGGGGACAAGTATTAATTTAGGACTCTGCAGAAACTGACACTCCATCTATGACCCCTGAGGCTGGTATTATTCAAGATACCTAGTGATGAAGGAAGTCTGTCTCCATAGCAATTACCTAAATCTTTTATCAGTCATTTCTGAAAGAAAATTAGAGCAATTGTGTCAGGATGGTCATATTGGGCAGAAATTGCACACTCATTCAAACCACTTATGTTTCTGACTTTGTCTTGTTTGATTGCTGCTTTTGTTTACTACTCTGTGTTTTGAAAGCTTGATTGGACATGAGCAGATGTGCCAAACTCTAACCACAAAAGGTTGGCCTTTTGTTTTCTTATTTCTTTCTTTCTTCATTCTTCCCTCCTCTTCTTTCTTTCTTTCTTCTTCTTTCTTTCTTTCTTCTTTCTTTCTTTATTTTCTTTCTTTTTCTTTCTTTCTTCTTTCTTCTTTCTCTTTCTTTCTTTCTTTCTTTCTTTCTTTCTTTCTTTCTTTTCTTTCTTTCTTCTTCTTTTCTTTCTTTCTTTCTTTCTTTCTTCTTTCTTTCTCTTTCTTTCTTTCTTTCTTTTTCTCTTTTTCTTCCTTCCTTCTTCCTTAATTCCTCTTTTCTTTCTTTTTTCTTTCTTTCTTTCTTTTCCTTTCTTTCTTTCTTTTCTTTCTTTCTTCTTTCCTTTTCTTAGCAATACTACTAAGTTACACTGCTTCTGTCTACTAAGCTAATTACTCAGATAAGGCTAACAGTATTAAGGAAACTCAATGAAATACAGTTAAAATAAGTTGCAGCAGCTCTTTGTTCCTTGAGTATTAGACCCAGTAATATTTAATAGTCAGGTAATTGCCAATCTGTAGAAAATTTACAAAGAATATATCTCTTCTCATCATATTATATGACATGTGTATATTAATTGTTTAGATAACTGTAAAGTAAACTTGTCAGTGTGAAGGGCCATTGTCTAAATATGATTTTATTGATCAGGTCTAGAAGTTTTAAAAATATTCACACAGGTTAATAACCAAGGAAGAGTTTCAGTTGCACTGTGGGAAAAGCTTCAAAAATCCCTCTGAACATTTAGATTTTTGCACGATTGGATTTTGAAATAAGAATAGAAAGCTTAATTGATCAATAAGAGTTGCAGTTTTCATTGAGTGGTATGAACAACACAGTCTAAGCTTTCCCTTCAAGTTCCTTGTTCGGGAAAATTTACAATTAATGGCTTTCTACAACAGCAAAGATATCCCCTTCTTCATGACTCAGCTAGGGACCTGCCAGGACTAATCTATTCCCAGTGGGATGGCCATGGTCCTTTACTCTATCTGTCCTTAGCATATTGATTTCTGAGCTGTCTTATTGGTTCCTAACATAATTATAGCAGGAGTGGGTCTCTTAGTACAGCTAATACATTTACACCATGGCATCTAGGGGAGCTTATTATAATGGCATCTGGTAGTACCATTATAGTTAAGGTTCAGTTTCTATTTCTATTATAAACCTCATTCTTCAGGGACTATATATATATTAGCAGTTTTAATTTATATTTAAAGAAAAAAAAAAAGGCTGGCTTTGTGTCATCAAGATTCACACATTCCTGCCCTTAAAAGTTAATTAAACTGAAGTCTCTGTGCTTGCCACACTTCTTGACATTTTCAGGAAAACAAATCATATTTTCTATTCTTATGGGATCTTTGACTTAGCAACTAATTTGACATGTCGTTCAGTTGTGGTATCAATAGAGGTGTTTTTTATATCCAAACATTTTATGAATAGCATATATGATTATGTTTTCATCTACAGAAGTTATGATGACTCCCCGGCCCCCAAAGATTAAATAATATGTTTATCCACCAAACAGATATTTGACAGAGACAATATTTCTTGAAATAGAAAAATTACCAAGATGATCTTTTAATGAAATATTCATAATAGAGAACTCTTTATAAACATAATAGCACAATATGTAAAAAAAAAGAAATATAGCCCACATAGGACAATTTTTTCACTTTGCAAAATTTAAGACATACAGAAGATTTTAAACAATTGACTAAAATCTGGTTTGCACTTTGTAGATCTGAAAAATATGAAGCTGCCTTATCTCAAAAACAGCATGGTAACTTGGGAGTTGGGTGATCTGAACACAGATGACTTTTAATTTCTGGGTATGTGTTTGAGGCATTCAGGGTAATGACTTATTAGGGGACATTTCACTGAGGCATTGTATCCCAGGATCTTCAAATTCAATATAAATTTCAGAACATAGTAAAACTTCCTTGCCAGATTTTATGTGTTTTCTCTGACCATTCTTGGAAGTGATGAAAGATGGTGCTTAAGACCCAAAGTGAAATCTTTAATTTTCCCATGTCTATATTTATGCTATGCAAGCTCTAATTAAACTATAGTAAAAATGAAACTCATGTAGTAGTCAAATTGGCCCTGGAATTATTTCTATTTTTATATATTAAAAAAGTATAAGAAATTGATAATATATATATAATATTACATATGCATTTAAAGATATATAACATATATAATATAGAATATAATATATATTGATAAACTTTTCTGATAACTCAAAATTTACTTCTCTTAAGAAAATGAAGTTGTAATCTGAACACACCATTTCTAAATTGAACTGAATGTCAGTTTTTGTACTTCCCCCTGCTATAATACAAGACTTCATCTGATATTATTGGAATGTGGTTTGATTCATCCATTTCTCCTATTTTTATGGCAAGCATTGTTCTAAGAACAGGACAGTGGGGAAAGATTCAAAAAATAAAAAGAATAAACCATTCTACTGGACAAAAGCTTACAGTTTAGAAAAAGAGAAAATGTTACAAATGCTGTGGTGGAGGTAAGGTAAAAAATATTGAGAGGTTTAGAGCCCAGATGAGATAGTGATGATTTGATAAACAGTCAAGACAGACTTAAAGAAGGACATAATATTGAAACTATGTTTTGAAAGATATGTAGATAGTTTGACCATACACTAAATAGCTTCATACTATTCTGATCAACTGATCAGTTGATTTGTCAATGTATTTATTTACCTGCCGTATGGTCTTCCTTCCATAGAAGGCTGTTTTAGTGAACATGTGTATGGCAACATCTACTTTTTTCTCATTCTCATTTCATTTAATTTATGGTAGACTAGAAAGCCAATAACACCCATCAGGACTACATAAGGAGCAAAAACTAATTAGAATCTGGGTGGCCACTTTAATGCTCTGTTACATGTAAAGTGCAAGTACGTTAATTCATGTACTTTACCATGTATCTATTTTAGACACTTTGAGCACCTCTTTTGATTACTGCTGCATTCCACCTGTAGGAGTTTGCTAAATAGTTTATTTCAGAGTAGATAAAGTAGAAATTTAAATTAGAATTTTTGGTCAACTACACTTCAATAAAAATAAAATTAAAAATTTAAAAAGCAACATTCTCTGGTGTTGGCCTTATTGGTTCAAATCCCAGGACTCCCCTTGGCTCCTTAGTGTATGACCTTGGATAAGTTCTTGGCCCTTCTTGCCTCAGTTTCCTCATATGCAAAGTGGAAGTAATAATAGCAGCTATCTTATAACGTCTGTGGGGACTAATGGGGCTAATAATTTCTTCTTGGGGCTAATAGGACTAAGATTTCATAGTCAGCGCTTAAAACCTGGCCTGGCACATAGTAGGCACTATTTGTAAGCATTTGCTATTATGCAGTGTGCTATACAACAAGATGTCCAACTCTCTATAACTCCATTGTATTGTTATCGATTGTGTCCCAAATAGATGATAAACTCCATGAGGATAGAAGCCAAACTCTTTTTGAGCTCATTCCCTCATCCACTGGGCTTTATTCTGTCTTCTGGTCTGATGGTGAGGCACCGAGGCTTTCACACAGGGAGGTTTGTAGTCAGATTTGGGTTTGAAAAGGTAATTCCTGGCAGCCAGGGTATGATTTTGTGAAGAGAGAGCGTAGTGGGCTGAATTGTGTCCCCCTGAAATTCATGTCCAACCAGAACCTCAGAATGTGATCTTATTTAGAAACAGGGTCTGTGAAGATGTGATTAGTTAGGATCAAGATGAGATCATACTGGATTAGGGAAGGCCCTACATTCAATGGCATTCTTATAGGAAGAAGAAAGGAAACAGAGACAGAGAGAAAGCATGTGAGGACAGAGGCAGAAATTGGATTGTGCAGCTACAAGCCAGGAAAGACAGGTGAATTTGGAAGAGGCGAGGAAGGATTCTTCCCTAGAGCTCTCAGAAGGAGTATAGTCTTGCAGGACACGTTGATTTCAGACTTCTAGCCATCAGAACTGTGAGAGAATAACTTTCTATTGCTGAAAGAAAGAAAGAAAGAAAGAAAGAAAGAAAGAAAGAAAGAAAGAAAGAAAGGAAAGAAAGAAAGAAAGAAAGAAAGGAATTTTTGATCATTATGTAAATATAGCCGAACAAATCTGTGTTGTCCCTCTTCTTCCTAGTAGATATCACAGCTGGACCTGTAGTTAGCTATGACCACGTGACTGCCTAGTCAATCCACTGAGAGAGGAAGGGATGCACGCCATTTCTAGGAAAAGGTTTTTAGGATGTGAATGTACTTCCATGCTCTCTGTTTGCTCTTCCTATACTGGATATGTGGCCCTAGTTGGTTGTAAAACCACAGAATGGAAGGTACTTGAAGGTCATGAATCACCATGTGGAGAAAAGGCCATTCCCCCAAACCTGCATTTTAACCAACCAGGAATGCCATGAGGCGCTATACGATTGTACCAGACATCCTGATTTTTACTGTAACCCAGACCACCTAAATTAGCACAGTATATTATGAGTGCCTGGTTATACATGCACTATATGCATATATATGTTTATTATTAGTGCTAATTTTATAGATTACGCATATTACATTTCAATTTTCAGTATTTTGTTTTTATTCTTAAATAGATTTTTAAAAGCTGCTACTTATTTACTTACTTACTTACTTTGCTTTGATTTGTTTTCTTCAGAGGAGTCCCAGGGAAGACAAACGCAATAACTGCATGGGATGCAGTGTTTCTAATCAGTTTTTAAATAAATTGACAAACTCAGCTCAAATAATCAATTAGTAGCTGCAGGACAGTTCAAATTTCTTTTCAGATGGGCCAGTAGTTTTGTACCCATAGAAATCCAGCCCAGTCCATTAAATATTGCTCTTGCTTATTATAGGTTATGGGCTATTGATCAATGGACATACACAGATGCCTATAATCAAAGAAATGAACTCATGATTATGCTACCAACAGGTAAATCTTTGAAGTTCATAAAATAGGTAAAATTAGAATAAACCATAAAGACATTTCAGTCAGTCCTCTTGAGTCATTTAGATTTTCTGCAAACATTTCACGAAAACATAGCTAGATTTTTTTCCCTACTAAAAATAAACTTTCAACATTGAACGTTTAAAAAAAAAAAAAACAAAAACATTTTGTGAGTTCTGTCTGAAGCATGGAACTGTAGCAGCACAGGAATTTTACAAATAATGAGGTGAAAACAACTTAACCAAAATTTTCAAATCTTCAAAAGGATTCTACCCCGGTTTATAATAGAAGAGCCCACAGAGCCTCAGTCACAGCAAGATGGCTGAGTCCTGCGCCAATACAATTCATATTCACAAAATAAGCTTTTTCTTGGTCAAGATGGCTTTACATCTCCTGTCATAACAAAGAAGAATTGCCAACTATTTATTTCAGTGTTCCTAATTGTTGTCAAAATGTGACCTAAAACTCTGACATAGAATTTTTCAAAGTCAGGATTGCATAAGGCATGCGCATTTATCAACGTTTATCCCACATTCACCTGTGCGGCAGCACTTGTGAAGGCCTGTTTTTATTTAATTCTCAAGATTTTGTTGTTAATGAGAGAACCGTCTCATAAATTAAGGAAGTGCTCAATTACAAGCCTGAAAGAGATTGATTTTGGTTCGGGCCGTTGGTCACTACCAGCAAGGGAAGGCCGCGGAAACCGCAACTCCAGCTATTGCTCGTCACTTCAGAGTGATCATGGAACAAGCGTCATTAAGGAGGGAGCGGATGCACGGCCAACGCACCCACGTGCCCTTGGCGTTGGCGGCAATGAACCGGATGCGCACTCCCCTTGCTCTCCAGTTACACCCGTTCACCTGATAGAATAATGGGGCTTTAAATAGTTGGCGTAGAGCTCTTATGAGAAAGAAACAGAACAAATTAAAGGCCTCGGCCATCAACTGTAAAACAAGAAAACAGATCTTCTTGAAATTGTAGCCACCACCCTGGAATTCCACAAAATAAAATGGCTCCCAGCTGAAAGATAACAGACCCGAAAGGTGAACTTAAAAAAAAATATATATCTAACTTGGTTCAGCTACATGTCATGAATTCTTTCCTGAAACTCATTAAAGTAAGATTCTATCAATTGGAATTGTAAGAAAATTGAAAAATAAAACAATACAATAAAGAAATGTCTGAATTCTAGTTCTTTGAGAAAGAAAATACAGTAAAGTTTAAAAATATGATTTTTTTTTTGACTACCTGATAGACAACCCAAAATTTCGGGTGCCTGGGTGGCTCAGCAGGTTAAGGGTCTGCCTTCAGCTCAGATCATGATCCCAGGGGTCCTGGGATCCAGTTCCCCATCAGGGTCTCTGCTCAGCGGGTAGTCTCCTTCTCCCTCTCCCTCTGCCTTCTATTCTGCCTACCTACTGTGCTCTCTCTCTCTGTCAAACAAATAAATAAAATCTTTAAAAAAAAGACAACCCAAAATTTGTATAAAGTTTCAATCCTTTTTAAATTTTTCAAAGTAACTGCTATTATTTAATGTGTTTAGAGAAGTTCAGATATATTTTCTGCCTAAATAACCAGCAAGTGCTAGTTGGATCACAAAGTACATTTATAAGTAAAAGTAAAACATATCAAACTATGGTATAAGAGAAATTGTGGTTGTTTTAATCCCCAGGAAGGGACCCTTCTTACTCTCCAGTCATGCTGTTGCTAGCGTAACAACCTCTCTCCTCCAAAACCGTATATCACATTTTGACGACTAAACAAAGGTATTCCGTTCTATTTTTTTATTGCAGATTATTTGTTTCCATAATTACATAAGGCAGAATAAATGTAAAAGTTAAAAAATGGAGGACTTTGGCTTAGTAAAGTCCCATGGTCAAACAAAGTGTCTCAATTATGAGGCTTAGTAAGGATATTATTAAGACATTAAACAAAATTCCCTAAATCTGATTGTTGCTTTCAAGGATTAAAAAGGACATTTTAAAAATATGCAATATATCAATTTTGGGTTCTGATATCTATTTATCTTAGTTATCCTCTTAGAGGTTCAAATTGCAGTGTGCATATAACTAAAGTGACAGTATAGATAAAATGGCTGTTTCTCTTTCTGTATCTCTTTTCCTTACCCATTCCCTACTTAGGAAATTAGATAATTATTGAAATGCATTAATTCCAGGGTGCCTGGGTGGCTCAGTCGTTAAGCATCTGCCTTCGGCTCAGGTCATGATCTCAGGGTCCTGGGATCGAGTCTCACATCGGGCTTCCTGCTCCGCGGGAAGCCTGCTTCTCCCTCTCCCACTCCCCCTGCTTGTGTTCCTGCTCTCGCTGTCTCTCTCTCTGTCAAATAAATAAAATCTTTTTTAAAAAAAGAAATGCATTAATTCCATTGCCAAATCTGAGATAGAAAGGTAAATATCTCACATTTTTCTTCAAAAATTATATTTAACTGTATCTTCAATAATATGAAAACAAAACAATAAATATGTTATTTATAATTTTAGAGCTTTTGTTTGTTTTTCGTTGGGCAGTATAGTGCTAGGATATTTGTGTGTCGTGTAGACAATAAAACTTAACAATGTTTCTCTGGAACTGAAATACACAGCTCAGATTTTTCTATGAGAAAGGAATAAAATCCATTTCCTTAGGAGCAAATATAAACTGAATGTATTTTCAAGAGAAATAAAACTGTAATGCCCTAAAATTTAAAGTTCCTTTCTTTTTAAAAGTAACATCACGGGGCATTGGGATTATTTTTCTGCTTTGCATTGTTTTCAAAGTCGCCTAATGGCAAGCATGGACTACGCATTGACTACAACTGTGTTTTGTAAGCAGGCTTCATGAAATAGCACATTTGTTGGGAGCTGAGGATGAATATCACTATAGTTATTAAATTACTGTTCTTTAAAAAACATTAGACAAATAACAGGAAATCACGCTGTGCAGCAAGATAATATAATAAGGCTTCAATTATAAGAGTTAGAACAATAAGTGAGCCTCTAAATGGCAAAGTTGAAAGTGGCCTTTTATTGTAACTTAACATTTTCATGGTTTAGAAATTCAATCACTATTTCTTCAACAACAACAACAACAAAAATATAGACTGTGTTTATCTGTATGGCATATGTAATTTTTTTTATAAACCTATAGAGTAATAGCATTTGAGGAAAATTACTTTGTAGTTTAATTCAAGGAATGCTATTTGCAGCTACATTTTAGTTTCTAGTGACTGAACAATTTATCAGCTGAGCTAGTTACAAAGGACCCAAATCTCATGTCTCTTTTGGCCTTAATTTTACTCTTTGGACTATGGTTTCAAGGGAAACTGAAAATGTGCACGAATATCACATGGGCATTGCATAGAGTGACAAGTTTATACCTACCACACTTCATGAGCCGAAGTATAGGACATGTAAACATCTCTAAAAATGTTTAGAAATTCATAAGTCTTCTGCTATCATAATAACTTAATCATTCTCATTCATTTGATGTAGTAACGATTAATCCTCAGATTACCTTTTAATTACCTCACTGACTAGAAAAAATCCTCTCAAACATCCAATACCTCCAGAAACATTCTGACTCTCATTGCAAGACTAGTTTATTACTTCTGTACTCCAGTATCTCCCCTACATTCTGTGGCAGCTTCTATGGAAATAATAATATCTTTCTTGATCATTGACTCTGTGCTAGGCATGTGTGTGCTATTTCATTTCCTTTAACAATCTCATATATAGAGATGAGTACTACTGAGGTTCTCACTCCACAATGAGGAAGACTTACTAAAGGCAAAGCTGCAAAGTCATCAGCTAAAAAGTAGTGGAGCTGGGTCTGTACTCTAGATATTTCTAATTGCAGAGTTCATTCTCCTTAATCATTCTTGTATGTTGTTTGTCACTTTAGATAGGAAATCCATAAATCATATGGATTTAGTTCAAGGATAATCTGAGTCATAAATACCACTCTATGTCAGAGGTGCCCTTCTGCTCTAGATTGTCCATTTAAAACAAAACAAAACAACAACCACAAACCAAGCCTGTGTGCTTTGGTTCTCTATGCACATAGGCTAAGTAACTTCCAAGAAGTTTCCTGAGCCCTGTATGAGAGATTCGCAGGGAAAGATGGGAGTGTACATTGCTATGTGCAGTAGTTTGCATCATTGACCCCAACTTTTACTCCTCCATTCATAAATCCTTTTGCCGTGGCCTTGTCATGGGCAGAGTATACATTCCCTTCCCCTGACTTTGGGCTTGGGTGTGTGACCTGTTTTGGCCAATGAGAAATAGGCACGAGTGATAGTGTGCCAGGTTTCAGGCTGGGGCCATCAGAGATCTCACATGTTTCTGCTTGCTGTCTTGTATCTCTGTCATTGCCATAAGAATATACCCTGGCTAGTCTATTGGTCTCAGGAAGATACAGAGCAAACCTGCCCAACCGGACACAACCCAGGGCAGCTGAAACCCAGCCGGACCACAGAAATGTGAGTGATAATAGATTATGTTTCTCTAAGCCATAGGGTTTTGAGGTGCTTTGTTATGCAACAATATTTGTGGCTAACTCACCGTGCATAAGGAAAGAATCACATTGAGTTAGCGTTAGTTCGGGGCTTACTATTTTCAATAAATAAAATAATGATAGTATTGTATTGATCATTAAGACCTTGCCACCATGATATTTTGATTCCTAATACTTCTAAACTTTATCTTGATAAGTAAGATAAAGTCATGGAGCTCATGGTAATTAGAAATATGTTTTTTTGATCAGGTTTAATCCTCTACTTCTGACATAACAGACTTCTGGATCAGTGAAGAACTCTCTGGAGCCTGGTTAGTAGTAAAGGCAGGGAGGTAGGAGGAAAGAGACACTCTAATGAATTAGTGTGTTAGGATATAATATCCCTCCTTTGAGGATGACATACTGAGACTAAATTTAACGTGATCCTCTATAAAGAATCAATATTGTGAAGTCACATGACCCAAATGGCACACTAAAATCTTATTCCTCTTTTTTTGTAACTGATTATAAAGCTTTGAAAAAACTCACAATAGCACATTGTTTACTTTAAAGCTTTACGGTACTATAAGTTTAAAATCACAACCAGCACTTAAGTTATAGTCAATCCAGCAAACAAGAGACAAAAAAATTTACAGGAGTTAAGAACTGACTGATACATCCTTTATCTTTTTTTTAACTAATGCATAAGTGCGGAATGAGATACTCTAGTTCAAAATCATATTCACTACTCTCTGTATCTTCTAGCTCTATCCTCTAGCTAACTCACAGAACTTTCAGTAATGACTCTCAAGAATTAAAACTGATATGTCCCAATGCCCAACGTTTTCAGGATAAATTCGCATATAATCATAGTCTAAGTCCAAGACGAGACAACAAAAGTAAAAGGACAGCTATGGTCCTGTTCTTGTGGCCAAAGAGCTGCCTTTTTAGTTAACCTCTGAAGGCAAAAGGTATTTTAACTTATGGCATGATGTTTGGCTTGCCCTTCAGTGGAGCTCAGAGATCCTGCTAAATGACTTTGGCCAGGCTCCTAGGTAATCATCCCAGCATGTATTCTAAAGTTTCATTACTATTCTGAGACTTCCTTTTTCTATCACCCCAGTTTTATTCAGAACAATGCCTTTTATTTTTATTTCACAAAGAACATGGAGGTTCCATGAACTACCTCAATTTTCTGCCCTTCCTTTTGTACGCCTATTAGCATTGGCACCAATCTCAGAAATTCTTCCTATACAAAGCTTCTCTTCTAATGCAATGCTAATTTATTCATATGCGCTCTTGATTCCTGAGCCTTCAACCTTTCATTTTCCACCGAAGCCTTTAGTACACAAGCATGCTGACATATCTGCCACTTCCACACACTTCCCAACTCACTCTCCTCTCTGGCGATCTCCATATTGCTCTGATTTTGAACCAGGCTTACAGAAAGAGTAGATAAACTTCCAGTTCCACTTAATAGTGTTATTTGTATCAGACTAATTTTACACTAGATACAAATGCAAACATGGAACAAAATACATAACAAAACTGTAGAAGCATCACGGAAGAACCAAAGCAAAGAAAGGATTCAAAGAGCCATAATTCTATGAGGGAAGAAAACAGATGTGAGGTTTTCACTAATACCTGATTTTTCACCAGGAGTAATTCATCACATCTTGCTAGAGAGAATAGAGTTCTTTCAAAAATAGCCTCTCTGGACTGAGGAGAAAGAGGTTGGAGTCAGGGGTTGCCAAAGCAGCTAGTACTTGAGGGAGGAAATCCTACAGAGGGTGACCTGCAGAAGATTAAACCCAGAAATGGAATATTATTTGGCAATAAAAAGGAATGAAGCATTTGTATGCTATGACATGCATGTTGTAATTCATCAAGTAACTACTAAGATTAATATTAAGTAAATTTTCAGTAAGCCAATTAAAAAAAGAGAAAAATGAAATAAAAATACTTGAATAACCCAAAAGTAGTAACTAATGGAGAAATGACAGGACAAAGTAAAGATGGGAGGAACAGAAAACAAGCAAACAAAAAATTAATTTAAAATTACTGTTAATACTTAAATGAAATATAACTGGAATAAAATAATTCAATTAATGCCAAAGGCTGCCAGACTGGAAAAAACAAAAAGCAAAATCCAAATATATGCTGGTTGATAGGAAACATATGTTGAATATAAGGGACAAATAAAAATGGAAGAACAATATTAAATATGAAAACACTAACAGAAGAAAGCTAGTGTAGAAAAGGTGAATTTTAAGGCAAAAATATTACACGATACAAATGGGAACATTTGATTTTTAAAAAGTTCAATTCAACATAAAGATATAGTAATCCTGGGTGCATACACCCACCACAGTGACAAAATTTATTAAGTAGAAATTACAGCACCAAGAGGCGAATGAGGCAAATCTACAATCCTATTTAGAGAGTGAAACATACTACTCTCAGCAATTGTAAAAGAACAGCAGAAAAATATATTAGTTAAGATTAAATTTGATTTGAGTAACACAAATAACCAATTTGAACTAATTATTATATATCAAACACTATATCCACCAGGTTATAAACATCAGGGTGCATGTATCCCTTTGAATCAGTATTTTTGTATCCTTTGAATAAATACCTAGTAGTGCAATTGCTGGTTCATAGGGTAGCTCTATTTTTAACTTTTTGAGGAACCCCCATACTGTTTTCCAGAGTGGCTGCACCAGCTTGCATTCCCCCCAACAGTGTAGGAGGTTCCCCTTTCTCTGCATCCTCACCAACATTTGTTGTTTTTTAGCCATTCTGGCTGGTGTGAGGTGATATCTCATCAATTTTAGCCATTCTGGCTGGTGTGAGGTGATATCTCATCACAGTATTGATTTGTATTTCTGTGATGATGAGTGATGTTGAGCATCTTTTCATGTGTCTGTTAGCCATCAGTATGTCTTCTTTGGAAAAACTAACGTCTTCTGCCCATTCCTTAACTGGATTTTGACGGTTGAGTTTGATATATTCTTCATAGATTTTGGATACTAACCTTTTATCAGATATGTTGTTTGCAAATATCTTCTCCCATTCTGTAGGTTGCCTTTTAGTTTTGTTGGTTATTTCCTTCACTGTACTTCATCTTGATGAAGCCCCAGTAGTTCATTTTTGCTTTTGTTTCCCTTGCCTCCAGAGACGTGTCTAGTAAGAATTTGCTATGGGTGAGGTCAAAGAGGTTGCTGCTTGTGTTTTTCTCTAGAATTTTGATGGTTTCCTGTCTCACATTTAGATCTTTCATCCATTTTGATTTATGTCACAACTGAATGCTAACAAAATTAGGCTTCAAAAGATGCAAATTAAAATCAAAATGGAACACAGCACAAAAGTGTCAGACAGGCAAATATCAAAAAGGTGGAAAACACAAATGTTGGCAAAGATACAGAATAACTCCCACACATTTGCTGTTGGGAGGATGAATTGGTGCAACCACTTTGGAAAATTTTGGCATTTTCCTCTTAAAACTAAATGTATGCCTACATTGATCTAACAATTTCATTCTTAGATATATACACAAGAGTAATGAGTATAATGCTCCCAAAAGATAAGTATAGGAATGTTAATTGCAGCAATGTTTGTAATAAGTAAAAACTTGCAGTATCTGTAATAACCAAGAACTCTTCACCAATATGACCAAAAAAAAAAATAGCAGTTTAAAATTTTGAGTATATTCATACCATGGAATACAATGGAATGCAAAAAAAGTAAATGATAGCTCCATGCAACAACATAAATTTTGCCATTGAAATTTGAGAGAAGGAAGCTAAACACAAAATAGCATGTTTTACATGATCTTATTTGTATGAGGTTAAAGAACAAGCAAATGCAATCTATCATGACAGAAATCAGTAGAGTGGTTGTCTCCTGGAGCTGGAAGGGTATGACGGGGAGGGGGCATATGGGAGACTTCTGGGCTGCTGGAAATTTTCTGTCTCAAGTTAGGTGGTTGTTACACATGCGTATCTAAACATACATATTCACTGAGCCTGTCTCCTGTAGCTCAGTCTTTTTTTTTTTTTTTTTTAACTGCATTTACTCTCTCTTGATGCTTCACTATGACCACTTCACTATCCGTTACATCCAGGTTTACCTCTCTCCTCTCCACTGAATCTGCTACACTAATTTGGTTAATTAATCATGACCCTTTCACAACATGCAATGGGTGTTTAAAAATTCCGATAGTCCTTAACCTCTTTGCCATATTTCCCATCATGTATTGCTAGTTCCCCCACACCCCCCCACTACTGCTCACTCACTAGACCACCAGCTTCTGCTGCCTTTCCCTGCCCTGTTCTCATAAGGAGCTGGCCAGGCTTTCTGATAGCACAGAGGTTGTCTTTGTGCACATTATTTTAAAATGCCCCCTCTGGGCAGATGGATTACAATAAGGCATTTGCTCTGAACAAATGAATTAACAAAAAAGGACTTCTCTATTTGATCTGAACCAGCTGTGCTGCGGGGAAGATGGCCCTGTAAATGGACAGGCCATATTTCAGCCTTAATTCTTTACTTTACCCCTTGGCTAGAAGCCCTTGTGAGGAACTTCACCTGTATAACAATTCCCTGTAATATCTTACCTGGAATAAGTTTATCAAAATCTTACTTATGTGAGTCTCAGTTCAAGTATGAGCTTGTCTGTGATACACTCCCAGCCTTCGGCCCCCTGCATAAATTAATGAATAAATCCAGTAGCAAATAAAGACAAAATAATAATATCTGCAAGAAAAGTGCAGTGATTGAAATGGAACCATCAGATCCAAATTTAGGAAAACAGAAATGTCCAGTGTTTGAAAGTGTGGATTTACAAAGAATAAAAAAGAAAAGTTAAAGTAATCGATTAGGTGTTAGGTGTTAGGTGTTAGTCTAAATGAAATACCCAAGGCCACTAGAAACTCACTTCACTTATATTTATTCCATGTATGTTTAATAGGTTTTATTTTTTTAAGATTTTATTTATTTATTCATGAGAGACAGAGGGAGAGAGAGGGAGAGAAGCAGAGGGAGAAGCAGGCTCCCAAGGAGCAGGGAGCCCGATGCGGGACTCGATCCCAGGACCCCGGGATCACGACCTGAGCCGAAGGCAGACGCTTAACCATCTGAGCCACCCAGGCGCCCCTAATAGGTTTTATTTTTTAAAGGTTTTATTTATTTATTTGACATACAGAGAGAGAGCACAAGCAGGGGAAGCAGCAGAGGGAGGGGGAGAAGCAGGGTCCCCACCCAGCAAGGAGCCCGATGCGGGGCTCAATCACAGGACCCTGGGATCGTGACCTGAGTCTAAGGCAGACACTTAATGGACTGAGCCACCCAGGTGCCCCTAATAGGTTTTAAATACTCTGCCTTTCAATGTCTGATATTTTACAAACTAAAAAAGGAAGATTTTTATCTGAGTTCGGCTTATTTTATGAATTCCCTAACTTAAGTATTTTAAAGAACTTGTTGGACATACCAAAGTAGGGTAATATCATCCTCTGTTTTCAGATACTGCAGTAACAAAATGCTGTTTAACATTTACTAACCATCCCTAAGTGTTCCTACCTAAAGATTCAACACTAGACTTAGTGAAACAAAAATATATAATGGCACAGAAACTGACATTTTGATGATATTTTGCAATATTTGAAGAACTTGTGTTTTGGATTTCATTTCTGCAGCAACTCCAATAAGTAAAATTCATCTTTCTAATTTTAAGAACACCAAACAACTACATTAAAAATTTTTATGAGTTCATTGCTAATACAAGACATTGTGCCAGGCACTGTAGGTGACTTACAAGAGTAAATAAGTTATTAAGACATTCTCCATCTCAAGGGAGGGAGAGACATATACAAAGAGATCAATGATTTGGGACACAGACATTACTTGGCTTGGCCTTTTGCTATATCCCCTATCAAGGGTGAAAACTTGACAGATTACACCACCATCAGGTGTAAGAAACAATAGCCAATTCTTATTAAATGTGCATGGCCAATTAACTATTATTTTGGAACAATTCTGTTGACTGAATGCTTCCCATGTTGAATTCTTGGTAAAAGATGTTCTGAGAAAAGACTCAATAGTAGTGAAGTCCTCTCATTAACGGACATTCCCATATCTAGCTTCCCCCCCCCCATATTGATTAAACAAAGAAAGTTGATCTCTGAGTCTTTACTGCAGTTAACACTCATAAGTTCATGTGTCATGTAACATCTCAGGAGGAATTCAATGCATAGTATCATTGCTGCGGCTCTTCACTTATATTGGCTCTTCCCTTTGTACTTACGCTGGGACATGTCCGTGACATCTTTTCAGTGTGAGAAGATTATTTTGCTCTCACTGCCTCTTACTCTGCTTCTACTTTTACTTCTACCTCTTAGGTTCAGAATTCTTAGCCTTCTTGAGCAGATGAACTACAGCAATTTCTCCTCCTCTAAAAGTTCTACATTTCGAGGTGCACTCAGACACAGAATTATAGTGGGGCACAGATGTGACAGTTGACGATATAGAGGAGCTTTGAGATTCTCCTTCTCTATCCTCCTGTCTCAGGAAAGCATACCATATGTCTGCTCTCAAAACTCTAATCTTTCCCCTCTTGCTGTAAGTGCAATTTACCAAAATATGCTTTCTTTTAAACTCTGAATGAAGAAAAAGAGAGAGAAAGAGGAAGAGAGGAAGAGCTAAGATGTCCATTCTTGTCAACTTATATAGAGAAAATTAAGTTTTAGAAAGGATTTTTTTCTTGGGAGATAAATAATAGAAAATTTTTACTTAGAATGCTTTGTGTTGTCTGCCATTAAAAAAATATTATTATAATTGTACTTAATTAATTGACCTGTGTTTTACATGGAAAAATATTCAGAGTCACTTTATTCATAATTAGGTTGTTTTCAAGTTTTTCTGAAATAATAAGAGTGATTAGCAATTAGAAGTTTAGGAATGAAGTAAAACATTTCTGATTGATATAATGACCTTTTGCTTAAATTATGTTTTACCCCTACCTTGTTTTGGCGTGTTTTGTTTGTTTTTAGCAGATCATTGAAGGTTCTTAGTTGAGAAATAGGTATAATATTATTTACAAGTCATAACGGAGTCCTAATCTATGCAACTGAGGAACCAGAGGGATGAATGCAAAGATGTTGCTAAGGTAGAACTGATGGTGTCAAGGAATTAATTGCTTGAAGATAGAGAGAGTAGTAGTCTTGCCTGAGAGACTAAGAAAACAAGAAGAACAGGGTTTTTTTTTTTTTTAAGATTTATTTATTTATTTGAAAGAGAGAGAAAGAGCATGAGCAGGAGGGGCAGAGGGAGAAGGAGAGAGAATCTCAAGCAGACTCCATGCTGGGTGCAGAGCCTGACGTGGGGCTCCATCTCACAACCCTGAGATCATGACCTAAGCTGAGATCAAGAGTCCGATGCTTAACAGACTGAACTATCCAGGCACCCAAGAAGAACAGTTTTGAAGGAGAGTTGTGTAGAGCTTGAAAGTGCTCCAGATCTCCTGTGAGAGATATTTCAGAATGCAGTGAAAACACAGGTCAGAGGGTTAGGGAATAAGACACACCTAGAGACACAGTTTTCATAGTCTTTTGCATAGAAGTGAAAATTAAAATGGTAGCAAGTGTTTGAAATTACCAAACTAAAGTGAGTAAGGAGAGAGAAGAGTGGACGCAAATATGCCAGGAAGGGTGAGAGAAAAGATCATAGACTTAGGAAGATGATCAAAATGCAGATTTGCAGAAAGCAAGTGAGAGGAATCATTGAGAAGAGAAGGTGTCCAACTGTGTCAATGATGCCAGGAAGAATTCAGAAAATTAGACAATGGGCAATGGATTGAAGAGGAATTCTGGTATAGGAAGTGTTAGCATGAGGAAAAGCTGAAATACTTAAAGACTGATGGGAAAGAATTGGGTAGAGTAAATATATATGTTAGACAGATGAAACAACTGTTGAAGAAGGATTCCGGAGAATAGCAGGGCATTAATTATCACAAACAGAAGATTGGTCTTAAAAAGAAGTGGTTTGTTTGTTTGTTTGATTTCTCTGATTTTGGGGGAAAAGAGCAAAAATAATGGTGCTTATGCACAAGGAGAATTTGAACAATAGGGAAAAAAATGAAGTTAATTCTTATCCAGATTTTAAATACAGTAGGAGTTAAAGGTACCTGCTCAGAGAAATGTGATATAGTATATGTTTGAGGACTTGGGGCAAGACGACTGTGGATGTGCAAAGTGGGAGTGAATATTGAGAGTAGCTTTTAAAATTCAACTAAGATTGGCCAGAATGAATTTAAAGTGTAACCATTGTAAGTGCTTCTTTCCCCCAGGAATACTTACAACTCAAGAGTCAGGATTTAAAAAAAAAAAAAATGTGCATTTGAGTCTACTTGATTTTGGGTGAAGATATCAAAATATAGCAAAAAAACCCAATGGCATATGGAATCATAATGAAGGCAAGGAGGAGGAATGTTCACCTGTGTTAATGAATAGAGCCAATAGATTTAAAATCATAATAAATCACATTCAAAAGACATGGATAATAAGAAATTTAAGATTCAATAAAATAATACATTTTTCAAATATTTATGGGTAGTGGAAATTACACAATGTTATATTTATAGCACATTTTGACTCAATTTTATTTTTGGTAAAAACTGAATGCTAAAAAGCTCATTTAGAAATGGATCAGAAATTCCTTCAACAAAACAAAAGAAAATATAAAGGTGGTGGGGGCATGCTACTGAGCTTCTAACATTGTCCCATAAGAAGAATAAAATGGAAAGAATGCCACTAATATAAGTGATATTTATATTAATCTTGCCAAAAATCAAAGTAGTCTGAACTCTTCTCAGAGTTGTCCTCGGAAGTACTTGAAAGAAAAAGAGGAAAGATAGCATATTAAGCAGGAGCATATGCTAAAGCCAGATTGGAACAATAAACAACAAAAAGAAAGCACCTCTAGCATGACACAGTACTACTTGAGGGAGCACAGCTTGCAACTTCAACAGAAGGAAATGGAGGGATTTGGATGGAATAAGAGAAACAGGAACCAGGTGCAGTGGCAGAAGTTCCCAGTCTTGAAAATAGGAACCTTCCCAATCTCTGTTCCTATTTGATTAAGTAGACAGGAAGTGGCTTATCTATGAGAGATTAAATAAAATATTGTCTTAATTTTCATCCAGAGTCAGATTTTTATCGGTAAATGCCACTGAAGAAGATGGGAAAGCTGAGGCCGTTAGCAAGAGAGTAATTAAAATAAAGTTCATGACAACTTGAGCTGAAGAAAAGGGGAAAAAATAAGAATGAAGCATATTGAGGGACAGAGAGAATGAGGTGGGGTCAATGGATTTTGCATAGAGACCAAAGCTTCTTCTGGAAGAAGCAAAGTAGGAAGGAGAGAGGTTATCACTGAAGAGTAGGGTTTTAGCATCAGAGATTTTGGGAACTGGGTAATTGGAGTCTAAAGGTTGTGCTGTGGGAAGTGGAAGTGGAAAGGAGGAAAAAGGTCATGGGAGGAATAGGCACACTGGAGTGTGTCAGCTATGTCCTTCATATCTACTTTGAAGCCTGCATGGATGATGAAAGCAGCTGGAGTAGAAAAGAGTATGAGTCTAAAAGTCCTCATTAATACATTAAGTGGTCATAATAATCCGAACAAACCAAACAGAAACACCTGCCAGTTTCTTTCATGCTGGCCAGGAACTGTTAAGTATCCACTCCCATTAAATGCCAACGTTTCTTCCTTAATAAACCATCCAAAAAACCAGGATAAAATGAAAGTATTTACAACTGTTATTATATATTCGATGGCTTTCCAGTACATTGTTTTTCAAATGCCCTTAACTGGCACCCTGAGTGGGTAGAAGGAGCTGACAATAAGGTTCCTGTGCAGACATGTTCCTGTGTCACCAAGGCAATGGCTCACCCACTATGAAATACAAGAAGATAATGAACCCCGTAGCGGGGTTTAATGAATATACCAGTGAAGTTGGAGTTACACACCTTGGAGGATGAGCGAAAGAAAGGGCAACATGAGGGAGAAAGCAAGGACGGGTAGTATTAGGAGTCATGGGGAGAGGTAGAACTACTTGTACTAATCTAACACTGACAGAGTTTTTTAACACTCCATTTCAGCACAGCACAAGAAATCAAATTTTGATCAAGTTCAGCATTATGTCTCTATGGAGACTCATCTTCAGCCTTTAGGACTCACATATGCCATGTGACTGTTCACACTAATTTTTCAGCTGTCATTCGTCTACCTTTCTTGTGGAAAGTGGATGGAACCAAGTAGGTGCCCAAAACATTGGCAGGGAATCTGGAAAATTTAATATACTTTAAAGGAAGATTTTGAGCCAAGAGGTAGAATTTTCAATGAGTAGCAGTTAGGGACCAGCAATGAGGAGAGAGAAAGGATGCTATATCTGAGGGTATGAGCCTCAAAGGAAGTCTTGCAGAATCTAGAGTTTTGAAAAAACTCCAGGCAACAGAGCAAACAACTACTCCATCTTCTGGCAATGAAGTACCCTGACTATAGCAGGAGAAGTTAATTCCATTGGAAAGGGCTGCTAGAGAAGCAATGATCTTAAGAGACATCTTGTTTCAGTTAAATCGAGGAGGTGGCAAATATGAAGATGAAAATATGAAAAAGTTAACTGACTACAGAAGAGATTTTTAGAAGGCTGGTGCAACTGATGTTCAGACCAGATTTCAAGAGAAGACAGAAAGGGGAGGTTTGTACTTCTGGCAGTGACCTTGTAAAATGGAGGTGATAGGTATTTTGGAAGGTTCCAACAGTTTCTGCCAAAAGGGGGGTGATTGCTTCTGACGTAGGAGTCCAAAACTATTCACTCAGTGCTCCAGCACTTCATAGGGCAGGGGCTTCCCCAAATCACATGGGGAACCATTTCTTCAGATGCCTTTAAAATTCATCTTATAGGGGTGCCTGGTTGGCTCAGTCGGTGGAGCCTGCAACTCTTGATCTCTAGGGGTTATGAGTTCAAGCCCCATGTTGGGTGTAAAGACTACTTACAAATAAAATCTTTAAAAAATTAAATACATGCACCTTATATCTAAATTTTCTCTCTTTTATCAGCACTAAAGAGTTAGTTACTCATTTGCATCCATTGATTTTGGTGTTTACTCTTTTACATTCTGATCTGCAGTTGGGCTCCTTTCTGTGCGAGGGTTTTATTTTAGATACTATCAGTAAAAGACATAGGGCTTAATAGAATACTTAGTCCTAGATCTAGGCAATAATGAAGGATAATGATAGGCATAATGATAATAGAAGAGTATCCTCTCTACCCATTGTTAGCACACACATTCATTAGACATTCCACTAGGTTAGACATTGTTTTGTCTTTTTATCCCTCAATCAGGTGATTGGTCTTCTAACTAGGATTAAGGTAACTGGGTTTTCCTCCAGGAGGTTGGGAATGAGGACTGAGACTAAGGGGTAGCAAGTCAGTATGGGATGGTCTCCTAAGGAGAAAACACTTTGAGGCCATGTGTAGGCGATGTGGAGGTCATGCATGGTCACGTCCAAGAGGATCGTGGAGTGCACATTTGTCAGAGGCCCTGAGTACTTGTCATAAAGGTGAGGTGAAAAGTGAGTCATTTTATTGAAGACTTGAGAGTACTGGCTATTCTTTTCATGATTGGAAACAATTTTAATGAGTAAAATAAAAATGTAGATCTTAATCCAAATAAGTGGACAGAGCCTCCAAATGGTGATTCTAATAATAGAAAAGCTCAAAGATGTCTCATGATTATCTTAACTTAGGCATGATAGAGTCATTTTCAACCAACATTTACTGGGGGCCTACAACGTACGTGCCACAGTGGAGCATCTCACTTTATCTCGTCCCCGTAATGATTCCTTCCCCTGCTATCCTCACAAAGGGTAAATGATTAGCAATATTTCAGAACTGAATTCAGGGCCTTTGACTTCAAGCTTTGTACTTTTTCTACTATATCTGGCTATCATTCAAGAAAACAGTTTATTTTGGAGTAGAAAACTCACTGGTTCTTAGAGCATAATAACATCTATTTATTAGCAGTGCTGTTTCCTATTTATTCATTTAGTATCGCCCTCATTCCAAAATGATAGAACCGCCAAAACAAATAAGTAAGAAAATTTGAGCAAAGAGAGAATTAAAATGGGAAATTCAACCAAAATCATATGTAAGATTCATCAGTCCCTCTTTATTGCACGTAGAAGGGTTTTGAGCTTACTAGCAATCATGAAAAAGGGAGAGAGGGAGGGAGAATTTAATGTTGTGTGCTTGCCGTGTTATAGCATTTGCACACGATATTACAATTTTTGTTTCCTTGTGTGAGTTACCATGTAGAGTATGATAAAAAAAACAATTAAGGTCTTGTTTCCAAGTATGTCTCCAGCATTTCTCACTCTTCTTAGTACACAGTGGAATCTCAATAAATATTTGTCAAGTAAATGAAAGAATTAATGAATGGCTAAGTGAATAACCATGAAAGCATCAATCATCCTATAAAAATATAAAAAGAATTGAAGGAATTAGCTCATGAATATTTTTGTAATAGTTTGCTCCCACTGCCACACTAAAGGGGATGAATAGCTTTCACATAACTGTGGTTCCTAAATCGGTGTTGCTTTGTACCTTTTTCTTTCTTAAATTCACTGTCAGTAGAACTCTTTTTTTCCCCTCAGACTTCTCACCCTTAATGTTTAGCACAAATTGAAATGTACCTAAAACTTTCCTCTCTCTGTTTTTTTTTTAACCAAATGAAGAGATATCTCTGATGAGATTTTTAGTCCTCAAGTGTAGACACAAGTTTGAACAAAAAGAAAATGCCAATTTTAGCCATGTTTACAATCAAATGACTTTTTACATATTTAAAGCTATGTTTTATCTATTTTAGCTTCACAGTAAGCTGCCCTCTAAATATCACTGAATATATCTGAATGCATGACCAGGTCCTCAGTGTTGGATATCTTCATTTTCCCACAACATTTAGAGAGATTCTGTAACACTCAAAAATATCAGGTAAGAAACAACTTGTGGTAGAGTCCATGAACAATTTGTCAGAGGGTGTGGTTTTCCTGTCTAAAGATCTATAATGCCAGAGATGAGAAGAATTTCCTGTATTCTCCTCTATCCCTTCTAAATTAGGCAGATTATTCTGATCTAATATTAAGGCCAGCACTTCTTCAAAAATTATATTGAATTTGACACCTGTGAATTATTTTTTTTCTTACAGGACAATATTTTCAAATATATAAAATCCTTGGAAGTTTTCACAAAAGTTCTAAATTGCCTTAATTCAATAAACACCATATTCTTTATTGAAGCACAATAGCTATTAGACAAATAGACAATATAGTTCTATTCTGAATTTATAAGGGATCTTCAAAGATAAAGTGATCTTTCCTCAAGAAGTCAAAAAGAAAATGCACCTATACCATTTTTCCCAAAGAAAGTAAAAAAAAAAAAAAAAAAAAACATGAAGTTAATATATCTCACCTTTCTTGCCCACTGTTCTATTTTGCTTTTGCCATTTGTTTCCCAAATATTGATTTGCAAATGATAAAATAAAGAATCAACTGTTTCTTAATTTTGTACAGCCAACATTTCTCTAAATTTCACAAATAAGAAAAGTATGTATATTCACTATTGTACAAATTGTTCTGTGAAATAACTCTAAAATTCATAGTTTAATATGCTACATTTGTATGCGGTTGTGTGGTTTTTTTAAGAAAGACTTCAGCAGCTCATAATGTGGTAGTTATTAAGAAAGCAGATTTTTTTCCGTGAGTAGTGAAGGGGCATGTTTATAAAACCTGCACTACAGAAATAGAGCATGAAGTAGAGAAGCATGACTCTTTTTAGGACTTGCTTCCTTCTCTTTCTAAACACCTACTAGAGACTATCATTAAGTCATATGACTTTTTACACTGAGGTGTTGATATAAGATTCTAGGATAAGTCCAATGAAAATTTCATTATTGCCAATTAGAATTCTCTAGCGGGGTTTAAACCAGTAATGATTTTCAATTAGTATAATTTAAAATAAGATAGATGTAGATTTTACAACACAAATATTCAATCTCTCTTTTCAGTAGTTCCTGGTTCATTAAAACTTCACCGACGTATACATATATTTGAGACCACAATTAGTTTCTCTGAATTTGAGAATTCACTACTCACTGATGGTAACAGGGCTTCCATTAGTGCCCTCTAAAATGTTTATATTAAATCTGTTAAAAGCTCTCAGTATTACAATGATTTCTTGAAACTTAACAGCGATTTTTCTTTTTGTGATTTTCATTAATTTGCACAGTAAATGACTAACGACAAGTTGTTTAAGAATTCTTTGCTTTCATTTAACTCTCTAGTCTCTAACCTCTAATTTCTGGAGAAGCAAAAAAAAAAAAAAAAAAAACAACACACTAATACATGAGCCAAGGTATGTTCTGGCTTGGGTTGCAAAATTCTATGAGGAAGAATCCAAAGCAAACCAGAAAACTTTCACTTCATTACAACTGCATTAGGGTAAGAAGTCTAGTCTCCTCTCATAGTTGTTTTATGAGGTGATAATGAGGGGAAAATTCTCTGGCCTAGACAATAACACATATTTTAAAATGGGTTAGAACAGATCATTTCAGCCTACCCAACTCAATGAATGACATCTTTTGGTTGAGAATAAATTGACTTTTTTTTTTAGATAAAAAGAATGAAGAACCAAAGCATATTGATAAATTTATCAAATTAAAGGTTGTATTTTTCAGAAGGAAGAGAGGAAGGAAGGAAGGAAGGAAGGTAGGAAGGAAGGAAGGAAGGAAGGGAGGAAGCAAACAAGCCTGAAGTCTTTCCTTAGACCCACGGGGTTGCTGTTCTCCAGGCTTTCAGTATATCACTTTGGCATTCTTAACATTTGGAGATGAATAAAACTGAATTCAGTATTGGTAATCCAACTCCTTCAAATTATGTATGATATTGTCCATACTATTGCATAATGGTATGATGTAATGTAATTCCCAGAGGAAAGATAGATTGTTGTTGTTGGGAAGGCGATTGAACACAAAACATGAAGAATATAAAATAAGGTATTTAAATTGAAAAATGTAAATTATAATTCTTTTTGTTTTAAAGGAGTGTGCATATCACCTTGCTAACTTTTCCGTTGTAGAAATTAACAAGGAAGAGGAAACTATTAGTACCAGCTTTAGGAGAAACTGATCACTACCACAATAAATTTTGTGTATTCTCCTGCCATCCTTTCTCTCCTCTTCTAACACCTAGCAGGACTTTTTTTTTAATTCACAGAACCTGGGCTTCTGGTACCCATGATTAGGTACATCATGGTGACATTGATAGATATAATAATAGTAATTCTGATCCCTTTGGGTATAACAATCTAATGATAATAATAATAATAAAATAACATAATACTGTCTCCATGTTTAGTTTTAAAATTTGATAGCACTTTTACATGCGGCATCCATAAGTACACATATCATTTCTGAAAGAAAACTGAGGCTCTATAAATGAATTCACTCATCTGACGAATCACACATCAACTAAGTAAAGGAGTTGAGAAAGGAACCTCCCCAAATATAATTGAGTACAACTAAAAGATATATTATATAATTTTTTTAAAAAGCTTGGTTTCACTTACATACTGCCAAGGAAATCTTTTCCTACATTGCATAATGAATAGTAGGTACTCAGCGATATTTAAAGGATGAATAAATTAAGTCATTAATGAATCAAACCATCCACTCACCGCAGCACTGTGTTAGGTGAGTTTCTGGGGATATGAGTTTCTTGTACCTAAAAAAGTACAGGGAGATCTGGAGAAGACAACTTTGCATAGGATCTAAAGCACAAAATATCTTAGCAAAAAAAAAATGTCATTCATTTATTCAAGTAAGCATTCAAATTGGAGTCTGGAAATAGAAAAAAAATTAAGTACACAAACATTTTTGGTTCCAATTCACACCACTCAAATGGAAATAATTTTCTCCTCTTAGAAAGTGCTAAGTATATTTCATACCACAAAGTATTCTTTAAATCCACAAAAAAGACACAAATGTCGCAACTTAAATAATTATATGAACTGTAACCTTAAGAACACTCTGTTATATACCCGTAATATATTAAAATGTTGAGGAAGAAGAGTAGAAAAATAAAAGACCATGTCTTTTATGTCGTCAGTTGGCACTTTGATATAGGGATATTTTGTTCTATGCGTTAAATGTTATCACACATAAATTTCATGTGTAAAATAAAGAATTATCTTTTTAAATAGAAAAACAAAGTTGGTGCCACTGCCAAGTGAACACATTGAGGATAACAAATGAATGTGGAAAGCTGGTGTTTAGCTGCCAATTTTTTCCAAGGATAGGTAATTCAGACCCCAGTTTTATTCCTAATAGTACGTGCTTGGATTTAATGTTGACTAAAGCATGATAGAAGGAGTCTGTGAATGAGGGAGGATAAATGCTAATTAACTTGAATTGATCTGATGTTGTTCATTAGTGCTAAATATTCCTGAATTGCCACTGCCTGCAGATCCAAAACGAAAAATCTCCCCATCTAGCTTTGCATATTTAGTAGCATATGGAGTCTTGTCAGGTGGCCAGGAACTTTCTCATCTACTTCATTCTGCAGCAAAGGGGTTGCCCCTAATTTAGTACCTTGAACTGATTCTACTTAGTGTGTAATCTGCCTTAATTGCTATTAAGATACTGAATTTTATAAAACAGCTGTTTAATACCATTTGTGAGTTAATGAGAATCATCATGTGGAGTAGAAAAGGCATAAAAATTTAAAAACCGCTTATTTTGAAGGCCAATTTCTTAATTAATAGTGTTTCAGAATTTTTCTAGAGTTTTTGAAGTGAAATTCTTCAAGATTTCCAGTTAGAGGGTAGACTATGGAAATTTGCTACCAAAATTAAGAAACAATATTCTGATGAAAAACCTGCTGTGTTTATTGCCTAAGAAATAAATGTTTCATTCTTTTCTTTCATCCAAAATGAGTACAGTTGATGAAAGTGTTAAATTCTTGAAGAAATTTTTATAGATTAATGCAATACTCATTAATGGGTACAGATTGGTGCCCACTGTTGAATGGGAACTTTCTTTTAGAGTATGTCATAGGACTCCTTTAGGATATGTCCATGGAACCAAATCTGACATCTTAAAATGCCCAAGAAAATGCTCCAGAAATATGAGAACATATTCCTATGAAAAAGCTGTTTGTGGTGTGCAGGTAACAAATTATTATCAAATGGCTGGGGTCTTTCCTATACCAGAACCCCTATAGGTCTATCCTTATACTGTGATTCCTGCTTGGATTAAAGAGAGTTCTTTAATGTCTCAAGAAAGGATTCAAAGATCTGGGGATTTTATATCACAGCTGGATGCCTTGAGAGAATACACTACATTAAAATCTCTGAGAATTAGACCTGTTATTATTATTATTTTTTAATCCCTTGGACTTAGGCAATGTAGACTATACAGTTGTGTGAGTGACAAAGTGATGCTGAATTACTGGAGTGATCAGGGCAAGATATCTCTTGATCCTGCAGTATTTGGAAATCAACTATAGTGATAAGAACACCTTCAGGAAAAAAAAAATGTTTAAACTGTTCCTGTCTAAAAACAAAACAAAACAAAAAAATAAGCTTGTTCTTGTCTGAGTTTTGGAGACCATCACATTCTTTCTAGATTAAAATAACATGTTTGGTCTAATGGAAAATTGTCATGATTAGGCATTTTGCTGTTACATGGAGAAATTCACAATTACTTCCCATTTGATCTAGGCCAAACACAATCTTCTTTGGTAGGAACTGATCTTGGTCCAGAGAAAGAGTATCTGAGGACTTTATATAATCATTATGTGCTTAAAACATAAAGATGTTAACAGAGTCCATAAGACTGACTAGGAAAAACTGAGTATATCAAACTGTTACTCTGAGTCAATCTTATGTGGTTCATTTGAGAGGTTGGAGCTGCCTGGTGATTTATTTTTTGTGATAAAAGAAATAAGATATCAGTTATTTAGTAATGTTCTGTGTTATAACAACAAATATATAAAGTAAACAATTTAAGTACTAATTAGTTAAGTTCATGTAGGTTCTGAATAACATATATATTAGAATCATTGGTAACAACACTAGTTATTTGTAGTCGTTTGCCAATACCACCAAAATATTTATTTTATAGGGATGGAAAAATCTTGCAATTAAGTCTTATATTTTTTGTTTGAAATGATGCTTTCTTATTTTTATGAGGTATAACTGACACATTTTATTTATAATAAAATTTATAATAAAATTCTTTCAATTTGAAATTTACACTGGTTATTCAGGAAACAAATATCAATATCAAAAAAATGATCATATACTTTCTAGGAATGCCTTAAAATGCAAAAATTATAATGAAAAAGTAGATGAATTTGAATACATGACATGTAGACATATTATCTGACCAAAATAAAATATGCATATTTATTTCTCAACTCAACATTTTTAAAATTATTCTACTATACTTTCTAATAGATTTTAAAATTTATTAGCAAATACCACTTTATAATTTATTTGTGTGAAAAGTGTAAGATAAGAATTTGGCAGTTATGTTTTTACCAATCAGAAGCTAGAATACTATAGGTAAATGCAGGCTTACATGTAAAGTAAATCTTACATGTATCAAAACCCTGCTTGTGCCAATTTTAAATATTCTCTTAATCCTATAGTAAATACACAGGCATTTAGGGTATGTTTCTAGACTTTCGATTCTGTTCCTGTATTCACCATGTATTTCTGATCCAGATGTTTTGACATCTGGAGCCTTGCTAACCCTAAAGGGCCTGCCCCTCCCAGGGCTAGCCAATTTCTAGAGTTGGTAAACACTTGCCTGGGAGCAGGGTTTTCATATGCAAACCAAACAATCTAGAACCCACCATCCCACCTCCTTTATTAGACTCTTTGGGCCAATAAGTCCCTGTCATAATCTCTCCAGAACCAGGTACCAGACAACTAGGGACAACTCCTAAACCCCAAAGCCTGCCAAAATTAAACTAGCCAATTATAAGTCTGCTTACCCTGCCTTGCCCAGTCCTTCCCATCAAAACCGCAAAAAAACTCCTGCTCACATTTTTTTTTTCCCCACTCCTTCTGCCCCTTGACTGACCCTGGTGCTTCCCCATGTGACCCTGAATAGCATGGCATGTCTCTTTCTCTTGGGAACTGCGAAGTACACAGTATTTTTTTCATTGCCAGTCTTCTTCTGATCTGTTGGCCGTACCATACATGAAAAATATTACAACTTTCATTTTAAAGACAGTTCCATTGCTCTGTGATTCTAATCCGCTTCTTACAGATACTTTCTCTGTGTATGATTTTGTAATATCCTCAAAAACTTTGTAATACAAAGGCCCTCTCACTATTTTTTGCATCCAATCTTAATGTGGTTGGCTGAATTAGGATCTGAGTAAGTTAACATGAGTATGCTCCAAGAAAGACTCTTCAAATATGTCCTACATAAAGCCAATGGAGGAAAATGTTACATTTAATTTTTAGATATATTCATAGTAATAGAAACCAGAGTGGTGAAGAAAATAAGTATAAAACTAGGATGTCAGAAGGTAGGAATTTTGGTCCTAAATCTGCTCAGTAACTTCATTACCTTAGACATATCATTAAGCTTTCTTAGCCTCTTGTCTATCATCCTGCAGAGAGAATGAGCTCCTCTCTCAGTTAAAATTCCTGCATCTATCATTCTAATGCTATCATTCTACTGTCCAACAAATGCACATGTCTTATGTGGGGCAGGGACTTCCACAGAGAAGATGCTCCATATAAGTTTGTGGGAATGAATTCCTGGTCCCCATTGACTCTCCTGGTTATCACATTCATGGTCACATTCTTGCCATGAGCCTTTGTTTTCAATGTGTGCTTTTCAGCCTGCCTTCATCTTCATTAAGATCATATATGTTTCCTTCTGTTCCCTCATCCTGAAGATAAATCATCTTCACCCACCCACAAATGTTCCTTATTATTAAACTTCGACATTCAAGACAAGTTCATCTTCACTGTGGCAATTGCTTTGCTCATTATGATGTAGACCTAATTTAATAATGACTTAGCTGAAAAATAATTTTGTTCTGACTTAGGCATAAAATTGTTTAGTTTAATCAAGATACAGCAATGATATAGACTTCATGCAAGGCAACTGAAAATACTGTGAAATATATCTGAACATCCATAAGCATTCAAAAGAATGAGAAACCTTTTACACATTAAAAATACTCAAAATAATGGGGTGCCTGGGTGGCTCAGCCGTTAAGTGTCTGCATTTGGTTCAGGTCATGATCCCAGGGTCCTGGGATTGAGCCCCGCATTGAGCTCCCTGTTCCACAGGAAGCCTGCTTCTCCCTCTCCCACTCCCCCTGCTTGTGCTCCCTCTCTTGCTGTGTCTCTCTCTTCTTTATAAATAAATAAAATCTTTAAAAATTAAATAATAAATAAAAATACTCAAAATATCTATTTTCTTGTGAAGCTACAACAAAGCAGGAGAATCTCACCACTGCCAACAATTTATTCTACCTAATGAATTCTGTGACAATATTGAATACAAGCAATATGCTATCATGCATATCAGTGATAATTTTGCTGTTTCCTGAAATTAATAAACTAAAATTCATCGTTGATGAAGAAAATGGAATATTTAAGATCACTCTTTTCATTGGACAACTGATTCTTTTTTTAAATGCTCATTAGAGTTTTAAGGAATAGAAGGAACTAGGCAAACCTCTAATCTTTTGCTCTGAATCTGCAAAGAACAGAATCCTTCTTGTGACATGTTTTTATTTTGTGGGTTTATATTTTTAACTAAGTGATAATTCTAAAAATCTAAAGGTGAGACTTAAGGATTTCAGACTCCCACAGAATTTAAAATACTGATGCACTGGGGGAGCATACTGATAATGTACTTTCTACAGACATTTGTGTCTGAATAAGTTTTGCTTCAATATTAAAAGTCAACAGGATGAGATAAATAGGGAAATATACAGTACATATAATTTACACAGTGTTTGTCTTAATCCATTTGGATTGCTATAACAAGATATCAGACTAGGTGACTTATTCACAACATAAATGTATTTCTCACCGTTCCAGAAGCTGGGAAGGCCAAGATCATTACGCCAGCAAATTCGGTGTCTGGTGGAGCCTGATCCATACACAGCTCGCTTCTCACCATGTTCCTATGTGGTGGAAGGAGCAAAGGAGCTCTCTGGGATCTCTTTATAAGTGCACCTTTTTATAATTAACATAACCACCTCCCAAAGACCCCATCTCTAAATATCATCACATTGGGTGTTAGGTTTCAACATGAATTTTGAGGGGACACACACATTCTTCAGTCTTTATCAATGTTATAGCTGACAGTCAAAAAATGTACAATGAGAACCAATATAAGAAATAACCACACCATTAAAAAATGAGTCAGCTCCTTACAGCTAAATGAACAACAAATATCCCTGCCTTACTAAACTATGGGTAGAAAAAAACGCATTAAGACTTGGTCTGGCGTATAAGGACATGCAGTATTGGAGTGTTTCAGAAAAATATCAGTGGTATTGTATATTTGATTTAATTAAATTTCAGAAACAACAGTTTCACATGGGTACAGTAGCTACTGTCTACGCTATAATATATAACAGCATCACAAAAGCTACTCTAAAGATATCAAATATTACTACAGATTAAATGGCAGCCTGCATGCATGAACTGCTGAGGGCTGGGAATTAGCTGCACTTTTCCTGTTAATAGTAAAGTGAAACTAATCCCTTTAAAGGTCCTGAGATGCTATTCACTTACTGCTTAGTCCCTTTTGTCATGTTTATAAATAATGAAGAGATTAGTAGTTACCACTTAGTAGATGCGTGTAGTATATTTTCAACATATTTTTAGTAACTAAAATTTTACTTTAATGTTATTTTATGTAATCAATTGTAGGATTTCCTAGTCTGTGACTCAAAAGATGATGTCCATTTTGAAATCTCTAGCAATTGCAACCATGTATTAGGCACCGTCCAATAGGACAAACCTGTGAGTCATAGGTATCCTTACTTCCATTTTATAAGGAACTAATTGGGGCTTAGAGATATTACCCTGGAGGACACTGTCACACACTGCCCAGATCCCCTGCTGTGGGGAGTGCTATTAGCAGACAGCCCTCAGCTGTGAGTCCCCCAAGGATTTTTTTCAGCTGTGGACAGCAACTCATGCAAGGTTAGACCCCTTTCCTCAGTGACCCTCATCCAGTGACTGGTCGACACTGGAATATAAAGACCTGACCATCACTGAAGAGCTGTTTGAGCTCCAGAGTTCTACACGGCTTTAGTCAGACATCCCAACTCAACTTTTTCCCTTCTGCTCACTCTGGCTTCTCTTCCCCTCTTTTCTACAAGTGTTGGTTCCAAGGCCACACCTCCATAAATATCCTGAATGCTAGAGTGTCGCGTAGTCTGATTTCTGAGCAATCCCTCTTGCAGTGGGTTACTTGTTGCCCCAGGTTATTGAGCAAACAGATAAACTGGGCAGGATTCGAACTCAAGTTTATACAGCTCTAAGCCTGCTCTCCTACTTCTACTCTACATGCAGAGGCTTCTCATTCTACAGAGCACAATTCTGTTTCATTGAATCTTCAAGATAGTTTCAAATTCTATCCACTTACAAAGCATTTCAGTGGATGGCTAAATTTTCACTGGACTTAGCCACCCTCAAATTATCACACAACTGCCTAATTATAGGCATGTGGTAATTTCAGTCCTAATTAAATTATTGTCTTCCCATGGTCCCATTTCTAATTAGCCTTCTCATTTCTTTGAAGTTGTATTTTAGCTTACAAGCAGCTAAATTGTACGGTTGCTCTAATTGTGCACACAAATTTGGTGCGGTTAAAAAAGATGACCTAGAAATGTGCTTTTAAATACATCAAACCCATATTGTAAACATTATATTTTATCATTTGTACCTGTTCGGATTGACTTGAAAAATCTCTGGCACACTTCCACAGCTGGATTTGTATTACCTGAAGTCTGACAGCTCTCAAAATAAGGTTTTAAATATAAAAGCAATTTCTAAGCTTTCAGCAAGATCATAACAATAGATCCATTTGCTTGTGGAATTAGCATAATACCTCAACACTATCAATATGTCTGTGTAGGTTAGCAAAAACGTATCTTGATTGCGAGGAATGCTCCACATCTCAAACCAACTGTTACTTTGCATGCATCATGACTAATGAACACACGCCTCTTTGCAAAGAGCATTGTTTCTGGAGGAAATAAACTGTCACTAGTAATGTGTGTTGATTGTTCAGATCCCCTCTTCAATGAGAAACATCGATGGTTTTTATTTGTTATTTGTGCCTGGTAGAAAATAACCCCAGAATCCACTCTTTCTCCCATTTATTTCCCAGAAAGAGTATTCTTGGGGAATACGGCAGAATCTACATGGCTAAGTGCCCTGTGATCTGGGAAGTTATTTTACCAGAACCACTGCTGCTGCCTTTACAGGGAATGGGCGGGGAAATGCTTTTAAATTAATTCTCTGGGCTGTTCTGAACCCAGACCTCAGCCCACCTTCAGATGTGCACCTCTGTCCTGGACACCAGAAGGGCTGTTTGAGTTTGGACTGAGCTGTCAGCCTCTCCCACTGGTGTCATCTCTTTCTCTTCTTCTCTTTCTTTCTTTCTCTTTTCCTTTTTTTTTTTTTTTTTTCTTCCCCTTTCAAAGCCCCATTGTTGCTGAAGCTCAGCAATGGGCAGGGACTGAGGAACTCTTTGAAAGGAGACCTAGCTCTACTTTGCCATGGGGCTGAGCAGCACTAAGCAAAATCCACCTCACATCTGTCTAAATCACACTGAAGCGAATGAACTTTTAAACAAATGAGCTGCGTGTTTTTCTCTAATGCTTATTACTAGCTGTGCAGTGAGGCTGCACCGATTTCAAAGGCTTTTCAATTCCTGCACAGAACTGAGAGGCTGTAGCAATGGTCCTTTGAAGAGAAAACACTGCTGTTGGGACCGGCATGCAGCTTGGGCTTGGCTCAAAGACCTCCAAAAGTGACAGGGAACAGCAGAGGGGATGGTTCTGGCTAAAAGCAGCTCAAGAAATTAATATAAAACAGGCTTTCCTGTCCCCTACTGCAAATATTTTCTCTTGCAAGAGGAATCCTTGGACCTTGTCATACATATGAATTCTCTTTCAACTCCAAAGGGGCTAACTTTCATACCTGCCTTTTGGCATCACTCTAGATTTTAGACATTTTAGTAACTACCTCTGATTTAAAAAAACAAAAACAAACAAACAAAAAACCCAAAAAACAACTTTTGCTGTAGCCAAGCCTCTCCATTTCTGCTTTTCCTAACTTGACATTTGTTAAACATTTCTAAGAGAGGTTTATTTACTTATTTGATGCCATTCTTTTTATTCTTCCCAAAAGGATTTCGAAAATAGTCAGGTATAAAGTGAAAATATTTATCAAGTTAGGGATATAAACTAAATAGAACATCTTAATATATTTTACATGAAAGGAATCCGCAATACAAGCTTCAGTCAACAGCATTTTGAAGAGTGCTTTGGTATGTTAATTGGAAATCATTCTAATCTGTTCAACTACAGAACTTCTATTTGTTGGCCTTGACTAGGACAGTTCAAGTTACTCTCTCTACCTAAAAGTGATGAAGCTATATTTCTTCAAGAATATCTTATAATTTGGACTTTTCACTCATTTATCCCAACCATTCTCTTTGATCCGAATTAGTGAGGTTTAGTGTTGAAATTTAGAATAACTCAGAAATCCTGGACAAATAGGAAAAAGCTCCGGAGTAAGGTAGAAGAAAATGTTATGTTAAATATTTCTAAAACTATGGCCACTGCCCAAGCATCTGATAGAAATCCTGGGAACCCAAAATATCACTTCGTAGTACACAGAGAATATTCATAACAATTCTAAGCCTCCATAAATGAATTCAACATGGAGTTACAAAAAGAATGATTTGTGGAATCAGATAGATTCGGCTGTATTAGTAGCTTGGTCACTTTAGGAGATGGAGGTCTTGGTCAATTTTTTTTAACATCGCTGAGTCTCAATTTTTCACATGTAAAGTAGGAAAACGACTGGTGAAAAAAAATATGGAAATAATTCTCCAGAAAATATATAACCAGTAAATATTAGCTTTATTCCCCCCTTTAATTAAACACTTTAAAATTCAGATCAAATGTATTTTACTTAAACTCTCAAAAAGTGTTTGTGGCAGACATTTATTAAAAATCCTCTATTTGGCTTCTTAAGAATTATTCTGGATGGTCAGATTGTTGTAGGTATTATGCTACTGTATCACAAAAAACAGTTTTTGCAACTTTGAAAAGCAATTCTATGAGGGTATAATTTACCTAAAATAAGTGTTCAGTTTGATGAGTTTTGACAGATAATGTATATACACCAAGTAATTACCCTATTAGATCAAGATAAAAAACATTCCCAACATCCCCCCAAATTCCCCCATGGTCCCTTCCTAGTTGGTCCCAAGCTCCCACTGCTATAAGATGAATGTGTCCCCCTAAAATTCTTATGTTGAAACCTAATCCCCAATGAGATTGGTAATAGAAGGTGGGGGCCTTTGGAAGTGATTAGATTATGAGGGCAGAGTCCTCATTAATGGGATTAGTGTCCTTATAAAAGAGACCCCAGAGAACCCCTTCAGCCCTTTTACCATATGGGGACACAGTGAGAAGATCACTCTTCATGAACCAGACACTGACAATACCTTAATTAAGGACTTCCTAGCCTCCAGAACTTCGAGAAATAAATTTCTGTTTGTTTTTTTTTTTAACACATCCAGGTCTATGGTTTTTTTTGTTATAGCAGCCCAAATGGCCTAAGACACCCCCAAACCCAGGGATGATCTGTTTTCTTTCACAGATTAGTTTTACTTATCCTAGAATTTCATATGTCTAACACTACAGAAGGTGCTCTTCTGTGTCTGACTTTATTTATTCAGCATAATTTGAAATGTTCCATGTTGTACCTATCAGAGGACTTACTTGCTGACTCATATTCCATTACATGACTATACCACAACTTGTTTATCCATTCACCCATTGACAGATGTTTGTATTGCTTCCAGTTTGGGACTATTATGAATAGAAGTGTTTTGAAATTTTTTGTACAAGTTTTTTATAAACGTGTGTTTTTATTGTCTTTGTTAAATATGTAGGAATGGAATTGCTAGATCATATGCTAAATGTATGTTTGACTTTAAGAAACCGCTGAACAGTTTTTCAAAGTTTCTCAGTTTTTATGATCCCAGCATCATACAAGAGTTCCAGTTGCTCTATGTCCTAACATGTGTTATTGTCACATGTCCAACACGTGTTATTGTCAGTCTTTAGTTTCACTTTCATGTCTGTAATACACTTTACGTTAACTTTGTGTATGGTGTTTGTTTACGTTAACTTTACGTATATGCTTGAGGTTGCTTTGTGTCCACCTGGATATCCCATTATTTAACTGTCTTTTTGAAAAGATTATTCTTTATTCATCTTTCTCCATCATATTACCTTAGCACCCTTGTGGGAAATCACTTGGCCATACGTGTGTGGGTCTAATTCCAGAAACATTATTCTGTTCCATTGATCCTTATTCACTCCCTTGTTAGTCTAACTTTACAGTAAACCTTGAAATCATGTACAGGAAATTCTCCAACTATGTTCTTTTGTTTAAATCATTTAGCAATTCTTCCTTGCCTTTCAATATAAATTTTAGAAGTACCTTGTCATTTGCTACAGACAAGTGTGCTAGGATTTTAAATGTAATTGCCTTGACTCTATAGATCAATTTGGGGAGAAATGAACACCTTAACAATAATGTGACCTCCAGTCAAAAAGATGGTCTGTCTCCTCATTTAATATATCTTCTTTAGTTTCAGCCATTTGTAGTTTTTAGATTTTTTTGTTAAATGTATTTCTAGATATGTCACAATTTTTATGCTTTTGTGAATGGCATTTTGAATTTTTATTTTTCATTTGTTTGTTGCTAGTATAAATAAATGAAATTGACTTTTTATATTGAGCTCTGATCCTGTGTCCTTGCTAAACTCACTTATAAGTTATAATAGGTTTTTGTTGATTTATCCAGTTTTCTATATATGTGTTCATCTTTGAATAAAAGCAATTTTTCTTCTTCCATTCCAATCTGTAAATATTTTACCTAGCATCTATCATCTATCTATCTAATTACTGCGCCGTTAGACCTTTTGGTATACTGTCAAATAGAGTATGAGAGGGAACGTCTTTGGCTAATTTGGGGTCTTAGGGAAAAATCATAGTCTTTCACAATTAGTATGCCCTTTATCAAACTGAGAGTGTCTTTCTGTCCTTGCTTGTTGACAGTTTTTATCATGAATTGGTATGGAATTTTGTCAAATTCTTTTTCTGCTTCTCTTGAAATCATCATGTTTTTCTTTTTTCTTTTTTTTTTTTCCTATTATGGTCAAATACATGATTGAGTTTTTGACCTTAAACCAACCTTCGATTCCTGGGATTAGTCCACTTGGTCATGATGTATTATACTTTTATGTATCCTGGAATTTACTTGCTATGATGTTATTCAAGATTTTTATTGCTAATGTACATGAGGGATATTGTTTTGTGGTTTTCATATATACATATATGAAATATATATATGAACTATATATTAGGGGTTCTGGTTTTGATATCAGGATGATAATGGCCTCTAAAATTGAGTTGTGAAGTGTTCCTTCACTTTCTCGAAGAGATCGTGGAGAGGTAGTATAATTTTCTTCTTAAATGTTTGTTAGAATTTTTCAGTAAAGCCATTTAGGCCTGGGATATTCTTTGTGCAACTTTTCAATTACAAATTCAGTTTTTAAAGTACTTTTATGGCTATTCGGCTTTTTTATTGCTTTTTTGAGTCACTGCTAATAATTTCTATTTTTCAAAGTATTTGTCTATTTCATCTAAGTGGTAGAGATTATTGACATAAAATTTTTCTTTTTTTTCCTTAATCAGCTTGCTAAAAAATTGATCATTTAAAAAGTTTTTTTCAACGAACTATTTATTTATTTTCCTTCTTATTTATTTCCCTCTTATTTGCCGATTTTCTACTAACTGATTTCTGCTTCTAATTTTTACTAATCCCTTCCTTCTGTTTGTTTTGGTTTTAATTTGCTCTCTTTTTCTTGCTTACTGAGGTCAACACTTACAACATTGACTTTATCTCTATTTTTTTTTTTTTTTTTGGTCTACTGTAACTGTATACACTATTTCCCTCTCAACACCACTGGATCAGTATCCCACAGCTTTTGGCAAAATGAGTTGTTAATACTCCTCAGTTGAAAATATTCTCTAAGTATTTTCTAATTTCTTTGATGATCTCTTCTTTGGATGATGGCTAATTTGGAAGCATGTAGTTGAATTTTCAAATATATAAGAATCTTTCAGATACTTTACCATTTTTGACTTCTAATTTAATTTTTGTGTGGTCAGAGAATATACTTCATATAATTTAATTTTTAAAAAATTGATGGAAACTCATTTAATGACCTAGCATATGGTCTATCTCTGTGAATGTTCCATCTGCACCAAAAGAAGAATCTGTATTTTGTATAAAACTCTGTGCATATCATATAGATACTGTTGGTTGTTAGGGCTGTTTGAGTCATTTATATACTTTTTTTTTTTGGTTTACTTTTTCTATCAATCTTTGGGAAAAGAATTTTGAAATTTCAAGTATACATATAGATTTATTAAAATCCTGTGGATTATATCTATATTCTGCTTTCAATAGTACCTTTCCAAAGGTGTTATATGTAGTCTTACACAAAATGCAAGCATTTTATTTTAGAGACTATATTTGTAGAAAAGAAATAATATCTTTGAATTTAAAAATTAAGCTCAAAATAAGTTTCAAATTGATGTTAAAGTTAATATAATTAAATAAATTTCAGTGGAATGCTGAACTATTTTGTGAGAAAATAATTCTGTGTAGAATATTCATCTTTCACAGTATGAGAAAAAATATTACTAGATTTCATTTGCATTAATTTCAAACAGAACCCCCCAAAAAGTTATATAGACCATAAGTGATATAAATGTATTACATTACTATGTATTAAAATAACATCTATTATCTGTTACTTCATAGATAATACATGTTATTATAAAATAATAGCTAATACAAATAAAGACTAATAGTTGTTGATAAATCTTTTTGTATATGCTGGTGGTTTGTGAAAATGCTGTATCAAAGCAATGATAAAAATGAGAATAACTGTCAAGCATACTTTCCCAGTAAACTGAAATATCGTTGCAATCAATATCCTTTCACTGAAATTCAACTGATCTTCATAACTAGTTTTGTCTTGCTTTACATCAGAAAGCCAGAAATAATTATGGGTCTTTTCGCATGTCCTGGTAATGATGAATAATAAAGATGACAAATCACGTTGAATACACATATTCAAAAACATACTCCTCAAAGGATTTCTTTACCTGTCATTCAGGGATGATTATATAATTTTGTAATCTGCCCCGACTTTTTTTTTCTTTCCCATGCCCCAAAGAAAATAAACAGGGAAACAAAACTGTATTCAATATAGCACAGAACTTGAGACATAGATACTCTAAATAATGCTAGCAATGATGTGTAGCAATTATGGGGGAAATTATTTCACCAGACTTTGGTGAAAACGTACTAAGTATTGAGCACCATGCTAGGCATTGAGGATTTCTGCTCTCAAAATGCATATGTTGAGGTGACAGATATGTTTCTATATCTATATCTATATCTATATACATATATATATACACACACATATATATCTATATATGTTTCTATATCTATATATATCTATATAGTATAAAACAGGAGTATACTGATGGAGGCACACCCAAGATGATATGGGAGGGCAGCTGAGACTTTAACATGTGGTTTTACGGAAAAGGAGTTACCTTAGCTGGTTTTTTATTTATTTATTTATTTATTTTTTAAGATTTTATTTATTTGACAGAGAGAGACACAGTGAGAGAGGGAACACAAGCAGGGAGAGTGGGAGAGGGAGAAGCAGGCTTCCTGCAGAGCAGGGAGCCCGATGCGGGGCTCTATCCCAGGACCCCGGGATCACGACCTAAGCCGAAGGCAGATGCTTAACGACTGAGCCACCCAGGCGCCCCACCTTAGCTGGTTTTCTTAAAGATGAAAAAAAAAATCATAAAGGAAAATAAAGATGGAAAAGTATTCTAGGAAGAGAATATTATAAAGAATGGACACACTGGCTACTAGCCAGCTTAGCACAAGGAATTATTAGTTCAGTATCTCTAGATCGTAAAGTGGGGTGCATAAAAGCTGTTTAAGAACCAGGTGATAGAAGAATTTATAAGTTCTGCCAAGGAAGGTAAGATAACCCTCTAGAAAACAAAAAGTTATTGAAGACTTTCAAAGAGGTGCTTCACATTGCTAGTTTAGTTAGATTAGAATATTTAGAAGCTAACCTCTTCGATATTTGTCCATTGATTGATTATGGTATGTAAGGGGAAAAGGAAACAAATTAAGTCTGATTTCTATATTTTGGTAAAGTTAATGGATTAGAAGTCATCAACCTATAAACTATGATTTCCTGACATCATTACAAGTAAGCATGTGGAGAGATTACCAGTTCCTACACTCACCAAGATTAAAACCCCTAGAAATACCAATGTTCCGAAAGCTAGATAAAGGAGTGAGGGTGTTATGAAGAGATGAGGAGAACCAGACACAGAGTAGTTGGGTGCGAGTCAAGAGTGTCAAGAACATGATCAGCATTGCCTAAGGCAGCAGAGAAGTGTCAGTAGATTTGGTAATGAGGTGATGTGGAATTGAGAGTGTTTGCCAGGGGGTGGTGGAGATGGAAAATAATTAGATGAATGTGGGCAGGGAACAGGAAGAAGACATAACAAATGTGTACTTACTCTTGTGAAAAAATTGAGTATACATTTTATAGGTATTAAACAGATGAGCTTCAGTGTCAACATAACTGGGTCGGAACCTTGTTTCTACCACAAAAAAGCTGTGTGCCTTTGGGCAATCATGAGCTTTTTAAGGATCAGTTATCCCAAATGTAAATGGAGAATAAGAACATCTATTTTATGGAGTTACCCTGAGCATTAAATGAGATGGTACATTAAAAGTAAATAGCATGCACCTGCCATATAGTGAGTACATAGTTTTCAGTGTGCACAAATCTGAGGAAGATTTCTTTTTGTTTTGTTTTCATTTTTCGGGTGTAATTTTTTTGCTGTTCATTTCATTTCATATAATGTATTTATCAATTTTTTTCAAAAATTTTTGTTTCTCCTAGACCTCCAATGTAGAGGATTCATTGATTGTATTCCTCAGATCATGGCACAGTATCATTATTGTTTCATTTATTATTTACTTGTTTGTTTATTACTGTTGATGTTTATTTATTCTCTTTTATCCCTGTACTTCAATCTCCTTCTCTTCCTGTCACAAAGAAAACCATGTTATGTTTTGTGTATGTATCCTAACAACATGGTCTCCTGTTGTGTTTTTTGCATACATTTTCAATTTGTCTAAATGGTTTCATGTAATGTGACAATCTGTTTCTTACTTTTTTATAACACAATATATTTTTTAACATCTATCTATGTGGTACCAAGTCTCCTAAATTAGAGCATGTATTCATTTATTCAACTGCCTTTATCAACTGTGTGCGTTCATGCCATTTTGCCTATTGTCATACTGATGGGCACAGAGATTGCTGCCAATTTCTGTCACTACAAATGATATGCTCATGAACATCTTGTACATGATCTGGGCTTGCATCACATTTCTCCCAGATATGAATACCCTGAGTGGAGTTGCTTCACTCTTTGCAGGATATAATAATGCTAAATTTGCCTGACTAGTCCTGTGTTTCCAGACTGGCTTTGCAAGCCTGTGCTCCCATCAGCAGTACATGAGGGGTTCCCAATTCTCCTCACCACCACCAACACTTGGCACTAGCCTTCTTTCCAATGTTGTTTGGTCAATTGACATAAACCTATATGTGTTGTTATTTCAGTTTGCATAATCATAGAAATTTATAATGATTTTGAGTTTATGTTCATGAGATCGTTAAAAGTTTTTATTTTATTTTTATCTTTTACAACTATTCACCAAATTATGGGCCTAGAACACAAATGAAAATTTGATAACTTGCCAAATGAAGGTAAACAAACCCATTCCCCAGATTCACCCTAAGTTTTATTTTTTTTTTAAAGATTTATTTATTTATTTGAGAAAGAGACACAGAGGAAGAATGGGAGGAGGGGCAGAGGCAGAGGGAGGGACAGAATCTCAAGCCGACTCCCCCACTGAGCGCAGGGCCTAACACAACGGTTGATCTCATGACCCTGAGATCATGACCTGAGACCAAATCAAGAGTTGGATGCTTAACTGACTGAGCCAACCAAGCACCCCTACATATATATTTAAATCAGAGAATATTAAAGCTAAAAGTGATCTTAGCCACTTAGACAAGCTTTTGGATTTAAATGCAGGGATATTTTCAAATTTGAGAGATTTTTTGGAATCATAATAAAAATATAAAGAAATTTTGGCTGGGACTATAACATAGTATCACAACTGATATTATACACTTGTATTTCCCAATGTTGTCCACTTCTGTCTAATCTACAATTACTTACCCCTTAGCAACTAGCTTATAATAAATTCTAGCTGCCTTTTAATTCTTTTCCAAATTCTTGAACAATTCTCACTGTTTTTCAACATTCTCTTAAACAGCAATTTTAAAACAGACATCATCAAGACATCATCATCATCATTTAAAACAAGATTCCATCTCTGTCACACTCTCGTTTTGTTGAAAGCTATGTGCTTTTGAAGTGATGTTTTGAAAAAGCTTTGACATTAGGTGGTCCCTTTCTCATAGACCTAAAGGTCCCATAGATAAAAATGCAAAGGTAGATACATACTTGCTTTTTTCTATTTATGGTAGTGAATTGAATTTCAATTTAAAGTGTAATTTACACCTTTCCAATTTATTGAAGCAAAACACCCCAAGCAACAAGGAAATCTGGTTTCCCTGATTTCTTGCTGCTCTTCTGTCCAATTAGCTTTTTATTTATTTCTTCCCCATAGCTTAAACACAGCACAATTACTTAATTTTATTTTCTAACAATATTTTCTTTTAGTAGACACCAAGAAGAAAAATTTCTCACTTTGAATGTAGGATCCTTATATGTCTAATGGATATTTGTTTGTCCAATATAACATATGCTGGATTCCAGTTTATATGTAATTAATATGTACTTAATTCTTCACCAGTGCTACTAGCAAGATATTTTCTTCTTTTTTTAGCAAGGTATTTTCTTTATAAATTTTGATGATTCATTAGACGCAACAGTTGCATCATTAGGCTTGTGGGTTTTTTAAAAAAAAAAAAACTTTTTCTCCAAACAACAGACTAATGATTCATAGTTTAAGAAAAAAGTTTAGCCCAAGAATTTGTTCTCTTCAATCTCTTTCCATATCACCTTTTGGAGGGGGTGGCAGGGTGGAGTGGGGGGTAGTCTAGCTCGGTATCATACAGACATAAAATTGGTTTTATATTGTTAACTCTGCTTCTTCTAACTATACTGCTTTATATATTCCATAGGTTTCCTATAAACTCTTACTTAAATTCCAACTAGTACTACAAACAATTATAACCTAGTCATGATACAAATAGATGTGCCTCTCAGAGAGGTTAACTCCCAAAGAATCGAAGCAGTTCATCATAATAGAAATGGACACTAAGTTTGTTTTTATTTTTTCACTACCACTTGAGGGTGAGAGAGGATAGTAAAGACAAAGAACTCTGCAAAGAACATAAATCCTTATTTTTTTCCTGCGGTTTTACCCATACTGAAAAATTACAAATTTCAAAGCTATAGAAAGTTTATTTTAAATATGTAGTTATTCAAAAGATCAAAGCACAACTGAAATCAATAATTCAATTCTATTTCAAAATGTTTAGAAATCTTTGCCAACCCAAGACTATGGATTTAAAGAATATGGGTCTTTTTACAAACTGGAAACTGGGGTAGGCTGGGATCTGAGCAGAGTGAGGTGTGGGTGCTCATTAGGGCTTCAGTAAACAAGTAGAAGGTAAACTGCTTCCAATCCACAGCTTCATTACAATGGCAAACTTTATTTTGCCACAACACATTTCGTTCAACATAATCATGAAGGTACTTAACTGAGACCAAACACTAAAAGGACTCAAAGAAAAATCATTGGCATACTTTGGATTTTACCCTACCCATCCCATACTCATTAATACATTACTAGGTAATCCTGTTCTCTATGATGTTCTAGTAGATATACAATCACCAACTCTCTTCTGTTATAGGGCCCTCAAAAAATTCAGGTTATATTTTTATTTTTGTTTTTAAATACAAGTCCTTGAGATTGCTATAAGACTTTTGGAAGAATATTTTATTGTCAACCGGTCTTCGATATCCCAGATTTTATATGTAAACTTTCTTCCATTTTATTTCAGTGAATAAATTTATTACGTTTTTCTATATCAATCTGGTTACAATGAAAACTATGATGTTTGATGGTTTTTATTACTTTTTGTAGACTTTGTCTTAGCTGGTTCTTGATGACTAAGAAAATCATTTCTGAAACAAGTGTAAGGAAGCTCTTTGTCTTCTGAAAGAAAATAGCTCTTTAAGCACTTAAAATTACACTTTTTAAAAATATGTCAAAATATTGTGCTACTGTGACATATTCATCTTTGTAGCTTTTAACTAGCTGAGAATCTGCACTGCTGTGGATTTGTAGAAAACACTGTTAAAATACTGCTCCCAGTATTGAAACCTAGAGACTGGCTAGTCCCCAGAACATTTAATGGTGCTAGAGAGCCCTCTGGGTAAATATCTGTGTTTCATCATTCAGGCAATGTTGACAAGCTCATTGAAGCAGACATTTTTACTGCACTTGATATATTTTGCTTTTTCCCTTCTCTATGTTCATCCATATGTTTTTTGATGATAAGAGCTGAGGAAAAGCCACGGTTTCAGGCTGGGTAAGTCTGTTCTGAGTAGCTCATTTCACTATAATCTCCAGATCCTTCCAGTTACTTTCATTGTATTATCATACTTTCCAGAAGAATACAGAAGGGGGTGCATTTGCTGTCTTCTGAGTCACCATAAACATGGCGCCAACTCTTATACCATAGCACATTGGAAACACCATCTCATCCCCAGTGGGGATGCGCTTGAGAAGTATAGCTATAGTGCCCCATGTGGGATGAACTAAGATCTAGATGAAGGATGAAAAATATCTTTTTCATCTGTGAGTAGAGAGAAAAATGAGTACTCTATGAATCTGATTGTTTTCCAGCTTTGTTTGATGATAAATTCTGGTCTTTTTAATACATTCTACATGCACTGGTCAAAATGTTTTCATGACATTCACAAGCTTGATATTAAGTTCATCCTTTGTATTTAAGCTTTAAGTAAATACTTGGCAGTTAATATAGTCAGTTTGTCTTTGTAATTGGTAGGACATAGTTTTAATAGAACATAAATATCTAACAATATTTAGAGCAACAAGAGCTACTGCTATTTCCTCTTAGAATAAAAATAAATTTCTTTTTTTCAAGCTAGTTGGTGTAATTACATTTTCATATTTGAAATAGTATACTGGCTACTGTTTTAAGCTTTTAGTTCTCTGTAACATACCCTGGTAAAACTCATCAATATGTGATAGTTGAACCTCTCTTACCTCAGTTTTACAGTGGAATTAATCCTTAGTGCCCTAAGATATTCATTATATGTAATGACTGAACTTTTATGTATCTAGCATGATACATACATTCTTGGGAGAGCTGACAAAATAGTCACTCAAATCATATCCAGTAGGGTTTAAATCTTTTGTAAAACTCCATTTAAGAAAAATTGGAATTTAAGATATTTTTAAACTTTCTCTTCTTCAAATAAAATTTCATGTTGCAGCTAGAATGGAAATCAGATGAAAGCTGAACTATTCTGGGTGAAATAGAAGAGGTGCCTGGAGAAACTCTATGGGTGGCTTTAAGCAGTGCCCACAGAAAGGATGATACACAGTTACAAAGCTGTAGTGTTATGAGTAGTATAGATGCCTTAAGCACTGATAGCTAGAGATATTATGCAGCATGTGCCTCATAGAATTCTATCATGTCCTCTTGGAATAATGAGTTAAAATTTTTTTAGGAAAAAATACATATTCAGATAGCTCTGGTAAAATCCAACATGACTATATATTTTTGGAATGATGGAGTAGTCATACTTTTACCTCTTTTTCCCTACTAAGTACAACTAAAAGCTCTGGATACTATATATTAAAAACAAAACAAAACAAAACAAAACATAGATTCTGACAAGTAGAAAGAAGAAGGCAGACCAGCTAGTGACCTTGGGACCCAAAGAGTGACAGAGTGGTGAGTTTCCCGGGCTTACTTTTTGCTTCATATAACCAAGCCTGGAGCTGAAGAAGGTGATGACCTAGAAATACCAAAAAACACAAACCAAAAAGAAGGAACAAAAGACTGTTCCCTCTGGGCAAATACCAGGAAATGGGTAGTCTAGCAAGACAGAAAATTTTGAGATAGTAACCACTCCAGTTCAGCCAAACACCACTGAAAAAACAAGGTCTCACCCCTAGTTCTCATCCCTTTGCCAGCAAAGGCTGAATGAGGAGCCTAGACTGATGTCAGACAACGCCAAGTAAAATTGCCAAGTGGCAATGAGCCTTCTAAACTTGTGCTGTAAAAACCACATGGGGAGCCTGGAATTTCATCACCTGGCAGTACAATGTATGCTTCTTCTTCCTCAGTGGGGTGATATCAGAGAAGGACTGGAGGAACATTAGGATTTGCATAACTGCTCCGTGGTAATGAGGCCACATTGCTGTTCCTGTGGGGTTAGTGGAGTCCAAGTGGGGAGGAAGAACAAGGTATTTTTACTTCTTCCAGCCAGGAAGGTCCCCGTGGAGGTCTAGTGGGAAGCATGAATTCCCACTCCCATTAGATAGTAATGTGGATCCATTCCCTCGAGTGTCAAAAGAGGTCATGAGGGAGCTTCTATTTACTGACAGAATTAGAAAAGAGAAATACACAAATTCACAATTATAGTTAAAGCCTTCAATACCTATCTCTCAAGAATCAATAGAACTAGACATAAAATGAGCAATTAAAACACTCAATTTACCATCATCTGTCAGTGAGAAGGTGGTGACCTCTTCTTCCCCTGTTAGAGAGATGTCAGAATAAACCAATCCAAACTTATTTAAATAAGATCCAGAATCTCATTACATAACACCTAAATGTTCAGGATTCAGTAGGAAATCATCAGTCATGCCAGGAACTGAAAGGATTTCAAACTAAATGAAAAAGAAAAAGGCAATCAATAATTGTCAACCCTAAAATGACAGAGATGTCAGAATTAACTGAAAAGATTTAAAAGTAGCCATCATAAAATCCTTCAGTGGGAATTTAAAAAAGCCAATTACAAAAGGGTTTGAAACAAATTTGGAAAATGGAAAGTTTCTTCAAAAAAAAAAAAAAAGGAAGAAGATATACAGAAGAAACAAATGGAAATTTTGGAACTGAAAAACTCAGTGATTGAAATAAAAACTCAATTGATGTGCTCAAAGGAGAATAAAGGGACAGAAGAAAGACTCTGAAAACTGGAAGAACAATAGAAATTACCCAATCTGACAAATAGATAATATACTGACAAAAAGAAAATCTGAACAAAGCCTCAGAGATCCGTGAGACTATGATAAAGATTAAGGATTTGTGTTATCAGAGTCCAGAAGGAGATGAGAAAAAAGCAGGGTTGAGAAAATAGTTGAAGAAATAATTGCTGAAAAGTTCCCCTGGGGCACGTGGGTGGCTCAGTTGGATGAACAGCAGACTCTTGGTTTAGACTCAGGTCATGATCTCAGGGCTGTGAGATGAGCCCCCACATCAATCTCTGTGCTCAGCGTGGAGTCTGCTTGAGGACTCTCTTTTCCTCTCCCTCTGCCCCTCCCCCCTTCTCGTGCATTCTCTCTCTAAAATAAATACTAAATAAATCTTTAAAAAAAGTTTCCAAATGTGGCAAAAGACATACATTCACAGATTAAAAAAAAAAAAAAACTGAGCTAACTTTAAACATGATGAACCCAAGAAACCCGAAATAAGACATACTTCCGAAACTAAATCCAAAATAAACATTTGAAAACACTGAGAGAAATGATATCTCTTCTACAAAAGCTAAACAGTTTGAACTACCACAGATTTCTTATTAGAATCCTTAGAAACTGAAAGAAAGTGGCACATTTTTCTCAGTGCTGAAAAACAAAACAAAAGGAAACAAAACTGTCAACTCAGAATCTTATATCATCTGACAATATCTTTCAGGAATGAAAGGGATATCTAGACAGAAAGAAACTAAAAATATTTTTGCCAGCAGACCTATATTAAAAGAATGACTAAAGGAAGTACTGTAAACAGAAAAGAATGATAAAGAAATCTGGGACCATCATAAAGGAATAAAGAACATAATAAGCAAACTATGAGTGTATATAATAGACTTTCCTTTTCCTCTTGAGTTTTCTAAATAATGCTTGATGGTTGGAACAAAACGTATAATATCACTTGATTTATTCTAAATGTATATAAAGGAAAGATTTAAGAAATTTGTATTATAAATGGAGGCAAATAAAGATAGAAAAAGAGATAAGGATTCTACACTTCACATACTTGTAAAATGACACCACCAGGAAACCATGAAAAGTTAGGTACATATAATAAAATACAGAAACAACTGAAAAAAAACTGTACAAAGATTTACACTCAAAAATGCTATATATAAATCACAATGAAATTCTAAGAAAAAAAAAGTTTCAATAGCCCATAAGAAGGCAGGTAAAGAAAGCAAAGAAATGAAAAAGAGAGCACAAAGGGAAAAAATAAAATGGCAGACTGACATATTACTAATCATTAAATTAAACATAAATGATCTAAATGTAACAATTTAAAGACAAATTGTCAGAATTGTTAAAAAAAAGATGTAACTATACAATGTCTACAAAAAACTTAAATAACAAGATAAGCAGGTTTAAATGAAAGGATGGTAAGTTACATCATACAAACATTAATCAAAAGATAGCAGAAGTGACTACCTTAAAGAGAATTACCAGAGACAGGGAGGAGCATTATATAACGATACAAGGGACCAAAGCAATATGAAGAAGTGTAATCCTAAGTGTGTATGCACCAAGAAACAGAGCTTCAAAATGTATAAAGTAAAAACTGCAGAATTAGAAAAGAGAACTACACAAATGCACAGTTTTAATTAAAGACTTCAATACCCATATCTCAATGATCAATAGAACTAGACATAAAATGAGCAATTAAAATTTCAACAACACCATCAAGCAACAGTATCTAATTGTTGCTCCCAACACTGCTCCCAACAACAGCAGAACAGACATACTTTAATAGTGTCCATGGAACATATACCAAGATAGTCTATATATTCATTGGCCATAAACCTCAACAAATTTTAAATTTAAATCATACGTAATGAGTTCTCTGACCACAAAGGGACCAAACCAGAAATTACAGGATATAATAGGAAAATACCAAACAAAAACTCATCAACACACTAAGCCAAAAAGGGAGGGAACTTTTTAAAAATACATTGAACTGGATGGAAATGAAAATACAATATATCGATATTTGTGAGACACAGCTAAAGCAGTACTGGGAGGGAAATCTAAATCATAGAAATGCTTATACTTAAAATGACTACTTCAAGAACCTTAGGGAAATAGGGACAAAATAAACCCAAAGCAAGCAAATGGAAGGATATGAGAAGGATAACAAAAATCTATGAAATGGAATACAGTAACACAATAGAGAAAAGCAAATGAAAGAAATAGCTAATTCTTTGGTGAGATTAATAGAATAATCAAACCTCCAGCAAGATTGATGAAGAAAAAAAGAGAAGACACAAATTTCTAATACCTGGAACATAAGAGGGAATATCACTAAAGACCCTGCAGACCTCAAAAGGATAACAAAGGGATATTACAAACATTTCTACACATAAAAATTTGATCATTTAGGTAACATGGACCAATTCTTCTATAAACACAAACTACCCAAACAGAATCAAGCAGAAATAGAAAGTCTCAGTAAGCTTACAACTGTTAAGGAAATTGAGTCCATAATTTAGAAATCTACCCTAAAAGAGATCCCCCCAGTCTCTGATGAGGTAACTGAAAAATTTTACCAAATGTTGAAGAAATTAACATCAATTCTATACAATATCTTCCAGAACCTAAGATAGAGCACTTTCCAATTAATCTTCTGAAGCTCGTATTATCCTGATACCAAAGCCAAAGAAGAGATCAATGTTTCTTGTGAATATAGACTCAAAACTCTTAATAAAATATTACCAAATAGAATTCAGCAATATAAAAAAAGAATTATACACCATGCCAAGTGGAATTTATTCCAGGGATGCAAGGCTGGCTCAGTGTTTAAAATCAATCAATGTAATCCCTATATTAACTAGCTAAAGAAGAAAAATCACAAACTCATATGCAGAAAAAAAAAAACATTTAACAGAATTCAACATACATTCATGCCAAAAATCCTCAGAAGAACAGAAATAGAGAAGAAATTCCTCAACTTGATAAAGAACAGCAACAACAGCAAAAACTATAGCTAACATTATACCTATTGGTGAAAAATTAATGCTTTACCCCTGAGATTGGAAAGGACATTTGCTCTCAACACTTTTATTCATAAGTGTTGGCAAAATACAAGAAAAGGAAACAATAGGTATACAGGTTGGAAAAACAAGAAATGAGTTTGCTATTTTCAGATGATGTAATTATCTGTGTAGAAAATCCCAAAGAATCTATGAGAAAACCCATAAAGAATTAACAGATTAGTCACAAAGTCACACCATACAAAATAAACCTATACATCAAATGTATTTCTATATATACTAGCAATTAATACATTGACTCCAAAATTAGATATATGATATCATTTGCAATAATTAAAAAAAAAAGAAAACTAAACATACAGCCACCATGCAAACCAGCAATTTCACTCTTGGGCTTTTATTCCAGAGAAATAAAAATGTATTTTTACACACACAGAAAAAACTGAAAACTATGTTAATAGAAGTTTTATTTATATCACCAAAAAAATAGAAACAACTCAGATTTCTTTCATGAGGTGAATATTTAAAATAATGTAGCAAATCCATACCAAAGAATATGACTCAGTTGTAAAAAAGAATGAACTACTGATACATGCAATAACCTGCGTGAATTTCCAGAGAGTTATGAGTGAAAAAAACCAATATGCGACTGATTTCATTCATATAAAATTATTGAAATGATAAAATTATGAAAAGGAGTACAGATAAGTGGTTGCCAGGCGTTAAGGAGGGGTGGGGATGGGAAGGAATTTGGGGTGTGTATAAAATCGCAATATGAGTGATGCTTGTTCCATGTCCTGAATTCCAGTATCAATATCCTGGCTGCGATGTGAGACTACAGTTTTGCAAGATGTTAACATTGGAGAAAATAAGGTAAATCATATGTAAAATCTCTCTGTATTATTTCTTACAACTACATATGTGTGAATCTAAAATTATCTCAAAATAATACAAAATGCAGAAAATGTGGGAAAGAAAGCTTTCACATTTGCTTTTCTCCTGGTTATCACTAGTGTGTTGGCAGATTATTTCTACAGCGAGATTTCAGTTACCATATTAAATGCTTAGTGTCATTTAACATGGACATATGCCAAAAGTAAATACCATCTAATTATAATGTTTAAGTGTGTTCTTTGCTGAAGAGTTTGATTCTTACCAAACATATCTAGCAATGAGTGTAAAACAACCAATTTGCATCATCAACCTGCAATTAGCTCATATACACTTTCCTCTTGCCTTTTCAGTGAGGAAATGTTTTCAAAATAACAACAATGTGCATACAGTTTCACTAAATATGTACTCGCCTATGCAATTAATAAAGACATTTTGAACATGGGGTACATGTTTAGGATAGTCAGAAAAACAGTAATTGTCTTTAGAGTCTTTGAACTTAGGGGCAATAAAAAAGATGCTAGTGATTCTAGAAATAAACAATAATTGTCTTTAAAGTCCTTTAGTTTAGGGGTAATAAAGATATCAGTGATTCTAGAAATATATCATCTTAACCAGGTGATGACACATTACATTTTAAGCCTCCATACTATGTAACGAATGAAATTAATTTTACCAAATCTTGAAAATAATATATGTCAGGACATCTGGGTTGAAATGCCCTCTTAAAAATAAATAAATAAACAAATAAACAAACAAATAAATAAAGACATTACCACACAATTTGAAACTTTATATCAAATTAAGCCACTCTAGATTAGAATTTCCATGATTATATACCTATCTCCTTTACATTTTCAAAAACAACATTATTGCACAAAGGAAATTTTTCTACAAATACTTGAGAAACGATATGGTATTCAGGGCCTTCAGAATTATCCTTTTGTCTCTGAACAGTGTACATGCTAAAGAAAATTAAAGCAAGAAAGCAAGTGAATCCCTCAATGGACAGAATGATTTGGTAAGGATCCCAATATGGGTCAGAATCAGTTACGCTCTATTGAAGAGCATAAGACAATAGTAATGCTACTTATATTTTGGCATTGCTGAAACATTCTTTGCTTATCATTGGCCTCTAGGGAAAATTATGTAATTATTAAGTATAATAACACTTCTTGAAAAAGAGATTGTTTTATTGGATCAAAAGACAGGCTGCGAAATTTAGCTATTTTCTTCTTTTTCCTTTCTCTTCATAAAGCAAAAGTAATTGCTTTCTGTTTATTCTTTGCCTATTCTATGAAACTTATTTTGAAGATAGTCATATGAAATGTTCACGTGGACAATAAGAGGTACTTTGTAGACTAGGTGTTATTTAATTAAATATAAAAAGCTAATTTAAAATCATACTATGGCCACAATAATGAGGCAGCTCTGACTGAAGGCCACTAGAATGCTTTGAGCACCCCCCCACTCTCCGCATCAGGCAGTGGGGAAGAGGAGTCATCTCTTCACAATTCAGTCTTCATCCGTCCTGACTTATCCTGAGAAATACTTTCAATATTATTTTAGCTTGCATTTCCTCTTTTCTCTTTGATTGGTTAGAATAGTATCAAATGTCTGAAATAAAGTGTTCTTTAAACATATATGTATTTAATTTATATGGATAAATATACATATGTCTGTTTGGATGGAGAAGAGTCAGAGAGGATATTACAATCACAAATTGGGTCATTCTTTTATTAAGGTGGCAAAATACAATCAAGGGTATTTTTGAATCACCGTTGTTCAATTATTAGCTGAACATTACAGGAACAATAGAATAGAACACTGAGGTTATTGACAGCATGGAGCTATCTACAGTTACACAGCTAAGTGGGTGCCCTCTCTTGAAAAGATTTTAATACTATTTTAGGTACGATTGAGGACCAGGATCACAGTATCTCCAGATTAGCACCCTGGCACATTAATAAATGTAAAGTTTTGAAGATTTCTGTGGGCAAGTAAGTGAAACAAATATAAAATTAAACAATTTTTGGTTTGTTTTACTGCAGGATATCTCAGACCTCTTATTATATTCATGAGTATATTAAATGGGACATACTTTGGGAAATACTAATCTTTCCGTGGGAAAGAAAAGTTCTCTAGGTGAAAAAATATAATACAAATAATATTCTCTTTTCCAACAGACATGTACCAAATTGCCTGACGAAGTCATCGGACCCAGGTACACAAGAATAATGCATTTAAAAGAATCATCTGCTGCCCATTTTTCATTTGTTGTGATATTTGATCCAAACTATTTCATGTCTACCATTTAACTTCTTGAATAAAAAATTAAAGCTAAAAGCAGGTCTAGTACGGGAGAAGAGCTGCGGAGGGCCAGAGCTAGGCCAATGGGCTCTATTTTTGAAGCAGCCTTTTATTTCTGCATCTCTGATATCCAAGGCATAGCTTTCAAAAACACTTCTCTTGTGACTAGGTTGCTTTTATCTTTCCCATTTTATTAAAAGAGTTAAATGGAATGTATTCAGAAACTCCAATTTAGCTTTTATTTTTCAATAAAAATGACAGTCGAAAAACAGTACAGCCACGGGAGAGGCAGGGCAACCTGGCACAGAGGGGGTGGATGCCCGCTGAGCTGGGACTACAAAGTGTTTGGATAACACACTCACCAGGCTTTCTAAATACCTTGGTGAGACACTGTAAGAAGAGGGCAAATAATAGTCTTCATCTTTGAATTCACCCGAGCTCTTTCTACTGTCATGAAATTTTTATTTAAAGAAATCTAAAAAGGAGACCATTTGAATATGGTTCTTGAATACTCTAATATACTTGTTTTGGTTTGATGGCTTTGTACCATACCTTAGAAAGCGTAAATTTCATATCTTCATTTTAAGTCAGATAGCTTATCCCCTAGGCCTCTCTAATCATAATGCTTATTTGACAATGTGTCCTTAAGTAATATTTACTGAATTTATGCTGTGATGTCTAAAATTGTTAACATGAACTGCCTCCATAAATCTTCTCAAACATCACACGTTTAGAAAAGACTTAAGTTTGACAAAAATGCCATGATCCTTAAATAATTTCAGAACAATATCTCAATCTCATTTTCCTAAGATATACAATATTTAGAATCGGATATTTAGAAGAACATGAAGCCTTGCCTTATTTGATCTTTTGCCAATACCATGCAGTGTAATGGTGGTCCTGCTCACTAATTGATTTTAAGGATGGTGTATATGGAGAGCACTATTAATTGACAGATTATGACATAGAAACGTTCATAGTGAATCCAATAGAACATACTGAATCAGATATAACAAATTTTACAAATATTGTCAGAGTCTTGTTTTAAAAAATTCTAAATGAGAAAGGATTTAACATTGATGGAGAGGAGAGGTTAAAATGCAGGAAGGGGCAGACCTTTCCATATTGCAGCACTGGGACAGGTTCAGAGTCAAACAGCTCAGACTCCTGGGTCTACACTTCTAAGATGAGGATTTTGTGACCTTAAAAGCAGATCTGAATGTCACACCTGGCTTTGTCTTACTCCTGGGTGGCGATATTCTGCATAGAGCGAAAGCTGAATATCTCTGGGTTTTGCAGGGGCCCCCTTGTACATCTAAGCCTTTTTCACTTAGATGAGCCAAGCTAAAGTATTAGTGAAAATGAGTTTCCATAAGAAACATGCAAGTTTCCAAGTTTCTGTTGTTCTGAGTAATTCCTAGTGAGAACAGTGTTATGAATATGAACTTTTTCCCAATTTTTAGCTTACAAAGACAAACATTATCTTTTTATTAATCAGCTAACACGCTGCCATGTACAGAGACTACATGACTAACTGTACAGTATTAATTCAAAAGCACTAAAGTGTTGGTTTTAAGAGTTTACAATTTAATGATAAGATTAATTGATTTTTCCAATAGGAAAAGAAAAATACACACACTAACTATTTTAATCTCATTTTAAAGGCATAGCCTTTGCAGTGTAGAGTCTGAAGTAAGATGCTAGACTCACTTGAGACTATCTAGAGGTTGAAACCCATTTGCTAGCTGTGTGACTTGGAGCAAATTATTAAACTTCTCTGTGCTTTAATTTTCTCATTTGAAAAGGGGATGTTAATAATACCCATGTACAGTTATTCTGTATTTTAAAAGAATTAATATTTATAAACTATTCTAAAAGTATTTGAAATGTAATAAGTGCCTTGATAGTTAGATATTATTAAAATGTGACATGTGGAATAAGGCATACTATTTTTCCTTTGTTCACTTGGTTATCGGATTAATGCACTAGCACATTTCTCCCTCAATCCACTCCTAGTAATAGTTACCCCAGAGACAGAAATGTTTATTCAGCCCTCTTTTTTACCAGTAGTTAAAAGTTCATCAAAAAGTAAAATTAACTGGAAGGATATAATAGATAGAATTAGGGGAGAACAACCCTCCATGATGCTAATGTCTGAATTCTCAGGGCATCTTCTGGTTGTCCCTTGGCATCCCTTTTATCACCTAGCAGATTACTCAATAGATTTCCCTTGATAGAGATTTGTTTAACTTGTGAATATATAAATTATTTTGACTTAAGTATTTTTGCTGGAGAGAAAATATCGTAAAGGTCGGCTTTATATTTCCTACAAAATAAGCTATCCCTATACTTAAGAAAAAAATTACAAGGCCAAATGTTTTAAATTTACACATGATTGCATCACATAACTGTGAAAATGAAAATGCAATCATTACAACAAAATTCTTTAATACGTTGACACATCAGTGGTAACTGCTCAAAGTAAAAAAAAAAAAACAAAACATAAAAACAGACATACCAGGTGGGTTACTTAACTTCCATTAAAGAAACAAGATTAACTCTTACACGCCTCCTTTCCTAATGAAAGAAGCCATCTGCTTTATTCAAAAAGATTCCTGGAATTGTGACTCTTATTGGTTCCTATATTACAGTTTCCATTTGGTAACATTGGCTAATTAATAGATTGATTGCATTTTGTCTATTTTGACTTTATAGAATGAAAGCTTCTTAAGAGATGTGATAACACCAGAAATGATATTCCAAAGGACATATGATTCTATCACCTAGAGATAACTCATTACTTAGGCAGAAAGAGTTGCTATTAAGGATGGAATATAAGATGCAGAACCTTTATGACTATCTTAAAGACATTTAAATTTCAACATATCCTACTGCCCACTGCCTGAGGAAGTGGAAAAGTAGGCTTATTGCCTAGATAATTCAGAGTAACCATTCCCTTTGCAAGAATTGCCTGGAAAAAGTGTATCAATTTTCTTTCTGCAAGTTATAAAGCTTTTTTTTTTTTTTTGCTGAAGTTTGAGAAACACTGTTTTGACTATTTGAAGACACTCGGGAACTCCTATGCCCTCTTTAAATTCATCACCACTATCAAAGTGTTCTTTCTGTCATGTTTGTAACATTGGCTGAAACTTAGTTTCCAAACAGGTTCAATTTTTAACTTTAATTATGGAAATAATATACAATCATTGGAAAAAATCCAAACAACACAGGCTTATGTACAGTAGAAATAAAGGCATCTCCATTCAAACACTACTCTACACAAAACTTATATTGCCAGGTTTACACTTCTGGACTTTGACGGTGTACATTCATGTACAATATATCTACAAGGGTGTAGATAATATACAATTTATACATGCAAATGACTACAGATATTTTTCTACTTCTGTTTTTTTTTAGTTAACACTATATTTTGGAAGTATTTCCATGCCAGTACAATGAAGACTTCATAATGTTTCAAAACATTGATATGCCAAAATTTATTCAACAATTCCTGCGTTAAGGAACATTCTAGTGGCTTTCACTTTTGCTATTTTATATGTTACTGTAATAAACCTTACACATAAATCTATGTGAATATGTTTAGATATTTTGACAGATATTGTCGAGTTGTTCTGCATAAAGACTGTACAAATTCACATTCTTACTGATAATCATACCTGATTTGCCAACTACCCAGGTCATTAGCTAATCACCTGTTCAATCGGTTGACGGGGAAGCAAGAGCTTGTACTATAAATCTCAAGTAAGAGAGGAATTTCTGAGCTGAAGTGTTACTTAAGACTTAGAAGAGGGGTAGGAGTCAAGCAGGGAAATGGGGGAAAATAACTCAGAACAAATGAAACATCCAAAGGCCTGGAATAGAGAGAGCATCCGGTGCATGACAGGGAGGAAAGGAAGCATGTCAGAATGGATGAGAAGTGGCATGATTTAGAATATTATGGCTGCTCCTTAAACCTCTTCAAGGGCAGGGTGGTTTACTCCTTATTCGGCTGTCCATTTATGAAAGCTGGCTTAAGATGAAGCTTTGCCAATTGACGCTAACGTTAAACTGAAATGTTAATCAGAAACAACTAGAGGACCATTCCCTGGAAGCATCTGTTTGTTGCTAGGTATTCTTTGAGGAAAGTGCCTGGTTCATTCATGAGGAATTTTGTGGTTGAAATTTCAAAATAGAAGGAGAGATGCCATGATTGGATGCCAATTTAACTCAAGTGCAGGCTTTGGGATATCTTAAATTACAAAGCATAAGATAATATGGTTCTTTCCCCCTACAGGGCCAATTTTGGCTGCACAAAACACTAAAATAATTATAAATAAATAAAAGATAAAATAATTATAAATAAAAAACAAACTGAGGGTTGCTGGAGTGGTGGGGGGTGGGAGAGGTGGGGTGGCTTCCCAATGATAGACATTGGGAAAGGTATATGCTATGGTGAGCGCTGTGAATTGTGTAAGACTGTTCAATCACAGACCTGTACCTCTGAAACAAATAATACATTATATGTTAAAAAAAATAAGAAGAAGCTAGCAGGAGGGGAAGAATGAAAGAGGGGAAATCGGAGGGGGAGACGAACTATGAGAGACTACGGACTCTGAGAAACAAACTGAGGGTTCTAGAGGGGAAGGTGTGTGGGGATGGGTTAGTCTGGTGATGGGTATTAAGGAGGGCACATTCTACATGGAGTACTGGGTGTTATATGCAAACAATGAATCATGGAACACTACATCAAAAACTGATGTAATGTATGGTGACTAACAACATAATAATAAAAAATAAAAATATATTTATAAATAAATAAAATAAAACTTATAAATAAAATAATTATAGCACCACTGAAATTTTTGATAATTTTAACTTGACTGCCATACAGCATATGATTAAATAAATCAAGTTAAAATTGAGAGTAGTGGTTTCTGAATATTTGTTACATTATAAACTTGATATTTTTATTAGGAAATAATAACTGAGAAACTTTCAATATGAAACTTCACATACATCTCCTTTCATTTACATAAAAATGCTCATGTTATATTAAAAAAGTGTACAAATATACTTTTTACTAATATTTTGTTCATGAATTTCTACTATATACTTCACAAAGGCCTTTTCATCATCAATCACTTATCTTATATCTGCAATTAATTATTTAATGTTCTAATTGATATAGAACAACTGATATAACAGGATAAATATCTTAAAGATGACACTGAGAAGCAGAATTCTGTCTTCAAACTCATTTTATCTCATTGATGTAAAATGTGACAAATTTATCTTACTTCTTTTGATACCATAATACTAGGCAAATGTCCTTAAAATAAATAAACAAGATATGCCCTTGAAAAAAATTGTACATTAAGAATATGAAGCTGTTTCAAATAAGAGGTGGTTATCAATATTTGCAAAACTTAATTCAAATTAAAAGACGAATGTTCTTTCAAAGACACATGGTATAGTAAGAGCAAGAAGATGTGAAGACTGGAAGATTTATTTGAATAGGAATAAAATTAGGGATATAAGGAACAGAAAATGCTTTTTCTTAAGTGCACTAAACTCTTATGAAATTATAAATTCACTCTTTTACTAAAAAGGAGAGGAAGAATTCCTCCACATTTGATCAGTTATACATCAATGAAGAGAAAGATCAGCTACAAGGGAAATAAGGGACTGTAAGTGCAGCCAGAAAAATTATTTTCCATGAAGACAGAGGATAATCTAAATTATTTGCCTTCATGTTTCCATTCCTGTGGCCAAGATGTGGCAGATAGCTAAAATTAAAGGAAAATATATCTAAAGGCAAACTTAAAATGGAAAGTCAAACTCCTAAGAATTGCTTCATTTATTCTCAATAGTGACAAGTGCTTTGTGGGTAATACTCAACTATTATTAGAACTTGTGTCTAACAACAATTTTTTTTTCTAGTTATACTGGTGCATATCATAAGGTTCTGACTGACATTGAATGAATACATTTAATCTCCTCTTGAAGACTTAGACTTGCCAAGAGGTCTGAAGACAAACGTGATACAAGTTATCAGGAACTTTCCCTTTATGGGCACTGTCAAGGGTTTTTCTGGTCTGCCAGAAGATAATTACTTTTTTTAATTTTAATTTTTTTAAGATTTTATTTATTTATTTGAGAGAGTGAGTGAGAGAGCACGAGCTGGGGGAGGAGCAGAGTGAGATGGAGAAGCAAACTCCCTGCTGAACAGGGAGCCCAATGCGGGGCTCGACCCTAGGACCCTGCGATCATGACCTTAGCCAAAGGCAGACCCTTAACGGACTGAGCCACTCAGGCGCCCCCAAGATAATTACTTTTTTAAGTAAACGTAAATATTAACATGGATACTCATGTATTGTAATACTATTCAAATTGAATAGAGTCAGAGAATTATAGTCCACTTCAAAATTTCAAAGCCATAGATTCTTAGGTTAGAGTTAATTTAATTTAATGGTATTGTATTTTTGAAAGAGAGAGCGAGTGAGCGCAGGGGCCCGGGGGGAGGGAGGCAAAGGGAGAGAGAAAATCTTTTTTTTTTTTTTGAGATTTTTATTTATTTATTGAGAGAGATAATGATAGAAGAGAGCATGAGAGGGGGAAAATCAGAGGGAAAGGCAGACTCCCCACTGAGCAGGGAGCCCAATGGGGGACTCGATCCCGGGACTCCAGGATCATGACCTGAGCCAAAGGCAGTCGCTTAAACAACTGAGCCACCCAGGTGCTGAGGAAAAAGAGAGTCTTGAGCGGTCTCCACACTCAGCATGGAGACATCACAGGGCTTGATCTCACAACCCTGAGATCATGACCTGACCTGAAATCAAGAGTCAAACACTTAACCTACTGAGCAGCCAAGGTGCCCCAATTAACTTTAAATGAACTGATTTCCTCTCCTTCAGGAGAGAGATATTTAACAATTTTCTAACTCTTGTGTTCAATCAACTTTTATTCTTGAAATACATGCTTTGTATTAAATATATATACACATACATTATACATTTTTTACAAAAAGAAAAAAATGATATTTTCATATTTTTGCAAAACTGTTTCCTACATTTTTGAGACAAGCTTGTGTCAATAAATATCCTCAAATTTTTTAACATATATTTCCATTCTCCTTCAGATACAATAAAAAATTATAAAGATGATCTTCAGCAACAATTTTTTTATAATTTTTGGTCCTTTCTGTAGCCTATTCTTCTACCTGCCTAAGCACAGTGATAATTGATAAGCTATTACAGATAAATGTGTATTCTGGCCCCTCTGTAGCTTGATATATTATTGGGAACAATTACTACTTTATAATGCTTACTATGATTTGGAGCACATCATCTAAATCAACAATTAGAAGTATAATTTTTACAGAAGTGTCAAAGAGAAGTGTTGGGTTTTCAGGATCTGAAAATAATAGCTTGATTTATATTAAAGACATTTTAATGAGAACTCTGTTACTTTTTACTGATTTGTAAAGATATCCTCTCAAGTTGTATTAACATCCAAATATGAAGAGGCGTTTCTTAGATAACAGGCACTTCACTTTGCCTTGAACTAGTGGAAGTTAGTTACACTAAAACAATTTTGCTGATCAACCAGAAAGTAAAACTCAACTGGTTTATTCCTCCAAAAATCTAAGTCACAATTCTTTTTTCGAACATATGCTCAGTAACATTGTACAAATTCATCTCTAAAAGAATTATGATAAACAAAACAATCCAGCAAGGAAAGCTGTGATTTGTACTGAAAAAAAAATTTTTTTAATGGAGGTAAGAAAAAATATATTCTATTTTTCTATGTATTTGTTTTTCCAGTTCTCTTCAGTGCTTGTATTTCCAAAGGAGTATTTAGTTTTGTTTGTTTTTAAACCAACTTAAAAAATGTCAAGGTGCATACAGTAGATGTTCATATACAACTCTGTGGTCTTACATTACTCCTTTACTTCTTCCTTCCTTAAATCAATTGCAGTCACTTCCCATTATAATAAATCCTCTTCGTGATTTGTTTAGCCTTCGTCACTTAATTCTTAGTTGTTTTGTTTTATTTTCTTCCTTTCACAGAATAATCTAAATCATTCCCCCTATTTCCATCTCCTTTTCCACTACAAATCATAATTCTGATCATTGGTCATAATTCATATTATACTAATTACCACAGCCATCTCTTTTAACATCTTTATTTTTCTATTCACTTGAAGTTTTGTCACATTTATGTATGCTGAAACAGCAATAAATTATTCTGTACTCTTGGCTCTATTCTCTTTCATTATATGCTTCTTTTTCACCAGATTATAACTCCACACACTTCTTTTTGTATTTGTTGTATCCTGAAGTACTTATACTTAGTAGTTTCTCTATTGTATGGTGGGCACTATTATTATCAGTCTCACATCAAGCTGCTTTTAATTATTTACATTGACTTTTATATTTCTGTTCAAGCTATTTTGAAATATTTATTTTTTTACTCTAATATACAACACATCTGAGAAAAACTACTTATTTTAATGTGTTATACTAACATTATTGACAATTTTTGAATTGTATATGGGGGTACATTTTCTTAACCTATTTCTTTTCTCTTTCTTTTTTTAAACTAATGTTCAGTTCTCTCCTTATTCTACAGACCTACAGTTTAATGATTATTGAGTTATCTTAGATAAGATACACCAATTCCTAGGATTCAATATGTTGTCTGCTCTTGGCGTTCTAATTTAAGCCCACAGACAGAAGGATAATTAGTTTCCCATGGCCAACCAAAGTTTTAGTCTGGAACTAAAGGAAAGAAAGTGGGAGTGATAAGTGAGGGAGAGAAAGGCAGTTTCAGGTTTTGGTTAATTCATGCCAGTTTTCCTTGTTCTCACTTTCACCACATCTGGTACCTGCAAAATCCCTTTGTAAAGGATTCCTCACTTGCCTCTTGAGATATTTTCCAGTTTTGGAACTTAAAGCTTCCAAACATAACAAAAACTTCTCCCTTATAAATTAGTTCTTACTTAAATTATATTGGGAGATTTCTCCCTACACAACATTGCTTTTCTTTGATTTTTGCATTTTGCTGATACAGGTTGATAGTGATAACACAAATGTCCATTTCCACTATGATTTCTTTTTCCTGCCATGACACTAGCTCCTTCTTGACTTTTAGGTGGTCCTTTCCCTGATTGCTTTTAATGCAGTTCCATTGGGCTTATCAAATATTAATGCATTTTTGCTACTGCTTATAAATCTAACTATTCATTTAATTGAAATACCTTTATTTCCCCTTTTTTCTCTTTCCCAGATTACCTGTTTGGAATACAATATTCAGATATAATACTTAAAGTCAGTTCCATTTCTCACCGACTTGTTTTTCTTCAGAATCCAAGACAATTTTGTGAACAATTGTCTTAATCTTTTTTGATTTGTATTACGGTCATTTTGATGCACAAACTGGAATATGTAAACCCTTGGGATTGTAGCTGCAATAGTAGGAATAGTAAAAGGTCTTGAATCTTGTTAGACAATCAATTCAACTCAAAACATTGGGAGACACTTATTTAGGTATAAAAAAGACAGCACTGGTGTACTGCAGAATACAAATGTAGACATTTTTTAAAAGGCAAAAATAAAGCTTTAAAGAAATTTTGTGATTACATTCAGCAATTTTGACTTAAGCTCAACAAATAAATGGAAGTTTGTTTTCATTCTTCTCTGCCATTATTGACAAAGGCTGCTAAGAAGTACTGACTCCAAATGTCTTGAAATAATTCTATCAATTAACTATTTCATTGCTTCTGAGCAGACAAAGGTACTTCAGAATGAGGCATTAACAAAAATGTCTCCTTAGCCTTTAAGTTTAAGCATACCATTATCTGTTCGAATAATCATTAAAAATAGTCATTTTAAACATTTAGAAATTCTGATAAAGAAGTAATTAAAAATACATATAACATTTCCACACAAAGATGATAATCAATTTGAAAATCATTTTTCAGCCATTCTTTCATTCGGAAGCTTCATTCAACAAGGATACCGCATCTAGTAGTGAGTAATAAAAGGTTAAAAATAAACCAAAAACCAAAAATGTCTTGCTTAGAAAAATAAATACATTTCATTAAAATGTTTTAATTAATGAATATATACATGGACATTTTAAAAATCAGGTTTTCAAATAACATTTAATAATATTAGAAAGTGTTCATGGTCTTTTTAAATTGAGTGAAAATATATCTATAAAGTTTTTTGATAATATGGACCCAATTTTTGGTTAAGAAATTTGTGTATTTTATCATATATATACATATTATATGTATACATATAAACTAAACACATATGAAAACAACACCCAAATATGTTAAAATGTTAGGAATGCTCTGTCAAGTTGATAGAATTTGGTGATTTTTTGTCTCGTTTATATTTTTCTCTATTTTTCTCAATGACCATACATTTTATAACCAGAAAAAAACCTATTTTCGTATTTAATAAAAACTGTCATATTCTAATGTGTGCTCTTTTAAAATAGTGACTATATCCTGTTCATTTTTGAGGCACTAAAATGAAAGCTAAAACCATCTATAGCATGTAGCTTATTCTCTGTATTAACATAACTGGACTCTACTATTAGGCTGTCTTCACCAGTGTCACTTTACTATTCCACTGTCTTCATCAACATAAGTTTACTATTCCAGGAAACTCTTGCCCAGGAAGATAAGTTGCAAGTAACTTTATTGTTCATTTAAAAAATTCCTGGAAAAACCATTTTTTTAAAGATTTTATTTAGTTATTTGACAGGGAGAGAGAGAGAGAGCACAAGCAGGGGGAGTAGCAGAGGGAGAGGGAGAAGCAGGCTCTCAGCTGAGCAGGGAGCCTGATGCGAGGCTTGATCCCAGGACCCCAGGATCGCAACCCGAGCCGAAGGCAGATGCCTAACAGACTGAGCCACCCAGTTGCCCTCCTGGAAAAACCATTTAAATGAACACCAAACTGTTAGACTTTTCAGTAGATATCATAATATGACTAGTCTTCAAGACTCTTTGTAAAGCCTCACCTCAAGACCCTCCCCCTTGCTATGTCCAGTAATATAAGCTACTATATGCTAATTCTTTCTCAATTCTCATCATCCCTTCTCCCTCTATCCCCACACTGAAAGATCCTTATAAAACCATACTCTAGGGGGGTGGGAGGGATGGGGTGGCTGGGTGATAGACATTGGGGAGGGTATGTGCTATGGTGAGCGCTGTGAAGTGTACAAGACTGATGAATCACGGATCTGTACTTCTGAAACAAATAATGCAATATATGTTAAGAAAAAAAAAGAAGAAGAAGATAACAGGAGGGGAAGAATGAAGGGGAGTAAGTCGGAGGGGGAGACGAACCATTAGAGACGATGGACTCTGAAAAACAAACTGAGGGTTCTACAGGGGGGAGGGGGGTGGAGGGATGGGTTAGCCTGGTGATGGGTATTAAAGAGGGCACATTCTGCGTGGAGCACTGGGTGTTATGCACAAACAATGATTCATGGAACACTACATCAAAAACTAATGATGTAATGTGTGGTGATTAACATAACAATAAAAAATTATGAAGAAAAAGACGGCAGGAAGGGAAGAATGAAGGGGGGAAATCGGAGGGGGAGATGAACCATGAGAGACTATGGACTCTGAGAAACAAACTGAGGGTTCTAGAGGGGAGGGTGTGGGGGGATGGGTTAGTCTGGTGATGGGTATTAAAGACGGCACGTACTGCATGGAGCACTGGGTGTTATACGCAAACAATGAATCATGGAACACTACATCAAAAACTAATGATGTAATGTATGGTGATTAACATAACATAATAAAAAAAAATCTCTAAAACCTAATAAGTATCCTAACTTTGCTTTCCCTCTTCCAAGAGGTTAGGAAGACACTGTCAGGGTAACACTCTCACTTACCAAGGTAAGAAAAAACTTACCTTTGTTTTATCACTAAGTTTGTTTGTTAAGGCTGTTTTAGGGAAGTCAGCATTTGACAAAAGTGAGTAGTACAGTGCTTATATATATTAGGAATTCAAAATGTATATATTGAAATAATGTTCAAATATAATTCACTGAATCATTGTCAATGTATTTGTATCTCTAAGAATTTTAATCTGTGACTCTATCCACTTTGAAAACAAGCATAAAATTGCAACTTACGTATCTTTTGGTATTGGTAGATGCATTTAATTAAAGCAGTTTAATTTATGCTTTGATATTTGCTCTCATTTCAAAAAGCATACTTCAATGGTTATTGTCCAGGCTGAGAAAATATTTCTGTACTGTTTCTTTTTCTTTACTTCACATTGAAAATTTAACAATTTAACATTTGTTTGATTAATGTAATTAATTGTCATTATCTGAGTTTTCTTGTAGACCTATGTTTTGAAATATTAGCCTAATAATAGAATTCAGTGGAGCTATTGAAAAATGGAGTGGATACTTGATTTCTGGAGGTCTGTCTTTGAAATTGTTACTTCTAGACCTTAGGAAGGCAAGCCTTCTCCTTTCTTCACCAGCTTAGAGCTGAAGAGCTTAAAAATGTGCACCAAGACTCAAACTTTAAATCACATTTAGTAATCAACACATGTTTATGCCAAGTCACTTCCAAGAGAAAGTTTCTATAAGGATTCCCTTTAGAAAGTATTAACATATATAAAGATAGAATGTGTCAATGGATAGTGGTGGTGGTGGTGTTCCCTGTTATGAAAGCAAAGATAAGAAAAACACTACTGAAGGCAAATGGGTACAACTGGTCAAAGTACCCATGCCCTTTAAGCACTGTCAAAAATAGTACTTCACAAACTTTGATGGGCATCCAAATCTTCTGGTCATAGAGGAATTCGGATTCTATTCTGAAGATCTGGAGTGAAACCAGGTGATACTAGCATGCTTTAAGTAGCGAGAATTTAACTGAAAGGAACTCCAACCCATGAACATGTCTTGATTTATCTCTACATTTTTTTTTTTTAAATTTCAGGTCCATCAAACCAACTTCTGATTGTAACATAGTTTCTTTTTAGTTTATCTACAACTTCTGGTTGTAACATAGCTTCTTTTTTTAATTTCTCTAAATAACAGTATTTTAATCCCAAGATTGCACTTCTAATGGTAAATTGATCTGTGGACATTTTAAATGTACACATTCATGTCTGTGAACTTGATTAACATGAGTTGGGTTTCTATCAGAAGGAGTTAATACAAATAATGATAGCTAAGCTTTAGTGAGTACTTATTCTGTGACAGGCATTATGATCATCTGTATACATAGTACAACTTCATCTAATCTTCACAACAATCCTGATGAGGGACCATTATGAACCTCACTTCACAGATGAAAATATTTGGGTTTGGGAAAGTTAAGAAATTTACCTTAAAAACAAAATAAAACATCCTTTCTGATGGCTGAGTAATATTCCATTGTATATATGAACCATATCTTCTATCTGTTGAAGGACATCTTGGCTCCTTCCACAGTTTGGCTATTGTGGACATTGCTGCTATGAACATTGGGGTGCACATGCCCCTTCTTTTCACTACATCCTTTGGGGTAAATACTTAGTAGTGTAATTGCTGGGTTGTAGAGTAGCTCTATTTTTAACATCTTGAGGAACCTCCATACTGTTTTCTAGAGTGGCATACGCAACTAATGAATCGTTGAACACTACATCAAAAACTAATGGTGCACTATATGTTGGCTCATTGAACATAATAAAAAAAATAAATAAACAAATCAAAGCAAAAGCAAACCACCAACAAATGAACAATAGAACCAAGATTGTAACTTGGGCAGTCTGGTCCCATGGTAGACAGAATAATGCCACCCATAGATACCTACCTCTTATCCCCAGAATCAATGAATATGTTTTACTTTCCATGTCAAAAGGAACTTGCATGTGTGATTAAGTTAAAGATCTTGACAGGAGGAGATCATCTTGAATTATCCAGGTGGGCTCAATGGAGTCACAAAAGTACTCATAAGGGAAAGAGAGACCACAAAATTTGAGTGAGTAAAAGGAGACATGATGCTGGAAACAGGCAGACATGCTGTGAGTTGAAGATGGAGAAAAGGGAATGCAAGGGATCTCTAGAAATTGGAAAAGGCATAGAAACGATTGCCTCCTAAAGTCTCTTGAATGGCCCTACATACACCTTGATTTTGAACACAAAATAAATTTGTGTTAAGACACGAAGTGTGTGGTAGTTTGTTATAGCAACGATAAGAAACTAAGGCAGGACCCAAAGCTCAAGGCCTTCAACCAGTTGTTTGGTCTCATAATAAGATAAAAACAGGGAAAATGGAAAAGAAGAACTGAAAACAGCTTTCAGGAGAAAGAAGCAAGAAAACTGATGACCACTGAGGAATAGCAATTTATTGAGGGGTTGCTTTGTGTAAGGCACTGTGCTTGACCCTTTGCAGATAACATTTTATATGGCCTTTGTGACAATTTTTTAAGTAAGACTATTTTTAGGGGCACCTGGGTGGCTCAGTCAGTTAAGCGTCTGCCTTCGGCTCAGGTCATGATCCCAGGGTCCTGGGATCCAGCCCTGCATTGGGCTCCCTGCTCCGCAGGAAGCCTGCTTCTCCCTCTCCCACTCTCCCTGCTTGTGTTCCCTCTCTCTCTGTGTCTCTCTCTGTCAAATAAATAAATAAAATCTTGAAAAAAAAGGCTATTTTTAGTGCAGTTTAAAATTCATAGCAAAATTGAGGGAAGGTACAGATATTTTCTATTTACTCCAATTCTCATACACATAGAGCTTCCCTTATTAGCAACAGTCCCCACTAGAGTGGCAGATTCACAGAAGTGGTGAACCTAAACGGACACATCATTATCACCCAAATTCCAGAATTTACAATACAGTTAAATCTTGGTGTTATAAATTGGTGTACAACAACATGTATCCATTTCTATGGCACCACAGAGCATTTTCACTGCCCTAAAAAAATCTGCCTATTCATCTTTCCCCTATCCCCAAACTATAGCAACCACTGATCTTTTCATTATATTAGTAGTTTTTGCCTTTTCCAGAATGTCATATAGTTGGAATCACAAGGTTTAGCCTTTCAGATTGGCTTCTTTCACTTAGCAATATGCATTTACATGTTCTCTATGTCTTCATGGCTGATTAGCTCATTTCTTTTTAGCACTGAATAATATTCAATTGTCTGCCAGTACCACAGTTTATCTATTCACCTCCTGAATGCTTCTACATTTGGTCAACTATGAATAAACCTCCCGTAAACATCCATGTGCAGGTTTTTGCGTGGACATAAAATTTCAACTCCTTTGAGTACATATGAAGGAGTACAAATCGCTTGATTGGCAAGAGTATGTTTAGTTTTGTGAGAACCTGCCAAACTGTCTTCCAAAGTAGCTGTATTATTTTGCATTCCCACCAAGAATGAATGAGAACTTCTGTTGCTCCACATCCTCACCAGCATTTGTTGTTGCCAGTGCTCCAGATTTTTGGCCATTCTCACAGTGGTATCTGAGTGTTGTTTCAGATAAATTTTTGAGGAATGTCTCTCATGGTGGAGAATGATTATTATTAGAGAATGAATTTGATTCGAGGCACTGACACAAGGTATTCAAGCCAAAGTCATGTCTTGAGTCCAAAGAGGAGAACCTCACTGGGACATATTTTATGGTTTAAGAGAGGGAAAGGGAGGGATTTAAAATAACAATATTGGTTTTATTTTTGGAATTTTAGATTTTTTCTAAGGGTGTGAGATATGTTTCATAAATCATGTGGCAAACCAGATTCACTGAGGTAAATCTATAGTTTCTAAGTTGAGTACTTTTTGAAAAAACATTCACTTGAAATTTTTTTTAAAGATTTTATTTATTTATTTGAAGGAGAGAGAGCGCTTGTGCACAAATGGGGGGAGGGGCAGGGAGAAGCAAACTCCCCCCTGAACAGGGAGCCTGATGTGGGACTCCATCCCCGGACCCTGAGATCATGACCTGAGCTGAAGGCAGCCGCTTAACTGACTGAGTCACCCAGGCGCCCCTCACTTGAAATTTAAGTACATGTATGTTTGTTAAAAATATGAACTTGTTGCATTATGGGCACAGGTCACATTTAAATTTTACTTTTGATGGAGTGACACAGATAGCACAAAATGTGAATAAATCTGAGTTCCTCAATTTGGGGCAATACAGAAATAGTCCAGTATTCTAAGTGAACAGCATATGTCTGGAGTTTAGGTAAATGGAGGGGAATTAGAAATAATGAGAAGCTGTTTTAATATAAAGTTCACTGTAGTGTTTCCTAGATAATCTTTTTAAGATCAATTTAGAAATGCAAGTGGGAGAAAAAAGATGGAATCCTAAAAATAATGTAATCTATAAAAAAAGTTTGAAAATTATTTTCTCATCTGTACATCCTTAGAGATTATATCCTGTCTTCCTGTGATATTTGATTATATTTACTATCCACTTAGTACAATATTTTAACCTTTCTAATGAGTAATATCCTTTAATACAAGAATATAATGTTGTCCTCTTAAGTGTTTGGTCAACTTATTCTCTTTCCCTAAAACAACTTTTAATGGTCTGTTTAACTGTTTCCAAAATGTTTCAAGTTTACAGTGTTCCCTAATCCTTTGTTTTACCACTAAGCATTCTCATTAGCCTCCAATTTGTGAGGAAAGTTGTCCAAAAAAATTTGTTCCTAATTTTCTGATCACTTTACTAACAATTCATGAATGTTACCAACTTTTTATTTCAGTTTCAGTTATGAATTACTCTCTTCCACTTAGTTGGGGCTCACTTGAGACTTATTAGTTGATAATTGGACTCTCTTTGTGTTCCTTGGTGGCTCATAATTTCACCATTTATTTGACAATATCAAATTTAATCTGATTCCTGCAACATTTGTTTAGGATGTACTCAGAACTAGACATATTGCTAAGTTCTGTAGGGATTGTAAAAGGATGAACGAAATATCCTTTGTTTAAAGGAGTGTCATGAGGGAGAGTGACATGTACATAAATAGCTTTTTTAAAAAAATTGAAGTATAATTAACATACAGTATTATATTAGTTTCAGGTGTACAATAGAATGATTCACCTATTCTATACATTTCTCTGTTCTCCTTAAGATAAAAGTGTTCTTAGTCCCTTTTATCTATTTCATCCATCTCTCCACCCACCTAAACAGCTTTTTGAAAAGGAGAGAGATTAATTCTGGCGTCAGTACAAGTGACAAAAGATGGCAGATACTTCCCTTGAATTCCATGCCCAGATTTACTGAAATCACAGCATTTGGCTTCTTCTATGTCTCTTGGTGACAATTAGGTTTAATGCCCTCATTTTCTTGAGGGGGATCAGAATTTGAGCAAGAATAAAATATTTTGATCTTTCTATAAACTATTGTTTTTCTTCATATGTGTTACTAAGTTTCTTGTTACAGTCTAAAAAATCATATATTTATCATGTAAAGATCTTTATAACAATATACTTTGAATTAGCTACCCATACTTCTTGAATATTGGAAATATTTGAACTTTTTAATGAAAAAACTCTGAGTCTGTGCTCACACAAAATTACTCCTAGTCAATTGACTAACGTGGGCTATATTTTAGATCAACACACATTTTGTATTTTCACACAGCTTATAATAAGATTATTGCATTTGCTTTCTCATTGTTATTCTCAGATTGCAAAGCTTTGGAAATCTTATTTCAAATATGAAAGTTTTGAATGCGTTTAAGCATTTCTAGGCCAAGTTGATTTATTATCACTTATTTCCTTCATCAAGAACCCTGAGTAGCTGCATTTGAATGAGAGCTGCTTATGTTGCTCCTTAAAACTTCCTGCTCGACTGATAGTAGAAAAAATTCTTGCTGCACAATAGAGCTTATATTGAATTTCACTTTGACCACTGATGAAAAATTTGTGTTTAATACTTATGTCTGCTCTTAGAAACTATATAGGTACATTTAAATTAAACAAGGCATTAAAGGGTGGCTTAGTCGGTTGAGTGTCCATCTCTTGGTTTCAGCTCAGGTGGTGATCTCATAGGTTGGGATCAAGTCCTGCATCAAGCCCTGCATTGAGCTCTATGCTCAGTGGTGAGTCTGCTTGAAGATTTTCTCCCTCTGCCTCTTCTTCCTGCCCCTTCCCCACCCTCAAATAAATAAATAAATCTTTAAAAAAATAAACAAGGCATTAAGGTAATAATAACCCATTTGCTTCAGAAAATCTGTGTTAGCCCGACCAATAAAGAAATAGTTTTCTTGTTACCAGCTCCTATATCACCAAAAAAAATAATAATAAGTTGTACCAGCAGTAAATGAAGTGAGTGCAAAAGGATAGTGAAATTATTGGATTTTTTTGGTGACAGTTCTTCACATATCTTATTTTCAGGTATATGATTATCTGCTATTTCTGGATACATGTGATTACATCATGAGTCAGTCAAGAGTCAACAGTCAATAAATATTTACTGAATCCATATAACATGGTGGGCACATTGCCACTTGATATCAGTGTGGGGAGTTTGGACCCCAACAGTTGTAGAGTTACTTGGCTGTACAAGAGCTGGAGCTCAAAGGAGTAAAGAAATGCAACACTTCATGGAAACATTCATTTACACACCGTGATCTAATGAGATTTAATGGTTTCTGAGGCTATTCTGAGAAAAATAATTTGAACTATATTCATCATTGAAATGAAAATGAATAAAAAAACAGGCCTGATTGACTGTGGTAGCCCCAGTGTACGTCAGATGACATTGAAGAATGAATGGTCCTGACCCTCAATATCAAGGGAGAAGAGGAGCCCAAGTCTGTGTAAAATTAGCAAAGATCTTCCTCTTTTATCCCTTCGTTCACTTTCAAGGATTTCATTCTTCAAGTGCCATCTATCATCCTCTTAGCTTACTCTCTTCTATTATTGCACTCAAATCATTCTTTGAATTTCAGTGGGTCCTACAAGCAATTTATCCTACCACTTTTTCTTATCCCTCATTAACCTGCATGTCTTCCCTCTTATTCTCACCTTGATCCAATGTCCAACTTTATAATAAGTGACTTGCATAAAAATATACTAGATATCCTTACAAAACTCTACATCTCAAAAGATTCCAATTATATACCACTTGGAACACAGGCTTTAATTTATAAGACTATATCTGTCTATCATTTTATCCATAGCACAACATGTATTACCTGACACATAAAAGGTGCTCCATAATTATTGGTTGAATGCCTAAGTAAATGAAGACATATCCAAATTATTTGAGAGGCATAGATTTTTAAAAATTTAACTTTTATCAAATAGATTATTGGAAACTATAAATAAAATATTTCTGATTTTGTAAATGGTAAAGAGAAGTTAAGACAGATAAAAGTTTTTTATATATTTTCTTCAAAGTAACTAGAAAATGATAAATGTCATAAAATGTGTCCCTTAAATAGCTGTCAATTCTATCAAGCTGCCTATGTTACAAAAGTTATTATTTTTTGTATTTCTACAATTGACTGTGTACAGTTCAGGTAAATGTGATTGTGCAGTCCCCCACACAGGTTGTTACTACCATATCAAGCATCATTGCAGTTGTTTTAGTTCAGCCTCAGCATTCTGGGCTTTGAGGGGAAATATCAAAAACATAGTTTCATATGGAAATAGAGAAAATGCTCTTATGCTGAGTGGCCAGAGTAAAGACTGTACCCTCAACTTTTCCCTTCAACACTTTTTCTCAGCTCTTAATGTCACCAACTCAGAATCCTGAGTATCCAAGTACTTTTCTAAAGCAACAACTCATTATCTGAATATGTTATCCTAATTCAATAAGGTTATTTCCGTGACATTATAAATTCCTGTGTTATAATAGATATTTGAGGTTCATTTTGTCCAGCTTTCAAGCATGGGTGCTGCCAAACAAAAAAATCACTTAAGAATCACATTGACTATGAAATTTCCATTTTCAGAAGAACAGCTACAACAACCAAGAATACTTTCCAATGCATTAACTCTAAGGGTCCGTCTTTAGTCTCCTTTTTCCTTGGACTTTCACCGACATTTGACTCTCTTTTTCAAAACTCTCTTACCAAAATTTCTTGTGATAGCCATTTCTCCATTAAATGAGAATGGTTGAATATGCCAAGTTCAGATAAATGTAGTTAAGTAGGGACCCTATAAAGACAATCCAATTCCAAATATCCCTCTCTTGTTCTCCCACTTCACACACATCTACTACCACTCACAAGCCCGATTAGATAAGAAAGAGACATTAATGCAGTCGAGCTTTGGAGTCAGAAGACCTAGTATCTAATTCTTACTCCATTACTTAGTAGCATAAGCTCATTAAAAGATTGAAACCTAATCATAGAACTGTAGAACACTTCCTTTCCCCTCACACATCATCACCACATTTCTAAAGGCCCATTTACAGTAGCTCCTTTTACTTAATATACAATGTCTGTCTATCAAGAAAATATGACAAGGCATACCTACGACAAAAAGCACAATCTTGAAGAGATAAAAGAAGCATCAGGACCAGACTCAGCCAGAGATATTGGAATTATCAGATCAGGAATTTAAAGCAACGATGTTTAACATGCAAAGGGCTCTAATAGATAAGGTGGGCAGCACACAAGAACACATGAGCAATATAAGCAAAGAGATGAGAACCCTAGGAAAGAACCAAAAGAAAACGCTAGAGAGAAATCAACTTAACAGAAATGAAGAATGCCTTCGTGGGCTCATTAACAATTAGATGTGCTTGCTCAAAACTGGAAAAGCAGAAGTAAGGTGGGGGTGATCTTCCTCAATCTTTGGCTTCAGTTTTCCTTGCTCACCAGCAAATTGATGGAAGTTGATTTTTTTCCTGTAGCAGCATCCTGCGATCCATTCTCCAGCATCCTGGGTCTGGGGAGGAAGCTGTGGCATGATGAATGATGACAAATGACATCTTGATTCTGGTTTTCTGACTCCTAAGTTGCAGAAGCAAGGCTATAGATAGCTCACTGCTCTAATCACTCCAAGGAATCTGTAAGCTCCTACTTCCCTGCATCAGATTTTTTTTTATGCATAAAACAGCTAGAATCGTGTTTAATTTTCTGCACTGACAGAACTTTTAATTGGCATTTTTCCTTTCACTCTTGCCCCGTAGAGTCATTTCTTTACACAGCAGCTGGAATGATCAGGTCATCAACTCCCCTGCTTAACATCCTCTGATCACCTTCCATCTGATTTAAAATTAATTTCATATTCTTGGGGCGTCTGGGTGGCTCAGTCGGTTAAGCGTCTGCCTTCGGCTCAGGTTATGATCCTGGGGTTTTGGGATGGAGCCCCACTGTGGGCTCCTTGCTCAGCAGGGAGCCTGCTTCTCCCTCTCCCACTCCCCCCGCTTGTGCTCTCGCTCTCTGTCAAATAAATAAAAATCTTAAAAATAAATAAATAAATAAAATTAATTCCATATTCTTTACTCCAACCTATAAACCCACTTGTGGTGTGTTCACTGCCTCCCTCTCTGACCACATCTTCTGCCAGGCTCTCCCTTGTTCACTCTGCTTCGGCGTGCTGATGTGTTCTGACTTCTCTAATATACCAAACTGTTTTCATCTCAAGATATTTACACTTCTTATTTTCTCTTCCTGGAATGCTTTACTTTCAGATCTTTCTTTGCCGCCTCCTGTACTTTATTCATATCTTGCCACAAACACCACCTTATGAAACATGCCTTTACTCCCTGAATTTATACTCTATATTTACTGTTTTTTTGGTCCATCTCTCCTACTAGAATAAAAATCCCATGAGCACAGGGACGTTGCTTGTCTTATTCATCACTATATTCATAACTCCTGGAACAGCTCCTGCCATATAAAAAAATAAAACTAAAAAAAAAAATCACGTGGATTACATGAATAATAAAGTAACATAAGTTTTTACAAAAACTTTGAGCCAAGGAGGAAGCATATCTAAATGCGATCAAATTTTGGTCATTTAAAAATAGTATAAAGGCTGACTTTGGAGTGCTACTGATATATTTTATTTGAGATTAAACATGCAGACTTTCTTCTTCTTCACTCATTCAAATCCACTGGTGTTGGACTGAATTGAAGTTTCGATGTGTTACAGCTTAGCCGCTTACTAGGTATTCAGTATGTGCCTACTTTTTTTTTAAAGATTTTATTTATTTGACAGAAAGAGACACAGCGAGAGAGGGAACACAAGCAGGGGGAGGGGGAGAGGGAGAAACAGGTTTCTGGCAGAGCAGGGAGCCCGGTGCAGGGCTGGAGCCCGATGCGGGGCTCGATTCCAGGATCCTGGGATCATGACGTGAGCCAAAGGCAGACGCTTAACGACTGAGCCACCAGGCGCCCCAACATGTGCCTACTTCTGCTACATTTATAAGTGAAAGTCAGATTTATGGGTCAAAATAATCTTACATCAATGCAACTTTTGTTATGGGGATGACCTACTATCAGCCTGTTGTTTCACACACATCACATTTAGCTTCATAACGAACATCTTCTTGAGCTCAGCACAAAGATGGAAAACACTCCTTGTGGGGCCGGATTCTATAGCTCTTACTGAAGTCATTAAGGGCTTGTGGGGAATATTTGTAGAGTAAAGGCGGCAAGGTCAAGCCCAAGATTACTACTTTACTTGGAAAATGAGAAACACTCTAAGATGTAAACACGCAATGTACACTTTAAAATATCCAGAGGTAGTTATTGCTACTGTGTGAGAGGAAAGAATATTCTCTTAAAAGCATTGTGATCTTACTAAAAGTGAGACCCCTTCGGTCCTTGCCTTATTTGAACCCTAGTTTATTTTTCATGGTTGCTCCAGAAACAGGTAGAAAAAAAAAAAAGACTAATACCATTCAGGCAGTGTTTCCTTTTGTTATTTTTATTGATGTTGCTTTCATTGAACAATAAAACCTCAAGACATTGTTTTCTTATTCAATATGCAAATGTTGCAGTTAACTCATTCCAGGAAGAAATAAAATATGGAAGAATGAGGAAAATCTTCATTAATTTAAGTATGTCGACAGAAAAAATTTATATTCCAAGTGGTATAAACCAGTCATCTTAATATTTCATTTTCCAGATCAAAATGTTGATTTAGCTTTTAAATATACTGTGTATATACATGCCATAGAAATTAAGAATATAGGCATCTTCCTTTAGCTGATATTAGCACATTATTGAATTCTGGATGGGTTCCAGAAAACTGTGGAAATTGCTTTTTAAATTACTGCCCTAACGAACTGTTCAACATCATATAGGCCAAAAATCAAATAATTGGTTTTGGCTGACATTTTCCAGTATTCAAATGGGCAAAACTGCATAATCATTTCCTGCAGACCAGTTATGCCATTATTTGGAAGTGTTAAAAAACAAAATTTACTGAGTAAATTTGAAGATCTAATTAGCTTTATTCAATGAATCATGAATCAAGCAGCATCCTATCTGGCAAATGAAAGGAGCTCCAAGGTGCTATGCAAAATGGAAGGTTTTCATAGGCTGAAAGGGCAGGGAAAAAAAAAAAGTCTTCTAACAGAGTGATTTGTTTCAGGCAAGATCACCTTTCAATGGGGGAAGGGCAGCAGTCTATCATGCAGATAGATTATCTTGCTAGTGCTGATCAGGTAATTCCAGAATGACTGGTTAAAAGTCACATTCCTTGGAGAGGCTGAAATTTCAAGTAGGTTAGATATTATGTCTCGGTTTGCTGATGCAGGGCTTAGCATCGGTGACTCTAGTTTGGGCCTGTTGTCTGTTTTGTTGCTTTAATATGTCATTATACCAAACTATTTAAAATTAATTAACTGACAAGTGCCAAAGTGAAGCTAATTTATGATTAATAAACTATTGGAAAAAAATCACTGCGAAAATACTTTTCAATAGGTAGGCCCTAGTTGTATCAATAACTGTAAATAAACAGTTTCTCCTACCAAAGCACTAAGACTAGCTGAAGACTGAAGGCTTTAAATTAAAAGCCAACTAGGACTACTTGATTATAAAGGGAGAGTTTTGAATTTAGGTGCAAATACTATGTGTCTATTAGAGGAGTGTGATTATATTTCGTTGGGGATTCGGGGTTTATTTTCATCTTGACTACTTGCCTATATGTGTGTGTGTGTGTGTGTGTGTGTGTGTGTGTGTGTGTGTGTGTGTGTGTGTGTGTGTAAAATTTACACTTCAGTGCTCAGACTTTAAGAATACAAGTCAATAAACTTTCACAAACAATATAGACCCAAATGACAGGCAACCACTGTTTCAGTTTTCATTGAAGATTTGACTAGTTTTGCACTTCATGTAAATAATAACAAAGAGTGTACATTCATTTGTGTATGATTTTTATGGCTCAGCATCCTGTTTTGTTTTGTTTTAAGATTCCTTCTTACTGTGTTGCATGTATCATTGATACTGCAAACCTTTAAAATATGAATTTTCCTCTATGGCCTGCTTTATATGTGTCCCAAATATTTCAACATTTTTTCTTACTAGCATTCAGTAGAAATATTTTCCAATTTTTCTTTCCTTTGTGAACCATATATTCCTTAGAAGTTTGCTGTTCAATTTTTAAATATTTGAAGGTTTCCTAGCATCTTATTGGTACTGATATTTAATGTAACTTCATTATGGTCAAAGAAAATACTGTAAAGTTCCGGTTTTTCAAAATTTATTGAAGATTATTTTAAGCCCTAAGATAACATTTATCTTAAAAAATATCCCATGTGCATTTGAAAACAATGTGTAGACTATAGATTTGGTGGGAATATCATAAAAATCTTACATTAACCTTGGTTGATCATGTTATACTAATTTATATTTTTACCTATTTTTGCCTACTTGTTATATCAACTATCACAGTGGTTGCCAAAAATTTCAACTCTGGTTTTTGACTTGGCTAATTATACCTTTGTATATGTCAGCTCTTGTTTCATATGTTTTGGCATTTATAGTTTTTATATCTTCCTAATGAATTGTCCATTTACTTTAGAATAGTTACTTTTTCTTTTCTTTTTTTCTGGTAATTCCGCTTTTCTGAATCTAACTTATCTAATACTAATGTAGTCGCATCAGTTTTTCTATGCTTATTTGTATGATAAGCCTTTTGCCTTCCTTTTCTTCTTAACTTGCGTATTTACAAGTGGATCCAATATAGATAATTTTTTATACTGAGTCTGACTATACCTCTCTTTTAATTGTAGTATTTGGTCTATTTCTACTTAATGTAATTATTGGTATGATTTTACTTGTATCTACCATCTTGCTATTTAGTTATCACTGGATCTATCTTAATTATTTCTTTTTATCTCTTTTCCTGCCCTCTTTGTGGATCAGTTGAGTATTTTTTAGTATTTCATTTTAGCTCCACTATTGGTTTACTGGTGCTTTGATTTATTTTTCAGTCATTACTTTAGAGATTGTAATATAAAAACTTAACACACTGCAATCTAACTAGAGTGAATAATTACTCTTTACCTAAAAATATAAAAACCTTAAGAATGTAATTAGGCTTAGCTCTATCCTTTTTGTACTTTTGTCACATAATTCATTATAAGCCCCACAATACAATATTATTTTTGTTTTAAATATTCAAATAACATTTAAAGATTAAAACAAGGAAAAAGAAAATTTTGTATATTTGCACATATCTCCCATTTTTGGCATCTTTTATTCTTTCCTGTAGATCTGACTTTCTATTTGTTGACATTTTCTTATAGCTTGGAGAATTTCCTTTAGCATACTTTACAGAAGAGTAAATTTCCTTCAGCTTTTATTTATCTGAAAATGTTTTTATTTCACCCACATGTGTGAAGAGTATTTTTTCAAGATAAACAATTTCGAGTTGACACAATTTTTCATTGATAGATATGATCTAAGAGACATACTAATCATTTGTTCTTAAAGATTGTCCATTTATATCTGTATGAATTTGAGCCCTGGAAATGTCCATCATTATTAGCTCATTACAGATTGTTTTCATTTAGTTAAACATTGGCATAATATCATTGATTTCTATGTTCATAAAAATCTTAATGAAGAAAATTTTTTGCATCTTCTATAAAACCTTTACTAGATATGTTGTTTGTCACTGTCCCTCACATGAAAACTCATAATTCTGTTAGAATTTTGATATAGAACAAGAGTTTATCTAACTGGGAATATAGGTTTCCTTTAATCTTGTATTTATATGAACGATTATATTTTCCTTTTTACCTTGAGAGTCAAAACTAATCTTAAAGATCAGTCAGAGTAATTGAATTAGCATAGATGGGGAGCATAAAAGTAAATTGCTCTCTGTATGTGATAATGCTCTCTTATTTTAATTGTATTCATTTTTGAAAGTAGAATATAAATTAGAGAAATATGTAGCTATGATATAAATCATTACTTTACATTTGTCAGGAATAACATAAATCAAAAAGCTTATGTATGTTGGATTCATTTCTATTGAAAAGGATGTCTTACCAAACGGCGACCCCCCAGTCAGGGCTTTCTGAAGGAAAAGCTCTTGTCTAGAGCTATGGCTATGTCATAGTTAAGGGGGCTGAAGGTTGAAAGGTATATAAATGAGTACAAACAATCATCAGTATAAAGAGAGACTAGGAAAATTCTATTATAAGTTTTCAGAACTAGAATACAACATAATTGGCCCATAAAGGGAACAATGAAATGAGGCTCAATGAGCAAGTGGAAGATGGATCTATAAAAACCCCAGGGTAAACATCATGCTACTTGTACCTGACTTCCATGTGTTCTTTCTGACATGATGGGCATTCTGGCTCCATTAATGGAAAAACTGATGGAACATAAATAGAAAAAAATAGAAGAAAAAAATAGTAAAATAAAAAAGTGGGGTTTATTTTAAAACCTATAGACAAATAGAGTGAAAATGAGACATGGTTTGTCCATCCTTGAACTTGCCCTTTTCCTATAGTTGTGGAAGTTTATCTACTGACTACCTCACATAAGGAAGGCATTTATACTGGGGAAAATTAAACATAGATACAATCTTCTAGAGATGTCCTTTTCATTCATTAGAGAAATTTAGATAAGTTCATAAATATCTAGATTCTAAGGTAAATGTGATCTGTGCTACAAGGTGAAAGAAGAAAGAAATTATTTCCAGTTAAGTCTTCACAGATGGTATCGTAGGTGTCCTAGACCTTGAAGAAGAGATGAGATATAAAAAGTAAAATGTATAGGTGATGATAAAACATTAATGCTCTGTGTTCTTATATTCTATTTTATTTTGAAATGATTGCATTGTGGTGAAATTTTGGTGGTGGTTGTAGTGTTGATGGTAAATAATGATTATATATTCCATTGTATAGAGAACCTGGCACAATCTTATTTTGTAAATCTTATTAATATTTTGGAAATAATAGTCGTTACATGTGTTGCCTTTTAATATTTTAATTATACTTTAGGTAATTAAAATGTACTTCACTACAACTAATTTCTCTGTTGACTCAAGTGCCAAAAATACCACCTTTCCTTCCCCCCTAACACATCAAACATTCCCTTGGTCTCACTGTATACTGTGATCCTCCACCAGATTTGCCATGGTAGTGGTTGGAAAAAGATTTAATCCCGTCATGGGACAATTTGCACTATTTAGGGAAAGAACATAGTAACTAGGGGTTACATAAGGGTCTGTTGGCCAGCAACTCTATTGCAGCTCATCCTGTAATCATAGGATGAATGACATACTCATTTATTTCTTTTGAAATACTTATTAGTCACAGCAGTAGGATTTTCCCAGGAGCAAATAGCTGACCAATTCTTGCTACAGTTTAATAGAACTTCTTGCCCTCAGGGATCACTCTAACTGGGGATTCCATTTGCACAGGTACATGACACAGCCAAGGAAGAAGGCAAAGTTGAACTCTGCCTTAGCCTGCCCCGGTCTCTGTGGGTGACCTCTCAATAAAGGAGGAAAACTGTTTGAAGCCGTGGCAGTGCCTGGCTGACATAATGACCAACTGAAGTCCTTTGAGAAAAGAAGATATGGAGAGAGGTGTTTCAACTCTGCCTGACTTGTTTAGTAACATAGGCAGTCAGTTTCTCTGGGAAATTATGGATATATGTGATCTTTGTGGAAGGCCTGAGAATTTCGGCTTTTTAAAAAATTAATATCAATATTAAAGCTGAAGTTTTTTAATCTGTGAATATTCTAATACATCACGTTTATTATGAATTTGAAAATGCCATTAAAAAAAAACAGAACTCTGCCACATGCAATGGATAATGAGGCATCCTTAGGAAACATGCCTCACATTGTATCTTCTCCTTTAACTGTTTATTATCTGGCACAACAATCATTCTCTCTGGCTCAACTGCTTTCTTGTACCCTGACTTGTATAACGTAAAGATTGTAAGTTTCAGGATGCCTGGGTGGCTAAGTTGTTAAGCGTCTGCCTTCCGCTCAGGTTCCAGGTGCCATGGTCCTGGAATAGAGCCCCACGTCTGGCTCCCTGCTCAGTTGGGAGCCTGCTTCTCTCTCCCTCTTCCACTTCCCCTGCTTGTGTTCTCTCTCTAGCTGTCTCTCTCTCTGTCAAATAAATAAATAAAGTCTTAAAAAAAAAAAGACTAAGTTTCATGAAGGCAGGGATTTGAGCTGGCTCATTTATGTCTAACTAGGGTCTAATGTAATTCCTGGTTTGAGAGGCACAGCTTAGTAAATATTAAGAGTTTAATACAATTTCTCAACCATGTGCTTATTTATGCTCATTTGTTTAGGTATTTCATGATAACTGAAAATTTTCCCAAATTGAATGGCCTGCTAGTGACACAATCAAAACAACTATAATTCTCTCTTCTAGCTAATTCATCTAGAGTGGTCATATAAGTGGAAAACTTCAGAATCATCTTTTAATCCCTGGAATTTGAAAGCTTCGCATCAGTGTTTAAACTTACTACATCTTCCTACAGCTGGACAACATAGTAATACCAAAATGCATAAGTTATTGCCCGTCAGCTAGTGCAGAATATTTCTAATAGAGAATAAGGACTTCAAAATTAATAGCTCATATTTATTGAATAATTGTTCTGGTTGTACGTTTAAACACTTTAAGTATATTATCTCATTTAGTCATTTAAAGGAAAACAATTAGGTAGTGCTATCATTATTATTATAAGCAAATTGAGTCACATGGTAGTTAATTGCCAGATATTATCCTATCAGTTATGGAATTCACATAGACCCAGAGGCTGAACTCTGAATACCTGCCATGTTGGTTATTGTTCTTGTATTGCTTATTGACTGAGATATTTTTAAAAAGACTATCGATTGTCTATTTTTAAAAATGGACCAGCAATATCTTGAGCTAAATTTTTCTTCACTGGAGTTTCTTTCGGAACCAGGTAATGTTAACAACCGTTGGGAACCACGCCAAAAGAAGGATTGGTGACTTTCGGAGTCTGTAATGAAAAAGAGATTGATAGGAATTTATTGTAAAGATTCCTGGGAAGACAAAAAGAAGTGGTGGAGAAGAATCCAGGCTTTCAATTTTTAAAAACCAATCAGTCTTTTCTTCCAGGTTTTTGCTCTCAAAGCAGCATAGGGCACCTAGGCTTTTCCCCTGCACTGCATCCCACTTTCATTTTTCAGAGTTTTCAAGCGTGTTGGACATATTTTTCTTTCTGCATCCTCTCCCTTCATCTGAGTGATATATTTGTAGTGGTAATCTGAGTAAATAAAGACTGTGAATCCAGGTGAAATGGGTTGCATTTTCAAGAATTTAGTGAGTGAAATTAATTTTGTAAAAGGACCCACAGGGTTTGGTTAGGACACCTGGCATGAAGTCAGGAACAAAGAGGCCAGGAGTCTAGATGGCAAGGAAAGGTGTCTAGGAGCTGAAGAGAGGATATGGGAAATAGGTGTTCCCATGTGGAATTGGCAGACACAAAACAACCAATAAGTTCAGTCAATATCTGGTAACAACCTTTGCTCAGTTAGCATGGTGATACTTAGAAAATATCATTGTCATGAAGTAGGCGAGAAAAAGAACTGACTAGTGTTATTGATGAGTTGAGTTTTTGATGCTTAAAATGGGAAAAGTCAGTGGAACATCATAGGCGAAATATTTAAAAGGTTAAAGAAAATACACAGAAGAAATTTAGGAGAGGCCATAGCTAGCTATAGTGCAGTGGGAGTCATTTGGATCCAAATTATATAATGCAATGTCGTGTCAGTGGTTAAGATCACTGAGAAGATGCAGAGGGAATGGAACGAAGGAGAAGACTATGATGTAAGGGTTGGGCTGGAATTTAGACAGTGTTTTCAGCCGGGGACAGTATAAAGAAGAACAAAAAGTAAAAGTGATATGCCAAAGAAATTCTAGAAGTATTTAAATGGTTCCTTTTGTTACCAAATACCCAAATTGGGTTTTCTGTTTATTTGTGTGCTATTTTTAAAATAGTAGCTCTTGGGGCACCTGGGTGGTTCAATTGGTTAAACTTCCAACTCTTGGTTTTGGGTTAGGTCATGATCTCAAGCCCCACATTGGGTCTGTGCTCAATGTGGAGTCTGCTTGAGATTCTTTCTCCCTCTCCCTCTGTCCCTCCTCCCATTCGCACTCTCCCTCCTTTCAAATAAATAAATAAGTAAAATCTTTAAAACAGTAGCTCTTACATCTAACCCTTCCTCCCCATTCATACAGTACTGAGAAACCCGGTTCTGTACATGTTTCTGTGTGATGAGTAGTCAGACTTTGGCTTCATGGGGCTTGTGTTTTATTTATTTCTTCAGCAGAAACAGTAAATTTTTATTGGGGGGCAAGTTGAAAACATAATCATGTGACAGAAATATGAACTCTGTAAAAAACTTTACAAATAAATTTGCTACCCAAATGATCATACCCTCCTGATCATTGGGCCTCGATTGTTGGAATGAAAATGAGCCCGTGGGATTGGGCTGCTTTCTTCCTATCCTGGGCGGTCCCTGAGAATGAAGCCAACTTTGAGCATCTCAAGCTGTGAAATGGGTTCTGGTAATATCATTTGCACCCTCAATTAAGTGATAGCTGTAACCAGTCTTATTTCTAGATGTTTTTGTTAAATGAGCAAATAATTTCCTTTCATTTCTAAAGTTATTTTGAGGGCTTATTTTTGATGGTTCAAAACTAAAAGAGTCATATGTGATGCATAGATAGTTTCATGGAACTTTTTCTGTGATTTAACCATTCTCATGGGCCGAAACCCATGGCAAATAAATGGGTAGAGTTTATGTCCCTATTTGCCTCCTTTCTCTGCAACGTAATATTGGCCACAAATAAAGCTGGAAACAAAAAATAAGACAATTGAAGGTAAATCTCGCCTCCATGCAGGCATTGGACCTTAGCTTTTTCATCATTAGGAACTCCCTGCTCTCATTAACAGAGCCAAAAGGATTCAGATATTTTAAAATACCCTATTAACAACAAAAATACTTCAACTCAATGTTCATTCAAAGCATTTTGCAAAGATTGTGTGTGTGTGTGTGTGTGTGTGTGTGTGTGTGTGTGTGTGTGTGTGTATACCACAGGGTGAAAAATAGTCTGTGCCTTAATTTTATGTCACGTATTTTGCTACTATGATTCTAGGATGGGGTCCTTGGTGCGTCACTTTAATACACACGAATAATATGTATTTTACTATACATACTTAAACTGAGTGTTAGAAAATTCTTTAACAATGCCTTAATGTATGTTGAAGAGACAGAGCATGAAACAAATCCCAATATTTTTCTAGAGAATCCGTTATTTTTAAGTAGTTATATAGTCGGGGCACCTGGGTGGCTCAGATGGTTAAGCGTCTGCCTTTGGCTCAGGTCGTGATCCCAGGGTCCTGGGATCGAGCCCCACATCGGGTTCCTGGCTCATCAGGGAGCCTGCTTCTCCCTCTGCCTCTCTCCCTGCTCATTTTTTCTCTGTCTCTCTCTTTTTCTGTGTCTCTGTGTCTCAAATGAATAAATAAAAAAAAAAATCTTTAAGTAGTCACATAGTCATATTGGTAGGGCCCATGTACTAGTGTATTTCAGTCTGATGGTTCCATTAGGTCACTTTTTATGATACTTTTCAATGTTAATTTTATACATCTGGACTTTGTTTTGTAGCAGACAAAACACCTACGTTTCCGTAAAATTGTGATGCTTATTTACTTATTAATTCAATAAATACTCACTGCATCTCTTCAATATTCCAGGTACTTTGCAAAGTGCTGGGGAAACAGTAGTGAAAAAAACCGCTGTGATTCTTGTCTTCAAAGAGCTCTATTTTAGTGGAGATTTGAAAGCACTAAATAGCATGTAACAGTAGTATGTAAGCTCCATGAAGCCTAGAATTTTTGTCTCCCTTGTTAACTGTTGTACCTAGGACAGAATAGCGATTTCACAGGTATTTGTTGAATGTTTTTTTTTCTTTTTTTTTGTTTTTTTTATTTTTTATTATTATGTTAATCAGCATACATTACATCATTAGTTTTTGATGTAGTGTTCCATGATTCATTGCTTGCGTATAACACCCAGGGCTCCATTCAGTACATGCCCTCTTTAATACCCATCACCAGGCTAACCCATCCCCCTACCCCCCGCCCCTCTAGAACCCTTAGTTTGTTTCTCAGTGTCCATCGTCTCTCATGGTTCATCATCCCCTCCGATTTCCCCCCTTCATTTTTCCTTTCCTACTATCATCTTTTTTTTTTAACATATAATGTATTATTTGTTTCAGAGGTACAGGTCTGTGATTCAACAGTCTTGCACAATTCACAGCGCTCACCATAGCACATACGCTCCCCAATGTCTATCACCCAGCCACCCCATCCCTCCCGCCCCCCGCATTCTTAATCTCAAGAAACAAACTGCTGAATGTTTAAATAAAAGAATGAATGAGTTTGATGTAAGGTCCTATGGAACGATATAACAGAGAGATTTAACTTAGTGTGGGGGTCAAGGAGGTCCCTCTGTTCAAGTAAAAAAGCAGAGCCGTAGTAATTAGCCTTATAGAAGAAAAATCTAAGGGTAGTATCCAAACGTAAGCGTAGACTAGTAAGGGAAGAAAGCAGTCAATACTCATCCCAGATGACCTAAGGTAAAAGAGCAAGGGTTGACAGGACACTTGATCACATGGATAAAAAGGATTTAGTTGCAATGGAATGAACAGCTTCCAAGGCTATGAAGAAGATTATGATCATAGAGATTCAAGTGTCTATCATTTACAATAATGCTTGATTAGAGGCTTGTCTCCAGGTCCCAACTAAAGGAACACTGACAAATGATAATGGAGACTTTCACCCCAATACATTTTGAAATACCTTGCTAATTGCTTCCTTAACTCTATTCTCTCCCCACTTTAATCTATCCTACTTGTGCTTGCAAAAACCTCCTCACTGGGCCGAGTAACAAGGAAACATTGTGAGAGAAATTATTCAAAGCACAATAAGTGATGATAACCCCAAAGTCCCCAATTCTTTTCTTTCACAAGGGAGGAGGGTGATCCATATTAATCATGTCTAGATTCTTATAATTATTCCCAAACAAAAACAGTAATGGATGAAAGTTGACCATTACTGGCACCTCACAATCATCTCCAGTAACAAAGTGGAAAGAAGGAGGAGTTATTTAGCTTATAATTTGGGGAATAGGTTTGGCTTTAAAATTTTCATTTGTAAGTTGGTATTCATTGCACAAATACTATCACTGTGTAGTGGTCCTAGAGGAAAAATACCTGCTTTCCAATTCTTACTACTAACTTGATCTTTCAAGTTGCTATTGTTTTGGCGAACACAGTTGCCCAAGAAGATGCACAATCTTCTTGTCCTATGTTTATTTTATAAGTCTTCTTGGAGAAGAGGGTAGTCAATTGGAATTTTCTAAGAACTATCTCTTTAAGAAAGTTAATACCTGGTCACCTCACCTCTCTTCCTTGACAATGCCAAAGACTTAAAAGTCTATTTCCTGGAATTAGATAGGATGGCAGGAGTTTAGGATCTGTCTGCAGACTCAAAAAATAAACAAACAAACAAAAAAAGATGACAGAAGGAGACAAAATAGCCAAAGGTTCTGTTTGAAAGCGGGGGAAACTTGCTAGACCTTTAGTGTTTCAAATCCCCTCCAGTCACTCCTTGAAATTAACAGTCTCAGTTAGATTTTGTTTGGACTCAAAAATGCTCAGTACTCATTAAAATGCAGAAGAAAACTGGTGGAGTCACATATCAGTAGGAATGAGGTCCAATCAAAGGTCAGGTCTTACTGAGAGAGTTTGTATCAGCTCAACTTTAATGACTAAGTGCAGCCTTCTTCTTAATTTTCTCTTGCATCAGCATTTAAACAGGGATCTGTAAAATCCTAATTACTGAGTAGAGTAACATTATCTGCCTTTATCCTCTGTTAACAGATATTATTTTTGCTTATTTCAGGAGCCCTGCCAGAAATTACCTGCTGTATGCTCAATTATCCACCTCCCCACAGCAACACATTATTTTAATATAAACTTTTCACTGTAGTCAGCAACTATTGTGTATTTTCTTTAAATTGAGTTGTCATATCTTATTATAAAGTATAAAAGGAAATGGCTGGAACTCTTAGGGTTAGGCAGAGTCATTTTACTGTGGTTTGGCTTCTATTTGCAGCGTATTTTCTATCCAGCAAGCCTTAACACGATCATGGGAAAAGAGAAGAATCTATGAAATAAACAAAATAATTAAAATGAGAAATATGCACTGTGCATCGATTGGGCTAAGCCACTTAAAAAAAAATTAAATGCAGATCCTCCATAGTGCTAACCTACTGTGCTATGCAAGAAATGTAAATATGTCCTTAATATGAAGATTAATATCTAGGTTAAATCAGTTTCAGGTTGCCTGCCTGATAACAAATCTCATTTACGTTCTGAATACCAAATGGGGCTGAGCCAAAAATGTTTGCAAGCTATTTTTTTTCTTTTTTTGAGTTCAATCTGAACATAGAGTGACAATCTTTAAAGGTCCTCATTGATTGTGGTTTATTATTCAATTATCTAGATGCTGAGCTCAAGAGTAAATGGGAATTCCTCATTACAATCTCACTATGAAATCAAGAAATGTAGACTAAATATGTCAAAATATCTTTCCCACAGTATCTTCTGAACTTCCTGATGTTATAATATTGGTTATCAAAATACCAGGCTAGATAATTAAAACAAGGATTTAAAATATAGGACCACTTCTAGTTCCTGAAAAAGTGATAAATTATAGTCTATTATCTGCCTTCCCACAATGCAGGTAATAGCTTATTTTAAAGAAAGGTGAAGGAATGTTAATGAATTATTAATCAGCATGGGTCTTGCTCTCTTTTAATAATGTTAACTTCCAGCATAATTCACACTCAGAAATATGACTTCCATTGACCAACAGGTAAATGTTTGATTACCCAAGACATTTAAATCTTTATTTCAATCATTTATATGTTTGAAAGGACTATTTCATAGAGTCACTCTCAACCATTAGGCTAAAAATCTTGTATTTCACAAGGAGGCTCTGATGGCAATAATAATCAGCCAGACAAACTACACTTGTATTTGCTACTACTGTCATTTATGTAAAAGCATTTTGGAAAGAGCCAAATTCATATACCTGATACATGTTTGAATTCATAAATTGTTTTTTTTTTTTTAGATTTTATTTATTTATTTGAGAGACAGAGAGACAGAGGGAGAGAACGAGCAGGCTAAGGGGCAGAGAAAGAAGCAGGCTTCCTGCCGAGCAGGGAGCCCGATGTGGGGCTCGATCCCGGCACTCTGGGATTGTGACCGGAGCCCAAGGCAGATACTTAACTGACTGAGCCACTCAGGGGCCCCCATAAATTGTTTTAAAAGTACCCAGGTAAAAAAAAAAAAAAAGGTGTGGAGAAAACCAAATTATCATATCTTTTTGTACATTTTGAGAATCATAATGTTCAAGAATGATTTTTTTCTGGTTTTGTTGGGCTCCCAGTTTGGAAACGCTGATTTTTACAAATAAATGATACAGGATTGTTGGTTTATATATTTGTTGAAAGTTGTGTCAGTATCCTTCACTGTTTGCCAGGTCTTACTCCTCTGGCAAATGTATGTAATATGATCTTGGTTCATTGAAATTTTTAGACTTTAGCTAACTGGAAGGCTCTCCAGACCAGTACAAGCAATCTCAGATCACCTGTGAGCCCAGAATAGATTTCAACAATAAGCTAAGTGGGGCTTCCTTCCATGTAACCTCTTATACAGTAAGAACATGCATGCTTTATTAAAGTATGTAATATTAAATAAGAATAGTCTCAGAGAACACATGCATTTCAGCTATCTATTGCTGCATATCAGACTGCCCTAAAACTTAATGGCTGAAATAGCAGCCATTTTATTCGCTGACAATTCTGGGGAGTGAATATTTAGACACAGTTGGCTGGTGGATCTTGTGCACCAACTGGCATCTCCTGGGGATTTCCCATTTGGTTTAAATCAAAGCACAGATTTCAGAATGGCAAACCTAGTAAAAATTCTAGCTTCCCTCCCTTTGTACGTTTTGGCAAGCCACTTGGTTTCTCTAAACTTCTCCTAGTCATCCATAAAATAATAATAATATCTACTCTATAGAACGAGGATCTTCCAGCTTATTTTGGCCAGATTGTCAAGAATTGATGAGCCAAAAATATCTCTGGTTAGAGACATTGTGTTAAGAGAAAAACTCCCATGCCCCCTTTGACATATTTCTACCTCAGATTCTTGGATGTACATCTTCTACTCCAAATGCAGTGGTGGAATCAACTAGTAAGACAGGGCTCCAAAGGAAACTTTGGGCTGGTTCCTTACAATTGGAGGTTTAAATGGACCCAGGGACTCTCTTGGATTCTGTTCATCTCCCTCTCTTTGCAAGCATACCTAAGTGTGTGGATCTCTAGGTTTATTTTTAGGTAGATATTTGAAGCTCCATTTAGAGCTTGGGCCTAGCCCCTTGCATCAGTTTGACTTTTTTATTTTTTAACTCAATTAATTAACATATAGTGTATATGCCACATCTTCATTATCCATTCGTCGATGGACATCTGGGCTCGTTCCATAGTTTGGCTGTTGTGGACATTGTTGCTATAAACATTGGGGTGGAGGTGCCCTTTTGGATCAGTACATTTAAATCTTTGGGGTAAATATCTAGTAGTGCAATTGCTGGTCATAGGGTAGCTCTATTTTCAACTTTTTGAGGAACCTCCATACTGTTTTCCGGAGTGGCTACACCAGCTTGCATTCCCACCAGCAGTGTAAGAGGGTTCCCCTTTCTCCGCATCCCTGCCAACATCTGTCATTTCCTGACTTGTTAATTTTAGCCATTCTGACTGGTGTGAGGTGGTATCTCACTGTGGTTTTGATTTGTATTTCCCTGATGCCAAGGGATGTTGAGCGTTTTTTTCATGTGTCTGTTGGATGTCTTCTTTGGAGAAATGTCTGTTCGTGTCTTCTGCCCACTTCTTGATGGGATTATTTTTTGGGGGGGGGTGTTGAGTTTGATAAGTTCTTTATAGATTTTGGATACTAGCCTTTTATCTGATAAGAATTTGCAAATATTTTCTCCCATTCTGCACCAGTTGGACTTTTATTCAAGCTTTGCTTGCATTCTCAGAAACTTGTTGACTCTTACTAAGGTCATTTCTTCTTTCTCAGTTAGCTATTTAAAAAAATAAGTTTAAATTATTCTACTAGGAACTCTATTAGAAGGAGAGGTGGTTTGGGCATTTCTGAACCTCTGGCTATTACCCCTTAATAACCCCCAAATAACTCCATAAGCCCTAATATCTGCTTGCAGTGTTTTGAGAATCAGAAAGTACTCAATCAACTTAAATTGACTTCTTCTTTTATAAGTCACTTTTTTTAAGCTATTTATTGTATGAAAAAGAAAGTTTATAAACTTTTATATATGAGACTTAACTTGGGAACTAAATATAAAAATTCTATTCTAAATATAAAAATTCTATACTAAATCTACAAGTTTAGTAGGTATCGAAACTACTAGGAAAGATGTAGCGGATTGCAGGTTGTAGCAATAGCTAGGAACAACACAGGCATAAGGTCGCACAGTGAATTTTTAATTTTCAATACAATTCTTATTGATTGATTCAAACGCGTATTGAGCCCTTCTGTGTACTACACTGCAGTTTGCATGATACAGAGGGAAAGAACACAAACTTTACATCTGGTGAGTTTATTGTCTAGTTAGTGGGTTGGAGGCTGGGGAGGATGGTGAGTTGTGGCATAGACAGGCACCAATACAAAAGTGATGACTTCTATCATAGTGGCAAGTAGATGATGCTATGGAAGCACAAAGAACTGTCTAAATTTAGACAGGGTGCCAGGAAAAAGTTTCAAGGAATAGCCTTGTTCTCCATTATTCTAGCTTGACACCCACAGGCATGTTGCATAATATTGTTAGGCCTGATCGTCACAGTTAAAGTGAAAAATGATTATTAGAACAATTATCTGAGAACTTAAGGATTGTAGGGCAGGGAAAATACTCTGTATGATATTATAATGGACACACATCATTGTACTTTGCCCAGACCCATAGAACATACAATACCAAGAGTAAACCCTAATTAACCTGTGGACTTTATGATGTGTCTTTGTAGATTCATCAGTTGTAATAAATGTACCACTCTAGTGAGGGGAGTTGATAATGGAGGAGGCTAAGCATGTGTGGAGGAAGGGGGTAGGGTGTATGTGCGAATTCCCTGTACTTTTCCCTCAATTTTGCTGTGAACATAAACCTGCTCCAAAAAAAATAAATAAATAAAGGCTTTTCAAAAATGGAACTATTTATCATCTCATCACAGTTAATAAAATCAGGCCTCGTTCTTAATTTTTCTTATAAACCTTCATAAAAGCAGTTCTCTCCATTTTGTTATTGTTGTGTGGTTGTTCATTGTTACTCATGTTGTGCAGTGTTTATTATCATAGGGAAAGGGATTCTGATCTGCCTGGGTAGCTTACAAAATTCAGCGTTATTTCTTTCTAATCTTTTTCACATATATTCTTGCTCAGTTCCTATTCCATTAACTTCAGGGAGGTAGAATCTCAAGCCCATAAACCATAGTATTAAAGTCTAAATTTCAATTGTGTTAATTTAGTAGGCTGTTTAAATTATGTGTTGAAATTTTTTGCAAAATTTCATACAGTTCCTGCAATTTTTTGAACTGACATCTTAGACCTTCTGGTGAAAGGTAGAAATGAGGATTTGGAGAGTATTCACTGACATTTCAAACTCTTTAGGAATATGAAATTACAAATATGAAAGCTGAAGCAGGTAATTTGAATGTTCAACCCAAAATAGGATGATTGATTTTCATATGCAAATTCTATCTTTTGAGCTCATTTGAAGTCCACACTTTTTGTATTCCAGGGAAAGTCCTCAGAAACTTAATTTATAGGAAAGGATGGTTTCCTTTGAGGGAAACATTTCTTATAAAGACCTCTTCACTGAAGTGCAACTGACTGAAACATGGAGCTTTGACCACTTGAGACTGTGATCTGAAAATATCGTTTTGGGGGGATATTTATGTCAAAACTTTTTAAAAATAAAAAAGTGACCAGAAAGCACACCCTGATATTTTGTGCGAGCAAAAAACAAAAGCGCATGGAGTTGATACGGAGCTATTCCCTGTAATAGGAGATTTGATAAAAAGCCTGGCCTGTTTCATTTGTACAAATGGTCTGGAATGGTTTATGTGCTCACATCAGTTCAGTCATTTAAATGCTGGAGTCTAGTTCTCATAGTTGAGCCTATATGAATCCAGAATCAGGCAACTAATCATTTGTATTGCCCTGAGCTGCAATAGTAGGAACAACAGCATATAAACCAGATGAAACAACTTCATTTACAATTACAAAAGCAAGGGCTTTCACAGAACAAAAAGGGGTTTTACTGTAACGATTCCATTTGCTAGATGCCATCTTCTGTATTTGAGAAATATGCAAAAGCATTGAGAATGATTCTTTTTTGTGTGTAGACTGATGTGTGAGTTGTTTTATATAGAAACTGGAGAGGAGAGGAGAATGTTTAATTATTTTCAGCATAATTTCATCCTCACTTCATAACTGTGTAATTTGAAGCCACAGTGTTTCCTTGGAGTTAGCAAATAATGATCTAAAATATTTGTCCACAATTCCACCAAATGCCCTAATGTATAGTGTATTCTTTTACACTATAAGATGATACTCACAGCGGATGCTAGTATGTTATGAGATATGACCATAAAAGAATGATTGTGTTATGGATAAAGTGACTTCTGATCATATTGTCTTTTGCATATGTGAAATGATACAGACTTTCTATAACAAGGTATGATTTTTCAGACAGAACAAACAATGCATGCTGTATCAGTAATGCTGATAGAGAGAAATCATAATAAGGAATGTGTGTGTGTGTGTGTGTGTGTGTGTGTGTGTGTGTGTGTGTGTTTCTGACATCGACATAATTTCAGTGGTGCGTGTGTTTTAGGTCAATGACCATCGGATGATGACATCCACAATAAACTGGAAATAAAAGGCAAAAACGTCTACAGTGCCATAGAGTACCTTTGGAGAGAGAAAATACTGTAACATTTTTGTTTTGGGATTTTTATTTTTTACCTTGGGAAAAAAGGGTTCTTAAATGTAGCTTTAAGGTAAGTATCTTACAAAGTTGACTCTAGTCAGATTTTGACGTCTGTTAACTGGTTTTATAGAACAGTTTTTAAAGCTGGCTTCAGAGATCATTATGTAACTATATACAAGAACCAATAATGTCAGCATGCCATAACAAGTCACTGTGGTTCGATTTCAAATACTGCTGTGCATTTAATAGCTTCCTGAATGCATTGTGTTTTTGTCCCAACAATATGATTGCATTTTGGGGCACAAATTAACAGATTAGTATTGATAGTTCTTGTATTCGATTAAAAAAATTGTGTATCTTGCTCTACATTTTCAAGGAGAATTTTTCTCTTCCCTGGAAAATCATCACATTCTTGAACAAATAATGAGAAAGGGTTTTCTTGTACCGTCCAATTCTCAAGATATTTGGTTTATCATTATATTTGTCTCTGTTTCTGTGAGTCTTGAATGTCAGCCTGTTTTCTCAAATGAAAGAATTTCTGATTTAAGATTTCCAAACTGAATATGAAAAACAACCATTTAAATGAAGTAAGAATAAATATGTTGGGTATTTCAAAATTTATTTTGATATTTTATTTTTTTTCCTCATGAATAAGTACCAAGGAATACTATTTTCCTTGCCAGTAAACATGCATTCCATTGTGATATGAAATGATTATTTCACCCCCAAATCTACTTCAAGACATAAAACTAATTACGCTCTTTTTATGGATCCAGTATTTTAGCTTCATAGAAGGTGTTCCTCAAACTTTGGCTATGATTTGTGTTCATCAAACCCCAGGTCACACATACAGAAAGTAGTTGATAAGTCACATTATGCAATGGGAATGTAAAATTCAATTTTATCCATGTAAAAAGCCCTCAAGAAATATTTGCTGGGTGAGAAAAATACAGACAGCAATTTTTTTTTTATACGGCTTGGGTGGTACATCTGAATATCATAATACACTCTAATCTGCTACATACATTACAAATCCAGCCATAAGAACACACTTAAGATCTCCAAAGTTAACCTCTGAAGGGAACACAAGGCCAAATACTGTTTAGATTTTCATTTCACTACATTAGCAAAAGTGTCCTGGGGGAATGTAAAGGCCCCAGCTCATTTTGCATTTCCAATTGTCATACATAAACACATAAAATAGGATATGGATGATTTGATTCATGGTGCATATGGATTACAAATAAATATGAAAGCTTTAATTTTTCCAGGTCCTGTTCACTTTTAAGATGCCTTCTCTATTACACTGGTCGGTGATTCTACCTTCTCTTAACCATGCAAAAGCTATAGTGTTTCAAAGCTGCAGATTAGTGATGGTGCAGCTTATTTCTTTTGGTTATCTACAGCACCATCTTAGTGTCTCAGGGCATAAAAGAATATTATCTGTGTGACAGTTATGGCTGGAGCCATCTATACTGTTCCTGGTATCAGCACTCAAAGTGCTCTGAATAGAAATCATTTAGTTTAAGATATTTTCTGTAGTTTCATTAAAACTTAAAATCACAAAGTGCTGCAAGTTACGACGAAGGTTATACAAAATTTTCAGCGAGTCTCTTATGTGGAAAAGCGTATAAGTGGTTGGATTTCTTTTTTTTTTTTAATGTTTTGTTTTGGTTTGGTTTTTGATGGGCTTGTTCATGTAGATTTGCTAATCTTTTGTAGAGGTATTGACCATAGCAAAGCAATCTATAAATCTGCTTTGTTTCTTTACTTAATTTTCATAACAAATAATGTGCCTCTCTGATTGCATGGAATCATCAGGAGTGTCTTCAATTACCATTACATGCAGCCTCTGATCACAACCCCTTCCTCCATTCTGAATCTGGAGGATGATGTGGAGAAAGGAGGCGGGGTGAGTAGCAAGAGAGCAAATGCACAGCTTGTTATGTATTGCAAATGTCAGGTTACAGAGGAAGTGTATATATTCATATAAGATAATTTCGAAGCTAGAGTTGTGATTGCAATAATGGCTCATTCGTATCTACATTTCATTTAAATGCACTGTTTTGACTCACTGAACATTTGTCAAAGACGGTACAGCTAAACTTTTTCACATGACCACTGAGGTAATGACAGCATTACATTACCAGGAAGCTGCATGACTTGCTGATACTTCCATTTTCCACAGCAGCTTATGAAATAATCAAAATGTGTGCATGAAATGGCGGCCTGCTCTGAATTTATTTTAATACAGATGGGCTTATGCCACGAGAAGAAAAGTGTTGGACCCCCGACACAAGAGACAATGACTTTGCACAAAGCTGAATTTTACTAGCAGAGAAGATGGATATATGAGTATTAGACTTTTCATAGCTATAGGAAGGATAATCTTTCAATCAGATTAATGAGAAAATATATTGCATGGGCCCTACAGCACTTTTTGCTTTCCAGGCTAATGCGTGATTTAAATCCCCAAAGTACATTTGCAGCATTACAATATCCTTTGATAATAATGTCGCTTGCACAAAGACAGATAAAAATAAAACAGTCCCCCTTGATTTCCCATTTTAGATTTGAAGTATATTTTCTGTTCTTTGCTGGCAATGAAGCGAATTCTATTGAGAAGAGTCACATTTAATAAGACAAAGAGAATTTTCTAATTATGCTACCTGTCAAGATTGGAATCTATGGGATTGCAACTGCAATTGAAGAAACGGATGGAGCAATTGCATATAGTCCCGTTTACTTTGGTGTATGATTACTATTTGCACTTAGATATTGCTAAATGTAAATCAAGCAAACACACACAAGCGCGCTTAGAGGTAAACACCAAAAGGCAGGTTTCTGAATGGATCCTACCAATTCCATTTCAATGTCAGTAACCAATTTTCTGGGGTTTCCTAATTCATTTATGGAAAACAACATAAACCATTAGAAGTTTTTAACAAAGGACAAAATGGCATGCTGTGTTACATAAGTGGCTAATGTGAAAATTTGTAAAGCCGAACATGCTTATGCAACAAATATATAAATACATAATTATGCATAGTATGTATCTCCTAGAGGAAAGTAACTTTCCAAAAAATACATATGGGGGAAAATAGATGCAATGAGTCTAAAATACATTTATATACTTTGTTATTTTTTTAGCTAATTTGTATTACAACTGTGCAGACGTTAAAGAAAATCTTGCTACTATTCAAATGCTTCCTTGGAAGTTATCACATGCTATTCTGTGTGAGCCTCTGGGGAACAGTTCCCTGCGCCCCATCAAACATTACTCTTTCTCTGTCTCTCTCTCTCTCCCTCTTTTTTTCTTAGCATTGCAATTGTTGAAATACTATGGCACATTAGACAAGGAAAATAAATATTATGTTTTCAATGGCTTCCTCATAAGCTATGTATACATAAACTGGCACATAATCAATTATTATAAATATTATCTGCTAAAAAATAATTCTACTAGTACTCAAGATGATAGTAATTATGATAAATGGGAATTTACCTAAATCACATTTTCAAAGATGCAATAAAAAGAGAAGAAAAAGTTAAGCAAAAATATACAACAGCCCCAAGCTTATGATTAGAAATTTAGTTTAAAAAATTAACTTTTAATATTAAAGAGAATAAATGATAGATTCCATTAGGTTCTACAAATCTACAGACAAGGCATTCAAATGCTCTCAGCTTTGCATAAATTTCAAATTAGGTGTTTCCAACTACCTAAGCCATACATTTGAATATGCTATACATTTTTGACCATGCAAAGAAAATAAGAAATTCTCAAAACATTAAAGCATTAATTTAAAAATTAAGGTTTCCAGATGATTTTTAAAATAAGCTATTAGATACTTTCAAAGGAAATCTATCAATTATTATAGCAATGTCATCTTTTTTTTTACAATTAGAAGCCATTAGAATTAATATATGATTTAATTCACTTAATGAATTCAAAGTTCTGAACATAAAAAGTTAGGGAATGCTCCATTCTGGATCCACTATTTCACAATCTAATACCCTCATGTTAGGGGCTGAATTGTATCTTCTCAAAACTCATACGTTGAAATCCTAGCATCTACATCTCAGAGAGTTATTGTATTTGGAGATAGGATCTTTAAAGAGATAACAAAATGAGATCATTAGGGTGGCCCATAATCCAGTATGATTGATGTGGTTAATAAGAAGAGATTGCGATGCAGAAACAGAGAAGGAAGTCCATGTGAAAACACAGAGGGGATGGCCATCTGTAAGCCAGGGAGAGAGGCCTCAGAAGAAACCAACCCTGCCAACACTTTGATCTTGGATTTCCAAGATCATATAATTTCAAAGATTGTATGAAAATAAATTTCTGTTGTTTGAGCCACCCCATCTGTCATACTTTGTAATGGCAGCCTTAGCAAACTAATATACAACATAACAACATGAAACTTTTAGACGTGAAAGGTTCAAGCCTCTTTTTAATGTTAAGGCATCTACCTCTAAATGTTTTAATAATGGGTTGATAATGGGACTCCATATCAGGCTATTCAAATGGTCTGTCATTCACTTCATGAAAACTAAATTCTTATCAAGTTTATGGAATCATGTATCCATAAACTGAGCCAGATTAGTGGAAGTTATATGCATGGTCCAAATCCTGTAAGTATATTGGTACTCACTGATTTACATATTATTTTGACTGTGTCATCTACAATGTGATTAACTGGGTATTAATAAATATCCACTTCATACTGTGCTAAACAAATGCAGCATGTAGGTAAGGGCAGGTATTTTGGGGGGTTAATATAATTTTGACCGGCTTGACTTTGGTGGTTAATACAAATTAAGAAAGTAATTTGAATAAACAGCGTGCCACAATCTCAAGTGCTGAATAATCATTAGCACTAAAAGTAACAATAGCTATCGTGAATTAAGATCAAATTTGTAAAAAAAAATCTAATTTGTATTGGGCGCTGAACTAAGCATAAACACGTTGCTCCATTTAATTCTCGCAACTTACGACCCTGATATATGTTATCCACATTGTAAAGAAAAATAAGTTGAGACTTTGTGAAATGTAATTGCTTGTCTAAAATCACATAGCTAGTAAATATCAGAGCTTGGATTCAAATCTGAGATGGCATGTTTGGAGAGTCAGGCTTCTAAACAGAATCCCTTAGCGAAGAAATAAAAATGATAGTTCATCAATTCCCTTTACAGTTCTTCATGTTAAACAAATTTAGGAAAAATCCTCCTCCTTCTAAATTCGTTAAATAAAGTTGAAAATTTAGGTAACTATGGGAACAATATTGTACCAAATCCATCTCAGATATTTAAAACTTGAAAGAGAAAGGCAGCAACTAATCAACCAGAAGATAAGAAAAACATTTACTGTAGATTTTATTGACTAGTGGTTTAGAAATATACACTCTGGGCTCGCCTGTGTGGCACAGTCAGTTAAGGGTCTGACTCTTGGTTTCAGCTCAGGTTGTGATCTGAGAGTCCTGGGATTGAGCCCTGCAGCGAGCCCCACATCAAGCCCCACGTCTAGCCCCAGATGGGGCTCTGTGCTCAGCACGAAGTCTGCTAAAGTTTCTCTCTCCCTCTCTCTCTGCTCCTCCCCCTGCCACTCTTTCTTTCTCTCTCTCTCTAAAACAAAAGAAGATACACTGTATTAGAAACACCCCCCAAAGTATTATTCCTTGAACTTGTTAGAAGTTCCGTGAAAAATGGGGTTACTCATCTATTCTGTCCTGAGTGTCTTCTACTTAAGGGAATGAGTTAATGTACCCTTTCCCAGGAGTGGGGGTTTGAATAAATTTCTATTTGCAGAGTAAAAGTGCTAGTAGGGTCTTCTATTATATAAAGCAGTCAGAAATTGTGAAATAGAGAATATATTTGAATCAGATACAAATTCATTTTACTGAAAGCAAAAGAATATAAGTAGTGATGGCTGAAATAATTATTTAACCATCTCACTTTAAAAGCTCAAATGTAGGCAGCCCCCAAGGTACACCTGCACAAGGACCCAGGATCAGTGATCCAGGCTGTCTTATATTTCTGAATCATCACTGGTGGAATTTAGACATTGTCTTAATGCTTCTCACTTCATGGTCGTATGATGGTTGTCACACTCCAGGCATGAAGTCCGTATCTAAAAAACAAACAAGCAAAACAAGACAATCAATGAAGCAAAGGTTTAGAGTTCCAATGGTATCTCTTTACTTTTAAAAAAAAATTTTTCCCATAAGAGCCACTTTATGGCTTGTGTTTGCAGTTCATTGTACATATCTAACTATAAGAAAATGTATAGCTGTAAAGGAATCTGAGAAAGTGATATTTTCACTTTCCAGTTTGCATAATAGAGGGAATCAAGAAGAAAGGAATATGACTCTCTTATGGGTAACTAATTTAAGTCTTCCTCAATTAGTTTATAAAATTAGCAAATGTTATAATGACTCCATTGAAAATAAATCCCTTATATAGCTTCTTAACAACAAAGCAAAAAAATATTTGTGTTTGCCTTCAGAAAAATAATGGAGGAGAAAAGCCGGGAGTTAAAAGGTTTTCATGCTGGAAATAGACACACAGCACTCGGAGATTTGCAAAGCAGGCAAAAGCAACAAATCTAGCCAATTGCTGGACCCTGATAGAAAAAAAAAAAAAAAATGGCAGTGTGTAGGAAGCGAACCTGGGTCTAAGAAATAAAAGCAGAGATTGTTCATGGAAAAGTTTGAATACACATGCCAAGTATTTGCTGGATGGATAGGTGAATGAATTATGAGGCTTGCGTGAAATATTTGAAGTCTATTCATTGGCTAATTGCATTTGTACTTGTAACAATAATTGGATTTAACCTTATGTATTATAAGTTTTTCACCTGCAAAATGTAACAGATGATATAATCCATGAAAAGCCTTTAAGATTTTCAAAAGAAACACATTATTAATGGTATTGATAATGAGATCACAGTAATTTTAAATGACAAAATTGGGATTTTTCAAACTATTAAAAATATGATTCAAAATTGATTTCAAAAATGGTCTATAAAGAAAATTCCTTGTTATTTCTGAACATTTAAATTTCTGAAAAAATTTTAGGAAACCTTTCTTTGTAAAATCTATTTGTTTAGCAACAAAATAAAATAATCTGTAAATTTTGCTTCCACTCAAAAAGGAATACTGTTTTGCAATTTGCTCTCCCTTGGCTAACTAGGAAGGAAAAAAAAAATGAGGTGAACCTTACCCTAATGCTCATTTTCTGACTGGAGGCAATTTCCCAAGTAGGGACAAGAAGAGTATAGAAAATCAGAGTAAAATTGAATTCTCATTGAGTAAAGGAAGCAAAGCATTGTATTTAGGGAAACAGGTTTCTAGAATTTCATGCTCTTGAATTTATATGTAAGAATTCTTTGCTAAATTCAAGATCATTAAGATTTGCCCCTATGTTTTCTTTTAAGAGTTTTATGGTTTTATTTCTTTTATTTCTGAACAACAAGAGAAAAAAATAGATAAGTGAGACCACCAAAATTCAAAACTTTTGCCCATGAAAGAACATTATTAAGAAAGTGAAAAAGCAACCTACAGAGTGGAAGAAAATATTTGCAAACCATACATTTGATTAAAGCCTAGTATCCAGAATATATAAAGAATTCTAACAATTCAATAAAAGGACAAAGACACAATTAAAATATGGGCAGACTTGAATAGATGTTTGCCCAAAGAAGATACATAAATGACCAAAAAGCACATATAAAGATGTTCAACATCCTTAGTCATTAGCGAAGTGTGAATAAAACCCCAATGAGATACTTTGTACCTACTAAGATGGCTATACAAAGGTAGGGGGAGGGGAGGAGTGACAAATGTTGATGAGGATTTGGAAAAATTGTACCATTTGTTAAAAAGGTTATCATTTCTCAATTGAACTGCTTTTGCTCCTTTGTCAAAGATCAGTTGGCTCTATTTGTCTGACTCTTTTCTGTGCTCTCTATTTTGTTCTGTTGATCTACATGTTTTTTCTTTCACCAATGACACATTGTCTTGATTACTGTAGCTTATTTTAAGTCTTTAAGTCAGGTAATGTGAGTCTTTCTTTATCAGTAATATGTTAACTATTCTATGTCTTTTGTTTTTCCATATGTTATTGTATAAAACCTAGTATCCTGTAAACTCGATATATTTGCTTATTAGTTTCAGCATTTTTTGTCAATTTCTTCATATGACAATACATAAGACAGTCATCTCACATGTGAATAAAGATATTTTTATTTCTTCCTTTCCAGTCAATACATTTTTAATTTTGTCTTACCTTGGGCGCCTGGGTGGCTTAGTCGGTTAAACGACTGCCTCCGGCTCAAGTCATGATCCGGGAGTAGCAGGATCGAGCCCCACATTGGGCTCCCTGCTCAGCGGGGAACCCAATTCTCCCTCTCCCTCTGCTGCTCCCCCTGCCTGTGCTCTCTCACTCTCTCTCTCTGACAAATAAATAAAATAATTTTGTCTTATTTTATTTCACTAACTAGGATTTCCAGTGCAATGTTAAGTAAGAAAGATAAGAGAGAATATTCATGTCTTGTTCTCAATTTAGTGGAAGGCATCCAACTAACATTAAGGTAATGATCCATCATTATTAAGTATGATGTTAGCTGTAGGCTTTTCGTAGATGTTCTTCGTCCAGTCAAGAAGGTTATTATTGTTCCAAATTTGCTGAGAGTTTTTAATCACGAAAGTGTGTTGGATTGTGTAATTCTTTGTCTACATCAATTGATACAATTATATGATTTTTCTTCTCTAACCTTTTGATATGTTGGATTATACCGATTGATTGTCAAATGCTGAACCAGCCTTGTATATTTGGAACAAATCTCCCTTAGTCATGGTATATAATTCTAATTATACACTGTTGGGTTTTGGCCTTGCTTTTTAATTGAATATTCAATAATGGGCAGAAGACCCAAAGAATTCTTATGTAATAGTCTCTGACACCTTTAGTTTATGAAGTATGCTAGGTAACACACTGAGTTGAAAATTCAAAAAGAAAGTTGTACATTCTTCAAATAAATACACAAACATTAGGAGTAGCTGGGGAAAAATTACAAACATGAGAAGAGCTGACAAAAAATGATTAAAGATGGTAGCAATAACAAACTGTTAGATGCAAAGATTCAGAGGATAAAAGAGAAAGAAAACACCTCATAGGAAGAAGTTAAAAAATGAGAACCAAGTTTTAGGGAAACTTAAATTTGACTGAACTGGAAAATCGTATCTCAACTCAGTGATTAAAACCAGTATACCAAGCTCACAATTTCTCTCCTAAGACTCACTTAGACCTTCTCACTTTTATTCTTTACAAAACTGTACCTTCAAGAAAGAGAATGATTTTTATATTCATGGAAAATATACAAATGCTTTTATAAAATTCCTTTGGCTGGAGGAACTGCTTTTATGCAGGTCTTGACTGACATTTCTTTTCAGAAGTCTTCCTTTACAGGAGGTGAGGACTTCTTATTTAAGAAAAGATGAGATGACATAAATAGAGCTATTCTAACTTATTTTCCCCATCTCATCATTTCATGATGATTTAGAAAAGAGTCATATTACAGTTCCTTCTTTTGCAGAGTTTTGATGATGATGATGATGATGATGATGATCCTCATTTTCTCACTTCCCCCAGCCATCAATATATCATATACTATCACAATTTGTTAACTGTGACCTAATGTTTCACTTGTACTTATACCTGAAAAATAAAATGCTTTACTTCTGGTTTTAACTCTGATATGTAAAAAGCTTAGAAATTGTCACTCTGTCCTTACAACAAGAAAAAAAAAAAACCTGAACTAACTGAAAATCAACAACTTTTCTGACATCTACCAGAGAACTAAGGTTGTAGGGCAAACCATCCCCCAATCTAGAGAGATAGACAAGTTCAGAGTGATAGCCAAGATATGCTTATCTAAAGTGGAAGTACCTCCTAGAAACATAAAGTACTAGGAGTACTTAATTGGTAATTTGGATGAATTGTTGGAAACTATAGAGTAGTATAAAAATGAGAAACTCCTTGGAGCTGTAGTCTTGGGCCCCCCCACACACACACTTTGGGGGGGTTCATCATCCAGGCACCATACCATTTAAGAACAAGGGATTCCCAGTGGAGATCCAAGACAGATGTTCTTGTGTCTCTGGCAGAGGAAGGTGAGGAGTAATCATTGCAAAATATGGCCGCACATTCTCCATAATAAATGCCTACACCTAGAATAAAAGCCTTTGCCAGAGACATATCCCACCTGGAAGAATATCATTTTTTTTTTCAGCTCCATCCTTCTTTTGCTTCCTCCATTATCTGAAGGAGATAAAAAGCTACAACAATGGAGAAACACTTCTGTAGGTCACAGTGCAAAGACAAAAGACCACAAATAATCGTGATTTAATCGGAAGATTACACAAAACTTCCCTTCTTCCACGTATAACCACCACATAAACAAGGCTCTAATATGACAATAGTGGATTACAACTGAAAGAGCTCCAAGTGCAAATTCTCTCTGAAGAGGAGCACTCAGAGAAGATGAGAGGGGAGATGGAAAGGACACTCCAACCTTTGGCACCTATAGCTACAGTAAATATTAAGCACATCTCAACTCCTAAGAAGATGGAAATAAATCCTCACACTAACGCCTATTAAACTCAGTTCCTAATACCCAATACAAAATATCCATCTTTCAACAAAAAATTCCAAGCCTTGCCAAATACAAAAAAGAAGGAGAAAGAGGAAAGGAAGGAAGGAAGGAAGGAAGGAAGGAAGGAAGGAAGGAAGGAAGGAAGGAAGGAAGGAAGGAAGGAAGGAAGGAAGAAAGAAAGAAAGAAAGAAAGAAAGAAAGAAAGAAAGAAAGAAAGAAGAAAGAAAGAAAGAAAGAAAGAAAGAAAGAAAGAAAGAAAGAAAGAAAGAAAGAAAGAAAGAAAGAAAGAAAGAAAGAAAGAAAGAAAGAAGAAGAAAGGAAGAAAGGAAGAAGAAAGGAAGAAAGGGAAAGAAAGAAGAAGAAAGAAAGAAAGAAAGAAAGAAAGAAAGAAAGAAAGAAAGAAAGAAAGAAAGAAAGAAAGAAAGAAAGAAAGAGGGAAGGAGGAAGGAAGGAAAGAAGGAAGGGAGGAAGGAAGAAAGAAAGGAAAATAAAACAGTTTAAGGAGACAAAAAATTATCATAACCAGACTCAGACATGACACAGATGATAAAATTGTCAGGCAGAGTTTAAAATAACTGATTAATATGCTGAAGTGTCTAAGGAAAAAATTTGAAAACACATTAGAATAGATAGGTAATGAAAGCAGAAAGATGGAAATTCTAAAAAAAGGAAATGTTCAATATCAAAACCACTGCAACAAGAATGAAATATGCCTATAGACTAGACACAAATGAAAATTCCATGACCTTGAATGTTCATCATGGAAACTTCAGAAACTGAAATGTAATGAGGAAAAATAAAAAGAATGAATGGAACAGAATATTCAAGAACTGAAGAACAATTTCAAATGGTGTAACATACATGTAATCAGAAGAAATAAGAATGGAGCAGAAGAAACATTTGAAGTAATGATGATGGAGAACTTTCCAAAATTAATGGCAGACACTCAAGCACAAATCCAGGGAGCTTAGAGATAACCTAGCAGGATAAATACCACAAATATTGCACAAGATATATCATATTTAAACTGCAGAAAATCAAAAACAAAAGAAAATCTTAAAGGAACCCAGCGGAAAATAAAACTATTTCATCTATAAAGTAACAAAAAGGAGAATTACCGTGAATTTCTTGCCAGAAACCATGCAAGCAACAAAAAATGGACTGAAATATTTAAAGTATTCAAAGAAAAAACCCCCAACAACCTACAATTATATCCCCAGAAAAATCATTCTAACAAGTAAAGACAAAATAAAACTTTTCTCTGACAACACAAAAACAGAAAATTCATTACCACAGGATGTCCTTGCAAAATGTTAAAAGAAATTCTTCAGGAAGAAGTAAAATGATATAGGCCAAAACTCAGATTAATATACATAAAAGAAGAGACATTTATATAATACTCCATTCAACAACAAAAATGTACATTCTTCTCAAGCTTACATGAAGCATTTTCACCAAGACAGACCACATTCTGGATGATAAAATTCACTTAAAGAAATGTATAAGAATAAAAATCATGGAAAACATATTCTCAGATCATAGTGAAATTAGCCATTTAAGCCTAAAACAAGGAGAAGAAAATAAACAATAAAAATTAGAGCAGAAATCAATGATATTGAAAACAAAACAATGACAACAACAAAAAGAGAAAATCAACACAACCAAGATCTGGTTCTATGAAATAATGAATGAAATCAATGAACATATAGATAGGCTAAGAAAAAAATGAGAAGGCACATATTAGTAAAATCAGAAATGAAAGAAAATTCATCAGTACTGATCTACTGATCCCAACAATATTAAAAGGATAATAAGTAATTCTCTTAAAATCTCATATTAGAATTGTTAAAATTGAAAGTAATGCTGGTGAGAATGTAGAACAACAGGAAATCTTATACATTGTTAATGGAAATTAAAAATGGCACATCTACTTTAAAAGTGCCAATTTATCGGTGGTAACAAGAAATGATCTATCACGCCACAAAAAGACATGTGCGAATCTTAAAGTACTCATTGCTAAGTGAAAGAAGCCAGTGTATAAAGTCTATATAACATATGATATTCTGCAAAAGGCAAAACTATGGACATGGCAAAAAGATCAGTGGTTATTAGGACTTTAGGGGAGAGAGAAAAGGTTAAATAGGTGAAGCACAAATGATTTTTTTAGGGTGGCGAAACTATTTTTTAATAATACTGTAATCGCAAAATACATAACACTGTGAATTTGTCAAAAACGATAGAACATTTTAGCACAAAGAGTGAACCTTAATGTATGAAAGTTTCAATAAATATCATTTTGGATATCAGGAGCTCCCAGGATGGAATGAAAATGTGACAAACAAAATAACCGTATCACGAATATGTGAAAAAAATCTCACTGAAAAGGATGGGGTGGGTGTAGAAGGGAAGGTGTTGGCCAAAGTAAGTTTGGAATTCATTGGAAACTGTAAGATTAAAGGTAAAGGCAACTGTACTAAGCACTGAACTCTCAGTTGATAAAGTTGTTTCCCACCGGAGTATGTATTCACTATTCTATAACTGGCGTATATGAGTATCAAACTGAACAATAAGTAAATGTAGGTTAATGATAGGAGTCAAAATATTCACTTATAGGTTACCTATAAGCAAATGTTATATGAGGCTAGAATGATCCATGTTTAATGGATTAGAGTTGTAGACGTCAGTATGAACTCATGTTTTGTTTAATATGCATGCAGATGGTTACATATCGAAATACTTATTCATATGTGAATATACAGGAGTCAGCATGCACACATGTGTTTCCTTGAACTCTCAGCTGAGAATGGCTAGAAACAACTCTAGATCATAATATTATACCTCATAATGAACACACCTAGTGCCCAGATAATGTTTTTATTACTATTCTCCAATGGAAAACAAAACAAGGCTCCTTGGAGAAATTCTAGAATAGGGTGGGAAATATACAAGATGAGCCTGGAGCACTTATAGCGTCAGAAAATAAGGAAGTGTAAATACACACACAATGATGGAAATGTGTCAAAGGGTTACAGGAGCCAACTGAAAGAGCTATAAATGGCCAAAACTGGGGCAAATTGAACAACAACAAAAAAAAAATTGTATTGGATTATAATCCCAACTATAAAATAAATCTCTGAGTCCACAGTTATGTAAAAAATGATTGAACACATAAATAAATGAGGGAGAATAGGCAAATCTCACATACAGAATACTAAATTTATTCACATACACACTCTACTGTAAAGAAGATGGAGCATAACTCCCCACTCCATAAGTGTAGGTTGGGCATAATGATTTCCTTCCGAAAAGAATGATATGAAAAAGAAAAAAAAAACACAGTAACTTTACCATGGAGAAACCTGACAAACAATATCTCAGCCAGGTGATCAAGATTAATATCCTCAGTGCTAAGTCAGACTGACAATATATTCCTTGATATGATGAGAGTGGGTACCTTGAAGTGATAAATATGACACTTTTACTTCTGTGGTCTCCCTTCCAAGAACATGTAACCTTCGTCTAATTATGAGGAAAATATCAGACAAATCTTGACGGAAGAACATTCAACAAAATACCTTGCCAGTACTCCTCAAAACTGTCAAGGTCATCAAAAACAAGGAAAGTCAGAGAAACTATCACAGGCAAGAGCTGCCTAAGGAAACATGAGGACTAAATGCAGTGTGGTATCCTGATGGGATCTTAGAACAAAAAGAGACTTAGGTAGAATCAAGGAAATCTGAATTAAGTGTAGACTTTTATTAATATTAATAACGTATCTATATTGGCTCCTTAATTGTAACAAATGAACCATCATATTGGATGATGGTAATAATAGGGGAAAACAGGCATGGGAAATACAGGAAATCTCTATTTTACCATCCTACTCTTTCTGCAAGTCTAAAATGTGTATAAAATAAAGACTTTATTTTTACAATATACTTGATTTTACACCTTCCTTGAATCACTTTGTAACGTATCTAAAATAGTTCAGACAAATATAAGTGAAGAAAAATTTCCAGTTTTTCGGGGAGTCAATTCTTCACGAATCTCTGTTTTTACACAACTTGTCAACAGGGGAACTGATTATCCTTTATTCCAGACTATCTTTTCAAGGATGTTTATATAATGAACAGTTTTTGAAGATGGAGATAGTGTCTGCCTCCTAAGAAAAGTGCCAGCAAGTTTCCTACTCATTTTAAAAGGTTCCTTTGGCCTAAACTCAGAATGCTTTTGTAATACAATTTACTTGGCATACAGGTTTTAATCTGGGCCCGTTGACCTTGCCTCGTGTGACTTCAAGACAAGGGATACTGAACAAAGCTGTCAATGCTCCTGCTGTTCACTGGACCAGGGGTAATAATGTAATAATTAATAATTAATAATGCTCTGACCCAGTGCTCACCTGTCTACCATCAGCCTCCCTAAAACTGTGGCAGTTTAATTTGTTAGCTTTCAAGTGGGACAAAATCTCAAACCCTTCACAGTTCTTAATAGTCTTTATATTTGAATATTACCACTGATTTGTTTTCACTTATGAGCAAATTAAATAAACTAAAATGTGTAGAAATTTTGTCTTAATGTTGATTCTGGCTGGAATTTTCTACTAAATATGAACTTTCTTCCTTTTCCTGTCTGTTTTCCATTTTATTTGGCATTTTATTCTTACCACAAATTCACCAATCCACTTTATGAACTATTTTATATATGCATTACCCCATGTGATCATCAGCATAAAGAGAAGTGGTATTATTCTCTTATGCACCAATTTAAATATTTTTTTGGTTCTTTACTGGTTGGTAAATAGCTGTTGTTCTAAAACTTTTCTCCCCAATCTAATCCCACTGCTGCTAATACCCCGCTACCTTCCCCAAATCCCCACACCACCTTCTGTTGCAGCAACTGAAGGGGTAACATTTGTTCGAGCCCAAGACTGGGAATGGCTTGAGGAGTTACTGGCCTCTTATGTTCATAAGTTCAAAGTCTCCAAAAGTGATAGTTAAATTTTTAATATTACATCTGATAATATCCACATTGTACTGACAATGAATCTGAGGATCAGATAGGTTGGTAACTTATACCAAGTGGCTTAGCATAGATATTCTGGGGCCAGGACTTAAATGGAGAACTGATTGAATCAAAAGATCTTACCTTGTCTTCTATGTCCTTTGCCTCTGTTATTCTAAGCAGGTATGATCCCTTTTTAGTCTTTCAAATGAGGAATGCTTATTTGCTTTACTTCATTCTTATCTGTAACTATATCCATAATAAATCACTCAAAATTCTCATTACAAAGTCCTAAGTGTTAGCACAATGGTCTATAGGCTTAATACAGGATGAGGAGTAAAAGATCTTAGGATGTGAAGCAAAAAAGTACAGAGCTTGAAGTCTTTCATATATCAGAAAATCTGCATCTCATCTGTCATGGTTCGCAGTCCTTTTTCCTAAATCAATTTGGTCCAAGAAACAAATATCTGGGCAAAATGACAACGCTTCTGAGACTTGATGCAAAATCAAGACCTAGTAAAAATTTCATTCCTTTTGAGCCACAACATATTTGCTATTAACTTGAAATATTTAGCATTTTAAGTTCCTTTTTTTAAGCCTACTTGTAACAAACTTTCTTTTCCTCAAGCACTAGAATATCTTGGAAAAGATTTCATTTGAAATTATTACGTTTTTTTCCTACTTTCCAAGGCTCTAATGGAATTTTGCATAGGTTAGCTGCAAACAGCATTTGGTAGAAAAGGCCTTTGATAACCTCTTCCACAGCCAGATATGCTCATGTAAATCTATGAAAATCAAATGACAGAATGGATGTTTGTGTTCTCTTTTCACTCATAGAGGGTTGGAGGGTAGATGTCTGGAGATTCAAAAAAGCAAAATTGAGTTCTAGATATAAAAGTCCAGGACACCAATTTTCAAGTAGAAATTAAGGTGTTAAAAGAGGTTATTTTAATCTTGAATTTGCAAAATTACCCAATGAAAATTAATGATTTCAATAGAATTGGGAAAAGGGGAGAGTAGGAGGTAAATATCTGGGAAATTCCCTTAGAAATTAGATCCTCGTCATAAGCCTTACCAAATAACTGAAATATATGTATGAATTCAAAAATAGTAACACTTAAAAAAAACACTCTTCATGTGGGGAAATGTATTTGTTTCTATACTAATCAACTGTACAGTTCAAATATGTGAATAAGCTTTATGTCACCAATTCATATTTAAAACACTGAGCTATAGCCCTCACTACAGACTCAACTAATTGGTTTATTGCTTTGAAGAGCTAGTCACAAGGAAAACAGTTGGTAGCAGGGGCTTTCAACATAGGTTATTATATGAAATAACTAATTTAAGCCTTCTCAGACTCAATTACCAGCTGGTCAATATGAGACCACATCTTCAGACAGATAATGAGAAGAATCAACAGCTACACTCCAACCTAACCTTTACCACCAATGTCAATAGACCTCAGGAGCTCTCTATTTCCTGTCAAAATCCTTAAATTGGTTTGTATGATTTGTCCAAATATATATATTTCTTCTTAGCAAAAACAAAAACAAAGATGATGGTATTAATGTCGAATGAAGAATCTTTTCAAAGAAGATGCATCACATTATTTTTAACAGAATATATTTTTCAAAACATTTTATCATAGTTCAAATTTGGATTCACAATTTAGCTAGGTTATGCAGACAGAACAGAGGATAGTGTATTTACTGATTTTTAAGAAGCAAAGACAGTTTTTGTTCATTCGTAGTATTAAGATTTTAGAAAATTGCTATGGTTGCTAATAAAATGCTGTTGACTTTCTAAAATGTGCTTAATTCAGGTTGCCTTCAAGTTGTCCACCTATGGCTGAACATATAAGATACACGCATAATAAGTAAAAGATGATCAATAATGTTGAAGTACAAGACCATTTCTGTGGATTTTTGACTTTCACTGCTACTGGAGCAATGTCTCATAATCTTTAAAGAGCACGTGAACTGTTAGAATAGAGGTACTGATTTAGGAGATCTGGGATGGGACCCATGATTCTGCTTTAGTAGTGATACTGGAAATCCATGTATCACAGTATAAGCAGCAAAGTACTAGCAAACAGATCTGAACCCAGTAGGTCTCTTTTGGAACAAGTGTAAGTGATTACCCATCCCCTATGATACTAATTCATTTCCCTGCTTGACGAGATTCTAGGAGAGCTTTATCACAAATATTATAAATGTGCATATGGAATCTAAAGGCATTATTTGTAGCACCAAACTTAGTGATTCAAGACATGTTTTAGTATTTACTTATATATGTATATATTTGTTAAAAGTCAGACAGTTCATACCGATATTCCAACAACATAGGGTTAATTCTCATCTTCCCCCCTTTTCTTAGTGCTAACTTCCTTTCCCTACAGAGAGAAACCTGTTTCTTACTATCCAAATGTATTTACTAATTTGCTCAGTCCTAGAGTTCATACAAAGTGGTTTCAGAATTGCTAACTCACACTACTGTGATAAACACCTACTGATTAGAGTATAACATTTATAATTTGATTTGCCTTCAGTCTTCAGTTACATAGTCAACATGCTATTCCAAAGTTATTTAAGTTCATTCTTCCTGAATACCACCTCTTCTTCTCATCTTTATGGTGTAGGGGATATTCACTTGAGATCTCCTTAGGCTTATTTGTTTGTTTCTATTCCATATTTTTTTCTTTCACATCCTCCAATTTTTGCTGATTTTATGGATCTATTTTTTAACTATGTGACATGGTTCTAAAAATCAGAACTTTATAAAAATTAACACTCAGAAAACTGTCATTTCCCCATCTCTTTCATTCAATTCCCTTTCCCCCCTTCTCTACTCTACTCCCACTTCTTCCTGTGGGGAACCAATTTCAATCATGTTGCTTATCTTGCCTGTGTTTCTTTTTGTATGATTGAGCACAATCTATGTCCCAGAGCAATTTATTAAAAAGTATATTTATGAGAGGACAATTTTATCATTTACTAAACTTCCATGTGTATCTGTTTGAGTTCTGAACTTTGTATTCTATTCTACTGATGTGTTTGTCTTGCCATGTACAGTACCATATGTTTTAATTATAGAAGTTTTATAGTATGCATACTATTTGGTAGGGATAACCTTCCTCATAATCTTTCATGGAAGCTAGCATATTGACGATACTCTTTTGCTCCTTCCTTCCTTGATTTAATGATATATCCTAGAAATCACTCCATATAAGTTCAAGATATATTTGTCATTTTTTCAGTGTAATAGTATTTCCACAATTCAATCAATTGCTTTGTTTTATATGAATTTTTGTTTGTTTTCAATTTTCAAAACTATAAACAATATAATGAATAACCTTGGCATATGCATTCCATATTTTTGGAGATGTATCTTCAAGATAAACTATTAGAAATAAAATTATTTTGCTAAAAGGTGAGTGCTTGAATATCATTGTTAGATATTTCCAATTTTCCTTTCCAAATGGCTTACCAATTTGCCTTCCCCCAGCATTAAATGAGAGTATCTCTTCCCAGATAGCATCACCAAGAGAATGTGCCGTCATACTTTTTAATACTCATCAATGTGATAAATCTTGAGTGTAGTTTCAATTTGCATTTCTGTAATTTATAAGTGAGGATGAACATCTTTTCATGGACTTAAAATAATGCATATCTAAGAATTATCTGTTCATACCTTTGCCCTCTTTTCTATTGGCTTTTTGGGCTTTTTTCTCTAATGTTTTAACAATTTGAGAAGTGCATTCATAACTCAAGGAGTTTCCGAGTATACAGACAATTGTACAGAAGTATCTCGGATAGGATACTTTTTCCTATCCATGTTGGTTCTTCACTGCCCATGTGTGCCAGCTCTGTCTTCCAGCAAAGAAAGAATGTCTAGAGAGCAATCAGAAGCTCCCAGGGTTCTCAAAGGCCTTGGCTGGGACTGACACAAACACCTGCCACATATTCTATTGGTCAAAGCAAGTCAAAGATTCAACAAAAACTCAAAGCGTTGGTCATGGAGAAGTATCCTTCACTCCATGACTGGAACAAATATCTGTTGCAAAGTAAGCAGATACAATCAAGGTCAGGGAACTGGATCACTTTTGCAATCTACCATAAGCAATCTTGAAAGAGATGTGATGAGAGACGATAACAGATTGGATGATTCTTATTTACATTGGGGAATACTTCAAGATGTTTTCAAGGACAAAGTTTTGAAGACAAGATATAAAATTTAAGTAAGAACCAGAATAATTAAGAGAATAACAGGGCTCAGGTATAAGAACCCAAGGCAGCAATGATTATAGTGCTAAAAATCTGATGGGCTAATTATAACAGAACCTATGAAAGGCCTACTCGCACACTAATTACTTGACAAACATTCCCTGTAACAAAAACCTCATAACAATCCTATGAAAAAGGATGATAACCCTCTCTTTATGAATGGGGAAATGTGTTCTTGCCTAAGGTTACAAGCTTGACCCCATATAGAATTGGAATTTTAAATGAAGTCTTTAGTTTGCTAAACCCTCTATGAATCCCTCTGTATGAGGAAATACCTATTTCAAGCAATATTGCCTCCAGAGACTATCTCACAATTCAAACATGTCTTGTGAAGTGTGTGAATGATTTTTTAAATAACAAATTACATTCTTGTTCATAGTAAAGATTGTCTTGGGTGCATAATTTATTGAAAAATCCTCTTCAACTAATCTCTATTTAGAGGAAGAATCCATGAGATCATACCCAGTAGTTAGACTTTGTCTGGTATATTTTTCTATCAGTGGCTCTCTACCCCAACTAAATATTTTAATCTTATAGGGAGCAGTTTTAAATAGTCTAGATGGAAGGGCCAAAGTGAAACATATTAAATTAGAAATTCTAGGGTTGAATCACAGGAACTGGTATTGATTTTTAAAGCTCCCAGAATATCTACATGGGCATTCACCGTTGAGATTCTGATCTAGAATGAAACAAAACCCATGGGGAAAATAACACTGATGATCCTCCAGAAATGAAACCTTTGTAATATTCCATTCCCCAGGGAATAAGTTGAATCTTCATTGTTCCCATGCAAGCCATCATAACTCCTTATTTATGCCCTCTTTTATTTATTTTATTCGTATTTGTTGATTTTATACTCTTAATTCAAAAACTAATTATTGTACTTATTGCAGTACTTTTTATTGTAAACGTGATAATAATGTTTGAAGGCCCAGTACATAAAAGGCATTGCAAGGAAATCAGTAATGAAAATTCCTCTCAGGAACTTATTGAATAGATATAGAAAACACACACATGAAAGTAACACAAACATTTTCAAGAAATAGAACTATATTACAAACTGGCATAAAATGCTATGAGATTTGAGACTGAGAAATGTAACTTCTGACTTAAGATATCAGGGAGTTTTGGGAGGAGATGGATAAACTTGCTGACACTATATGGATTAAAACAATCATGTTCTAAATAGATTCTTACTTACAATAGCAAGGTATCTGCCATTTTGACTTGTACAGACAACCAGAAATGTCCATGCTTCTCAACTTTCTGTAGTGGAAGTTTCTAATAGTGATTCAGAAAAATCAATAGCCTTGGAAACTCTATAGCCAGCATCAGAAATTGTAGGTATTAAGTAGGATGAATTAGTTCTTCCTTCTAACATGGAATATCATTTGTGCTTTATTATAGGATTATTCTACTAGAGCTTACTCTATTAGAGCAATAAAGGAAAAATTTCAGAATTAATCAAAAGTCTAAATTTTTAAAAGAGCCTTTAATTCACTTAGCAATTGTTCAGTATATATAAACTACCAAACTGCTTCATTGCATATTTCTAAGGAGGACTGCTTCGATAAAAAGATGCTTTTTGCAATTATTATATTAATTATTTGTCCGTAAATTTAAAGAAGAATACAGTATTTGGAAAATGGTTGCTATTTTGAATGATCATCTATCCTGATCTCTTGCACTTTTTAATTTGTTTAAAAAATTATTTTTTATTCTTTTGTCAAGGTGTGAGAAAAGGTTATCTTAATGGTTTTAAATATGTTGGGTTTTAGGTATTTTTAAACATGTTAGAAAGAAATAATTTCTTTTATTATTTTAGTGTTTATGGGGTTTAATTCTTCACCTATGCAGAACTAAAACAAATCACGTAACTACTGGGAATGAAGTACAGAGAAGCTGCTTATATAAGTATAAGTTTAATTATCTTCTAAGTAGTGTAAGAATTAAGGGAAATCTTCTGGGAAAGAGTAGTGGCCCATTGTCCATGTTGGATATTTGATTTTCTTATAAAGAGGTTTTTGAGGACCTTCAATTTATGTAATTTTACAAATAAATCCAGCAACAGTATCCTAGTGAGTTCTAAGTGTATTTTCTCATTTATCTATTTAACAAACACCTAATAATCATCTACTATATGCAAGAGACTATATTAGGTTATGTTTATTATTTGGAAGTTAATTTGAGATTGATAATTTTTACAAAAAGAAGCTTGGATCATGTGGTCATTCATGACTAACTGATGCTAATATGTATGAATTTGGGCCAGTAGGCAATAAAATAGAGTTTGGCTTAAGTTAAATAATTGATTACAATGCTCTGAATGAAGCTAAAAGACCATTTTCACTAGTTTACTTAGAATCAGCCTAACGTTATATTTTAGCATTCAATTCTTATTCAGTGAAATTAGATTAAATTTATCTAAATCACAACTTTGAGAGTTAACAAACTGATGGAGATTGGTAAACTAACTTAATAAAAGAAACATGGTTTGAGACTTAATTGTTTTTAAAATGGCTACAATATTCTCAAGAAGGCCTAATCACCTTTTCAATCAGAATCCTATTGTCACAGTTTCTTTTTCCTTCTTCCAAAGAAAAGAGCACATCCCTAAATAAACATCTCTTACAGAAACCAGAATGCCATCTACTGGCAGCCGCCAACATTTTAACTTTTAAACAAAACAATTTATGCTTAATCAATTTAAAAAATATATATTTTAATGAAGAAATGCCTGGAGTTTGAAATAAATGCCTATGTTAACTGTTCGTATGTTTAAAAGTTCAGGTATTTTCTACATACACACTGCATTTATTTCCATCGTAGGAAAACCACTTTCATCAACCAATATAAATAATACAATTATCAAATAGCTAGTGCCATCCCAATGTTCTTACTAATTTGAAGGGGTAACACTCCCTTAAAGAAAAACAATATTCAGAGCAGAAAAATATTGTTTAATATTTCTAAATAATATTAGTCACATATTTACTTCTTAGCTTAATATTTAGTTCCAAAGAATATTGATGGAAATTGTATATAGCATAGATATGAGAATTTTATTGAAAACCGATTTTGTGATAAAAGACTGCAGTAAAAGCACAGTGAAATTCTCCCATAATTATAGAATTAATTGACTTAATCAGGTTTTTTGAGGGAAGGCTTTAAGAATACATTGTTACCAAATATATAATCATCGTTTTTAAATAGATAAACTGAATATTGAACTTATATCTATAATGTCCTAAATATGTGTCTATATCTACATCTATATATAGTGTATATATACATAGAGGCATATATACACCAGATGTTTCATTCAATTGATTCTACAATAAAAGAAAGTACTGAACATGGAAAATCAACTTTAGATTTTAAAGTACCAATAAGCTCTTTCAAAAATAATCCATGCATCATTTTAATGGTTTACTACAAGCATATTCTTATCTTCTTATTGTTCTTTCAAGTATAATTTTACACACTTGCAAGATTTAATTCCACAAGTAGAATTCACACATAGATTATGAAAGCTTGGAGAACGAATGCATATCATAATCTGTCTCATAAAGCACCCAGGCCCCCTATATTTTGCAGAGGACTTGTTTCCTCAGTCATGAGTAGGAAGCTTGATAAGGGAAGCCCAAAGGCAGCCAAGCCATCCTACGAATGTGCATAATTCATGCATAACAATGCATTTCAGGAAATCTTGAAATCTTGTCATGTCTTTTTCAGTTAAAGTACAAGAGGAGTACTTAAAAATAAGTCCTATCAGTCCAGAAAGGCATTTTTAAAAGGCCATTATAAACGAAGTTCTCAGAACTCTGGCTCCAGTGAAAGACATAAAGGTTAAAAATTGCCCAGGCAGCCCCTACTCTAGGATCATCTTATTTTAAATGCAGATCGTCAGCAACTTTGAACCATGCATGTTCGTGCAAAAGTTTAGAGAAATGAAAAGATATGGTAGTGCGAACAAGAGCATTTTCTGGCACAGAAATTTAAGAGGGAGCACAGCATATTGAATAGGCCAGCCTTGGAACTGTGATGATTCTTGTATAAGGAAGGAAGATAGTACTATTTTCCAATTGTCCACATACATGAATATTTGGTATGATGTTTTTAATTTAAATAAAATAATTCCCAGAGAAAGTATTGTTTAGTGACATACTCAAATTTTGAATGATCCGTATAAAACTATTCCTTATTAAGAGTTTTGTAAGCCGCTTTCAAATTGTAAAAGAGTTGCTGAAAATTAATTCATAAAGCAAATTCAAATTAACTTCTGCACATACACAGATACATGTATGATCTGTTATTGCTGAAACAAAAACAAATTATAAAGAAATTGGACTATCTTGCCCTTGGAAGAGACACTGTACTGTTTTAGATCACTGAACAATTTTTAAAATGAATTAAGTTGTTATATATCATCTGCTCTCCTTTCCATCCTGAAAAAATTTTGAGGTAGCCGACTGTTTTGAAATAAATTTCCCTGCAGTTGCTATAGTGATGATAATAAAGTTCTTGCTTCTATTTGTGTGATAGAGGTTCCTAGCAGAACACTTGAAAAGGTAAGCTAATCAAAATGAAGACAGTGTTAGTGCTCATCTTCAAGGCAGCCTCCTTGAAGGTAGTTCACAATTACAACACTCAACCATTGTCGATAATTTTTTGTATGTACATTATCATAAACTTTCTCAAGGTAGCCCTAAAAAATTATACAACAGAGAGGGGTCCTCTTTTTTGTTGTTGTTGTTATAAGTCAAAGTCATCAGACAAAGGATATTTAAGTTCACTCTGGATATTTTGTGTGAAAATCAATGACTGAATCAAAGATACTGTTCCATTAGCTATTTTTGTCCATTACAAAGCTTTATTTTTCTAACAATACAGTGATTGTATGATATTTTGCTTCAATAGTATACGTTAAGTCTCATTTCATCTCAGTGTTGATGCAAACCAAAGAGCTTGAAAGCAGACAGTTACTTGTCAGACTGGATGAATCATCAAAGACGTGTCACGGATAAAGCAGCATGGCTGAGATACGTGTCCTACCACATCGACATATAAGTCTAATAATATTTACCTTAAAACATCTGAGAAATTTAAATAGCTTTAAAAATCATTGGTTCAGAGAGAAAATATGCAAAAGAGCTCACACAAGTATAGAAGGTATTTTATGTCCTTTTGATAAATAAGCAGAAATGTTTATTCTGACTTTTCAAATCCAAATAGTTAAAAATAGCAATCACAGTTCAAGGAAGTATTTTACAAAAATACTTACCACACTTCCCAGTCATGGCAATATTATAAAGATGCACAACTCTTGTGTGCTAACTAGGACCTGTGGGTATTTTATGCATAAGCATGAACATCCTTTTATATTTTCACTAGCATTTAAGAATGATTCCCTCGCTTATAAATATGGTTTATATTAGTTTTCTATTACTGTGTGACAAATTATCACAAATTTAGTGACCTAAAACAACACCACTTTGTTAATGATTCCAAGCACAGAGTGATGGGCTCAGAGTTCATCCATTGGTCCTGGTCAAAATACACCCATTCTAAGGCTGAAATCAAGGTATTAGCCAACCTGAGTTCTCATCGGGAGGCTCTCAGGTAGGATCCCATTCAATTTCATTCGGGTTATGGGAAGAATTCAATTTCTTGTGCTTGAAGTATCAAAGAACATGTTTCCTTGTGGACTATTATTTGGGAGTTCACTCTGCTCATAGAGGCTGTTTGCTTTCCTTGTGTTATGGTTCTATAAAACTTCACAGCCAGCATTGGAGAATCTTTCTCATATGAAATCCTTCTCACACTCTGAAACTTTGACTTCAGAAAAAGCCCGGTCCTTTTTAATGGCTCAGCAGATAATCTCCCTTTTTTAAAGTCAACTGTGGCACATAAATTAATCTAATTATGGGAGTAAAATCCATGGTATTCATGGTCCTGGGGTGTACATACTGAAGGTAGGTATTTGGGGGGCCATCCTAGAATTCTTCTGTCATGTGATACAAATGTATTTGGTTATTCCATGAAACAGAGGGGGTTTTTTTGTCTGTTTTTTTTGTCTTAATAGACTCAAGATAGATTGTATATAATAAAATGATGTCTAAGAAATTGACTTCAAAAATCATTTGTAAGTTCTTTCCAAGATAGAAGATAAGTGCAATGATATGGGGCATTATTAGTATTCACACAGCATTATGTAAAGGGTAGGTGGTAATTAGAGTTCTCTCTTCCTTTTAAAAATTGCCAATAATATATGATAATCATAACCCAGAATCAAATTCACTGAAAGGCGACTTATGTAGTTTATAGAAGTTCAGTGGTCAAGAGTTCTAACCCATGTCCATTTTCCCAGCATTTTTTTCTTTACTAGTAGACATTTGATCAGAAAACTGAATAGTCTCTAAATAGCTCCATCTATATATATATATTTATGAAAGTTCAAGTGAAGTTTCTGTAAATATCACAGAACCGCTAAACTGAGACAATTAATTTCATCGTTTACACAAAAGTCCTATTACATTTACTGGTGGTTTTAAGCCATGTAACAGACACAGTCCAAGTCATCTTGGTGAGGAAAACAATTGTGTGCAAATTTCTGATGATAAAGTTAATAATTTATTTTACTCTAGGCATTTTAAAACTGAAATTTAAATTTAAAACAGGTATTTTCCAAAGTAGCATATGCTTATAGGTCAGCAATGTGAAGCCATAACCTGACCAATGACATTCAGGTCATGAGTAACATACGGTCTGCCACAGTGACCCAATTAACCATCCATCAATGTAATTGCATAATACATCAGAAGAGGTAGTCTCCCACCATTGACGGTCAGCATTCGTATTAAATTTAACAGGAAAAAGCGTCGCTTTGCTAGAGCTTATTTGGCTATATCACGTGAAATCTTTTAAAATAAGGCATTTGATATTGTATTTATATTTTTTTGTTCTCCGGAAGAAATTTTGGACAAACTGAGGCTGGGACTGCTGTTAAGGAATGGTTCCTGCTGTAATAAACTGGTATAGGGGAAAAGCATAATGTACAAGACAAGTGTAGTATTTTTAATTAATTCTGATCCTGCTAATATTGAAATAAGAAGATATGCCATTTACACACTGTGCAAATTGTGTATGAAGTTAACATATTACAAACTTCTAAGAAAAGACATGGCTGAATGGATTAATGCAACTTTCTAGACATTGAATCTTTCTAGAACACTACGCATGATAAAATGGCACTTTATAAGCAATATTTTCTTTAAAAAAAATCTTGTATGGAAATTAACCTAGATTGGAAGTATGATAGTAACAGGGCTTAAGATTATGGATAAATAAACATTGTTTGGGCTTATATTTCATAATTAAGATGAATTAAGAAATACCACATTCCTATCTGACATCCTTCTCCTTCATTTAAATTCACATCCTGAGGAATAGTTCCACTAACGTTGTGTGAATTTGCCTGTAAGCCCTAGTGTAAAGGGGGAAAAAAAAGGAACTGGAGAGGACTTAAAGGGGACATTTTATTCAATCAGTAAATAGGTGCCATTTGCATTACCTTTGGAGAGGGGAAGTAATCATTGGCCAGAGCCCTATTCCTACATGATTCTTGATATGGAAACAAATTCATATTGCTAGATTATTTTTCTACTTTTCCACGATTTGAAATTCTTCTGGTATGATTCAGTTTTTCTGACCTACAGTTGTTTGATATAAAATCTTACTAGATATCTGGTTTTCTTTATTTTTCCAGAACTGGCCCACCATTTTAGAATTAAGTATGATATTTAACACAAGAAGAATAAAATGTTAGCAATATCTACCTTCTAACAAAATCAAAGCTGTATGGAGTTACTAATTACCAGTTGTGTTAGGTAATAGTTTTTTATTTTTTTTTTTAAAAAGGACAGGTTAAGAAGAAGAAATGAACAAGGCTTCAAAAATTGTATTTGCTATAGAAACTAAACTACTGTGGCTGTCAGCACTGATGAGGATGGTTAAATTGTTTGAAAAGGAAACCAGACATTGCAATGCAAAGATAGTTTCCATTACTAAAGTTAACTTGAAAAGTCAACATCTACACAGACACTATTTACCCAGTTGGTCCCAAATACGAACTATTCTCTATTTGGAAATTGTCAGCTCTCCCTATTCTTTAGATTTGCATTATCAACAAGTCTATATAGACTACTGATAATTCTTTAGTGTCAAGTGCACTCTTTTTACTATTTTTTTGAGATGCAGAGATTTAATTAAAAAATAATGTCCTTGTATACTTTGATGCTCCTGAGGAAACACTTTTTGCTGCAACTTCACTGCTTCAACAGAAAGTCATGAGGCTGCTGAGATTATTCTCGCCCATCAGAATCCTTGACATGTTGTATACGTCATACTATCCAAGAGCAATACCTATGAAGTTGTCCTCACAAAAAGATAGCCAGCAGGTTCAGTGCCAATGCCAAAGCCATTCAAAGACATTTAACTGGCAAATTTCTGCTTGAAAATTGTGAACCGGAAATGGCTTGTTTTTACCATTATGGATGGTTTTGCAGGCAACCTTGGATCATACAATTGTACTAAAGCAATAAAATTCTTGTAAAATAGCTTTGTCTGATGTTACTTCACACTTTCATCCACTAAAGAAAGAAAGGCAAAGGATAGGTAAGGATTTCCATAATAAAATAAAATCTCTCTGTTATTAAAAAATACCTTTACATTCCATTTTGAACAGATGACCCCACTTTTTACTTGAGTGAATACATAAAGGTCATAGTAGTTTAATTTTTGCAACCCCCTTTATTCTACCTCCATGTGTATTTATACTTTCACCCAACTTTTACCCCTTTCTTACTTTAGGGGCCAATGATTTTTAACGTGGGGATTGGGAAGATGCTGTTCTTAGCATTTAAGGCAGGTGGGATCCAAATCACCAGAGCTATAATAGAAGTCCACATTATCATTGTGTAGAGACTTATGTTTCAGGGTCCAAATCAACTTACCAGGTGAGAATGATCACCATGGAGAACTTCTGCACAGCATGAAAGTTTGCTACACTATGTTCAATATCATTGTTTATCAGAAAAATGCAAATTAAATAAAACATGAGTAACTAATAGCATAACTATAAAATAAAAATTAAAAGTAACAATTCCAAGTGCTGACAAGGATGTGGAGCAACTTGAACTGTCCTACATTGCTGGTGAAAATGCAAAATGGTATAATCATTTTGGAAAAAAAGTTTAGTAGTTTTATATTCACACAAAACCTGCCCACACATATTTATAGCAGCTTTATTTGTAATAGCACAAATGGGAAACAACCTAAATGTCTCTCAGGGAAGGAATGGAAAAACAAAATGTGGTACATTCATATAAAGGGATGTTACTCAGCAATGAAAAGGAACTGATTACTGAAACATGCAACCATGCGAGTGATCAAATGCATTAAGTGAAAGAAGTCAGTAGAAAGCTATAAATTATACTATTCCTTTTATATGAGATTCCAAAAATGGCAAAGTTATAAAAATGGAGGACAAATTATTAGTTACCAGGAGTTAAGAATAAAGGCAGGGTTTAAATGCAATGAATAGCATAAGGGAGGGAAGATGGAATTTTACCATAGCTTGATTATAGTGGTAGTTATGAATGCATGTATTTGTCAAAATTCATAGAACTGTTCACCCAACAGTGTGAATTTTAATGTATGTAAATTTTAAAATCTGAATAACATATACTTCACAAATTTTAATTTTGAACAACGAAGAGGGCTTCACAGTGGGAAAGTATGACTTACCGGAACATTATTACTGGTGAAATTTCTTGGAAGTGGCAATTCTTGGAGGACAAAGCCTTGGTCAGGGAAAGTACATGAGCCTGGAACATCTTGTTGTGGCACAGATTTAAAAAGTGCTAAAAGAGGGGTGCCTGGGTGGCTAAGTTTTTTAAGCTCCTGCCTTTGGTTCAGGTCATGAACCCAGGACCCTGGGATTGAGCCCCACGGGCTCCCAGCTCAGCAGGGAGCCTGCCTCTCCCTCTCCCTTTGCCCCTCCCCCTTGCTCATGCTTTCTCTCTCTCTAGCTTGCTCTCTCTCAAATAAAATAAAATCTTAAATAAATAAATAAATAAATAAATAGTGCTAAAAGAATGATGTGACATACCGAAAAGACACAGAAGTCAGTTTGAAGGGGTGCCCACTTACAAAATCTGCGATTATTTGAACATTAAAATACATAACAATATTAATGGTTTATAACTCTTTGAATAAAATAGGAATCTGAGAGAGAGAGAAAGGGAGGGAGGGAGGGAGGGAGGGAAGAAGGAAGGAAGGAAGGCCAAGCTTTTTCTTTAGAACTGGATGCTAACAAGTACATTTAGTAGAAATTATGGAATTAAAATTAGAAAATAATTGTTAGGTAACTGTCATAATAAACATTAATAGATGCTAAGACTAGTGGGGCAAGATTTTTTATAAATGGGTTATTTACATAGTGTCAAAATCTTTCCCACAAAATACTTAATTACAAAGAGGTAAAAAAATTATACAATGAAGAAACTAGGCAGACACAACTTTAATCAAATGACTAAAGTTAACAAAACAATTAATGAGACAAATCAAAATCATGTACTACCTGATAAGATGCTATAAAAGGAAGAGATCTCTTCCATGAGAGTCTCACCTGACTGCATAACATGAATTTAGTCATGAGAAAAAATCAGACAAATCTAAACTGCAGGACATTCTCCAAAATAACTAGTCTATAATATTTAAACCTATCAAGGTTATAAGTCAAGGAAAGACTCACTATTCTAGACTGAAGAAGATTGAAAAAAACACATGGCAACTAAAAGTAATATGTGATCCTGGATTGGATCTTTTCAGTATAAAAAAATTATGGAAATAATTGGCAAAAAAAAGAATGTGTCCCAATATTGATAAAGTAATGCATCAATATAGTAATGTATCAATGTATCAGTATTACTACTGATATAGTAATATATCAATATTTATTGCTCAGTGTTGATGATTATATTGTGGTTATGCAGGAGAATGTCATTGTTTGCCAGAATCCTCATTTACACTTTTGGGGATAATAGAGGGTCATGTCAGCAACTTGCTCTCAATTGATTAAAAATGTATTTTTTTTAAAAAGATTTATTTATTTATTTTAGAGAGAGAGAGAGCACGAGCCCATGTTCATGCAAGTGGGGGAAGGGACAGCGGGAGAGAGGAAAGCTTAAGCAGGCTCCCCTGCTCAGGGCTTGATCCCACCTTGCTAAGATCATGACCTGAGCTGAAATCAAGAGTTGGGACGCTTAACTGACTGAACCACCCAGGTGCCCCTAAAGAGTGTATTTTTTTTTACTAGTTTTGCAAAAATGAGTTTTCAAGACAGCCTCTGTTGATTGGTTGTGTCAATCTATGGAGTTCTGATAAGCCATACAAAATGGTTTTCAGGATTGTCTTTTGATGAGGGGGATGAGGAAAGTAGTTTTATTTAAAGTGTTGCCTAATGGATAGCAACTCGCTTGTACTTCCAACTTGCACATCATGTGAACAGAATGGGTTCCTCCTGCTTTGACACTATAGAATCAGCCAAGAATTCTTAGGAGAGGAGGTTAAATGAATATAGCATGAACTTGAAATAAAGTGGTATCAACTAGGAGATTACACAAAGTTGTGCTGACCAGGTTTGCACAGAGGTGGCTGGAAAGAAATAGGTGAGGTTGAGTATCAGAAGTGATATGAAAGAAGTAGTCAATGCAGTCAGCCCCTGGCATCATTCCAATCCTGCATCCCTTCCATATCTGGATACTATCCTATTATATGGAACCTCATGTTTTGGGAATGAGGGGGTGGTACAAGGTCAATTCATCACAGGGTCTGTTCAGATGTTGGCCGGATACAATCTCTGCAAAGCGGTAATGCAGCAGAGTTAGTGAAAAAGCTATAGTGGCCAGAGCTACTGGAGATATTTGGAGAATATTTATTGTTTACTGCAGAAGGTTATGTCCTTCCTTGGGAACCCAGTCTATCCTTCTACTATCCAGGCTTGCCACATAGCATCCTGATCCAACAGATATACTACTAACACCATTGGATTCATTTGAGCATATAGTTTATGTGGCAGGGAAGATTGTGCTTTAGACTGGACTGCATTTGAAACTTGCAGCTTTCTGAGTCACCTAACCAATGGGCTGGATCAGTAGTTGCCCAGAATTCCACCAAACACTGTGCCTCCTTATAGTAGTTATGAATTGCTTAAGAAATAGGAAAAAAAAAGATGAAGGGGATGTTCCAGGATGGATGCTTCCTAACTTTACACTCCTAAAATATTCACATACTTCCTCATCCTTGCTCACCTGGTCCAACTGAAATATTAAAATATACTGTGAACCAGTAAGACGGCATGGCAGAATGTCAAGATGAGTCTGCTTCTCAGAGCCTTCCTAGAACTGGTCACTACATTAGTGGATGAAATCAAAGACAGATAAGACCAACAGGTTCTGAAGTGATAACACAAATGGTGTGTAAAACAAGCCAGTAGCAAATAACAGAATCTGAAGAACGGTGCATATGTGTTTTCTATTGCTGTCATCCATAGAATTTAGCTGCTTAAAACAACCTCCGCTTATTATCTTTAAAGGTCTTTGCTTAGAGCTTCATTTTGCTCCCTTGGAGTGATTCTACACAAATTTGGCTCAGATACCTTGGCCCTGCGATCTACCCTCTGACTTTTCTTCCTCTTCATAAAAAAATGGCACATATTGGCAACTGAGTATCCTTCTCAACCTTCTTCCTTCTCGTAGAATAGGCTTTTTTCGTTTTAATTATGCCAATACTTTTAATACAAGCTGGTAGTGGTCCCTCCAAGACAGCTGTCTTAAAACCGTGTGGTCGAAAGTGGTGTAGACATTTTCAAGACTCTAAGGAGCCCCTTCATCTAGCTCTCTGAGACAAAGCTTTAACTCTTCCTGACGTCTTAGAAAGTGTCCTTCATTCTGAGCCTCAGCTTGATGTTTCCCGTGAGGTCTTGTGCTACTAGCAGCACCCAGAAGTTAATCTTCACCTGAGCTAATTTTTAATTTTGAAAGTCTTTTTTCCAGGAAATCCTGGGAATAGGAACCAATTTTGTTTTTTAACACAGCAAGTTATATCTCCTTTATATTTCCTCTACATTTTGTTTGAATACCGAGAAGTTATTTTTTAACTCATCTAATTTTTTATGATAGGAAGATAAATATATCTAATTGCCAAATCAGTATTATTTCTAGAAATCTCAGAGCCACTAAGACTTTTTTTTCATGTTGCTGCAAGTGACAATCTCACTAATCATTCTATAGTACAAAACTTGAGTCCTCTTTACTCCAGTGTCTGATAGAACTTTCCTTTATGCTCTTTAGGCCTACACCTGTCAAATGGTCCCTAAGCATATGCGATGGAATTTACTATTTTGTTCTGATAGCACCTTACTTTTGGGTACCAATTTCTGTTTCAATTATCTATTGCTATGAAAGAAACCACCCTAAAATCTAATGGCTTAAAACATTAAGTACTGATTTGTTTATGATTCTTTAATATTGACTGAGTATGATCGGAACAGCTTGGCAGTGTGCCACATAGTATCTCCTAGGGCTGGAGGCCCATGAGGGCATCTTTTCTTCACATACCTGGTTTCAGCTGGGATAGTTAGAAGAACTAGAACCAAGCTGAGCATCCCTCACTCTCTCTCCAGATTTACTTCTCTTTTGCTGGTTCCTTCTCGAACACTTTCAAATGATCTCTCTATTCTACAGGGGGAAAAAAATGAAGGTCTTCCAAATTTAGTGTGGGCACAACTCCACATCCCTACACCAGCCCTCAGTCACCGGACACATGAAGGACTTCTTTGACTCCATTGTACATACTCATTTGTCCATAAATGTGTTTTCCTCATCCAGAATGGGGAAATGCTACTGATTTCTAACAGCTCAACTTAAAATGTCACCGGTTCCCTTATCATTTTTTTTCAACATACATTACCCTCTTCTCTTACAGCTAAGATGATAATATATTCTGGTTTGCTTGAAACAGTCCTTGTTTACTCTTGTTTCAAAGTAAGTATTAATAGCTTACTTTTCACTATTGAAAGTATCTTATTTCAGAGATAATACCTTCCCACAATTAATCAAGAGACTACACAACTAATATATTTTCTTTTCTTTTCTTTTTTTTCTTTTTTTTTTCACAACTAATATATTTTAAAGAATATGTATAAGATGGATTTTTTTTTCTGTTACAACGTGAACATTTGGAATACATGCTTTATTAGTATCTATGTCTCCAGAGGCCTGTTACAATGTCAGGGCTAAAAATGTTTCTATAGTAAATGAAAGGTTAAGAATGTAGAAAGTAATTAAAACCATTCTGTATTTCAGCATAACTGATAATGGTAATTCCCCTGCAACCGATAACTGTATATTTGAGGCCAACCAATTCACCAAAAACAAATCATTGAATGCCAAAATGTAGTGTGAATTGGTCTTTCACTAAATTGGACATTTATCAATTTGCTTTTAGGCAAATTGGCATCCTATGAATTGATTCTTGGTAAATTTCCTAATGCTCTCTCTCTTTAATGGCCTTAGAAGAGTCAACCCGTATAATTGAAGTAGTTGATTCTGGGTGGTTTGCTTTGTAGGGAAAGCAAATTAATCTGCATAAAATTGACTTCTTTACAGTTATTTTTGTCAGGATAACAAATAATAATTACTTTTTATTTTCTTCAGTGTTTTAGATTTCAAAAACCTGGTCAGCCTAATTAATCCTATCTTTAAAAAAGAAAGGGGAAAAGAAAAGTACTTTATCTTAATACCAAACCATTTTGAAAGTCATCCAGGATTTTGAGAAAGCCTACAAGGTATGTGAGAATTATACTTTGCTCCTGCCTCCACTTCTATTCAAAGCATTTCTTTTCATGTGTTAATTCAATAGAAAAGAGACTAGGCTTCAAGTCTGTCTCTCTAGTATGTACTACACACTGGGAATGTGATAAATGTATTTATTCATTTTAACCAAATTCTACCACAACAAAACAATTTAGAGGCCCCATGGAGCCCATTATAATGGGATTTTACCTGTACTTTGATTGAATTAAAGAATCCTATATAGAAATCAGCTATTTAAACATCATCCACAAGGACCTGAATCACAACGTTTTCATCTGAAGGAGCACATTATTTACCATAGTTTTGGACAGAGGCTAATTAATTCACGTTTTGGATGGTACCACTGCTGGCTTCTGACAATGTGCTCTGCATCCCACCACTCACATGATTCTCTTCATAGAAAACCTGCATGAAATTTTCTAAACAGGAATCTACATGAATTTCTTGGAAATAGCTCAGACTTTTCATTATGCCTCTGGTGTTTATAGGGGGGATTATATTTTTTTTCACATTAAATAATATCATTTATTTAAAATCAGAAAATTGTTTACGCAATTTTATCTTATCCATTTACCTTTCTTCCCAAGATGTGTTTTAATATAGATGGTAAATACAGCATGATTACTTTATATAGTCATAACATCAACTGATATAGGATATAATGACAAGCAATAATCACCAGAAAGCCATCTCATTATGATTATTTTAGCATTTGATAGAGGTTTTGCCTAAGGCAAAGCCAGGAGCTTCATTTATTTCAAAGAGATAAAAACAAGGAAATATGCACATTTGGCATTAACTATTATTATGCAATCAAGGTCTATGAAAGGTGGAGAGGAAATTTATAGTCACATGGACGTTCTTTCTAACCTTTGAGACTTCCCAGTGACCACAGGGACACTGTCATCCTAGCTATTCTGCAAGTCTAACTGCAGCCCAGTCTGAAGAACCAAGGATGGCACACATCTTTGTAATAACATCAGATTTCCATGTGACAAGACATTTGCTATTATATGTTATTTTTTTAATTGCAAAGCTGATGAGTTTAAGTCAACATATTTCTTTCCTGCTCCTTCTGCTTGTCAGCTGTAGCTGGATTGATAAAATGCAAATGAACAAATCATTAACGAGTACTGGTTATGAATCTCTCAGGCAGTTCAGGACCCTATCAAATCCTGCACCTATTACTTTGTGTGATTGATGTACTATTGTAAGTGATTGTTCCTGATCTTATTAAATCTTATTGATTTTTTCCCAGTTTCTATTTTATGCAGGGCCAGGCTTGGACTATTATGAATGTTGCTGAACACTGTTAATCAAGCTTACACAGCTATTTTGATGGCAAACAATTAGAACTCTGCAGCTCTACCTTGCAATTAGCTTCAGGGATATGGACCTCAGCACCATAATAATGAAAGAGACCTCCTTCAAGCACGGTAATGAGATTTACAATTATGACCCCAAATAACCTCTGAAAATAACCAATCTGTAAATTTAGATGCGTTTATCAATAATTTCTCCATTTTTATGAAAATGAATTTGAGAATTTTTCTCAAAAATAATGTTCCTAGCAGAATATTCTTCCTACCCCCTTAATATATCACAAACGAAGCTTAAACGGTTTTAATTATGTAAAATTGCTGTTGTAAGTACTTTATATGATAGCTGACTTACACATGCATAAGCAGATTAAAAATAACTCAAATACTTTCTCAAATAAGTGCATGAAATTCATATTTTCCAAATATGACAGTAGAACTTGTTAAATGAAATACAGAACATAAGTATCATTTGTTTTTTATTAGTCGTTTTATTTAACAAATTTTTATTAAGCATCTCCTATGTGAATAGCACTATTGTTGAATCTATCAATCATACAAAGATAATCAAACATGACTTCCTTCCAGATTGCTCTTATATAATATTATAAATGTTTAAAGTAATATGGCGAGACTATCCACATCAATGTAATTCCATTTAAATCTATTGGAAAGAATCACATAGATACATTTTATTCCAAACCTTTACATTCCTTAGACACAAATTCTTTTTTACTCATTTCTAGCAAAAGACATCATTTCCTTCTTTATTTAGAATGTAGTAGCTGGTGAGATTTTTCTTCTTCAACCACATCTTTTCCGTCTTGTCACTTAGGAAGAAATGCTATCTTTACCTAGTTCTTCAGCAATGATTTTATTCCTATACTCTCTCTACTTATTTGCCTCATTGCATTAATAATATGTTTCTAGTTTATACCCGCTCTCTTTCCACTGACGCCTTTTTCTTTGAAAAGCACAGGTTGTCTCTCCCTAGAGCAAAGCAACTAATTAACTAACCATCCCAACTTATATTTGATGCTGGTGTTGTGTAACTCTACAATTTTGTTCACTATTCTTTCAAAATTTTGCATCTAGTGTTTGATGACTGTGGTCTCCCCTATAAGGCATATGGCATTTTGAAGAACAGCTCTGTTGGCAAAGGCTAAAAATAAACCATTAAATTTCCAGAGTGTTTAATAGCAAGGAACATGTTAAGACAGACCTCACCCATCCTGAACCCTCACTATATGTCAGGCGTGGCGTGAGAGTGATACAAGGTCAGAGCTGTGATAAGAGTCAGGGATATTAGTTGTCTACAATTACTAATTCCTGGCCCATTATAGCCTGGCCCACATGTCTCCCAGTTAAACAAACAGCCATTCTGATTTTAATTTCCTTATTTTTCTTAGTGGTACCTTGCAATGAGAAGTAGAAAGATCAAGATAGTTGTTTTAAGGTCAGAAAATAGCTAATTTGGAGTCTTGTTTAAAATCACTTATGGATTACATAACATTAGAAAAATTACCTCAATCCTTCTGAGCCTCAGTTTCCTCATTTGATATTTAGAATTTACCAAGGGCCATTGTCAAGAATTAGAAATTACATCTTATAATAATGTATTGCACCACATATGATCATAAATTGTCTACCTCACTTATGCTATCTTCCCAGAGAATATGTCTCTACCAGCCCTACTTTGAGAGAAATAGGCTTCATAACCTCCTACTCATCTACCCATTGTTGATGCTAATTAGATCAGGGGAGACATTTGACCCCAGCCTAAGCCAAAGAGAAATTCTCTGTCTCTTGTCTCTCTCACTCACTCATTCTTGCTCTCTCTCGCTCTCTCAATCTTTCTCTCTCTCCCATTTTAACTAACATAAAAAGAGTTTATCAACATTTAAGAGTGACTTTCTATCCAATAAAATTAAAATCAGAGTTTTCATCAATGCAAGACAAAGCTAAATGCAAGTTAAAATTATAGGGAAGCATTTGGACAGCCTGCCGTTACACAGCATAAAATGGCGCACATGTGCTTATAAAAATAGATTAAGATACCCGCGGTGGGAAGTGATGAAGAGATAAAGAAAAAGCGGCATGGGAGAGAGAGAGAGAGAGAGAGAGAGAGATGTAGCACATAAGCACATCCAGGCAAGCCCTGTCTTGGTTCTTGATGTTCTCCAGTTACTATAAAATCTGGCTGTGTTTTAATGGTATGAAACCTTATAATCTTAACCCTTCCTTACATTTTGTTTGTGTTTGTTTGTTTGAGCTAATCTTAGTCAATCTTTGTCCAATAAATTGCAGCTTCTGTTACTTATTCATTCAAGGGGGTTTCTGATGACTTATTCCAGGGTCAGAGAGCAGTAGTGAAGAAATTGGACAAAAATGCTGCCTTTTGAATCTTTCCTTGAACTTCCTCTCTTACAAGTTTTCCTCTCTCAAAACCTTGGAGTAATTTGCGTCATTTACTGTTTTAAAATTTCTTATCCAGTTTATCAATGGATCTTGGGAATTCTTACTTGTAGTATTGCCTATTCTTTCCACCAACTCTGCCCTGGGCCAGCCCCTGGTGGGAGCACACACACCTTCTGCCCAGGCCTCCTCACCTCCTTCGTCACACCTTTCCAGACTGTCCCCAAAACTCACAGACAAATCACAGAGACAAACTTTGACTGTGTTATTTCCTTGTTTTAAAAAATTGATGACCAAGTGTTCTTACTACAGTAAAATCAAGTTTAAAAGAAATTGATGACTTTTTCCTATCCATAAATCCAAACTCCTTTAGCCATATATTAAAAGCTCGCTAACATCAACCAATTTTTCCAACTAAATTTTCTACCAACTTCTAAATCAGTTTCTCTACGTTATTAATACTGTATGTAATTTTATACTTGCATCTCTTGTTTGTGCTTATATTCTTTTTCTAGAGTAAAGTACTCCCTGTTTGAATGTTTACTTCTGGAAATGTTTTAGACTTTGCAATAATACTTTCTGGGTTTAAATCTTAGTCTTCTCCTTTTTTTCCTCTGTGTAACATTGAGGGTGGTATTTGACCAACCCGTGCCCTGATTGTTTTATCTACTTAAAATAGCGCTATCTCGTAAAGCTTTTCACTTAACTTTTTTAAGACTGTGGTAGACAGCTTCTAAGATGGACCCCAGTGACTTTCTTGTTTTCACACTCTTATGTAATGTCACGACTATGATTATGCCAAACTTTTTGACTTGCTTCCAATGTATAAAATATGGCTGAGGTGATGGACGTCACTTGAGATTAGGGTACAAATGACTGTGGCTTCCATCTTGGGTGCTCTCTCTTGTTCTCCTTTGGAATGTTCACCTTGGAGAAAGCCAGATGTCATATCATAAGGCCGCACTAGGGAGACGGCCACTTGAGTGAACTTGTAGGATCTGAGGACTGCTAACAACCAAGTGAGTTTGGAAGAGTGTTCTTCAGCCCCCATCGATCCTTAAAATTACTGCAGTATTGACTGAATGACAGTTTGACCACAACATTATGAAACATCTGGACCCAGAAGCCCCAGGTAAGCTATGCCTGGACTCCTGACCCACAGAAATTGGGAGATAATAAATGTTTGTAGTTTAAGTTGTTAACTTGGAGCATAATTTGTTATCCTGTAATAGATGACTAAAAGAAGAATTAAATAAGATAATGATAATTTATGTGAAGAGCTGAAATACAAAAAATATGTTAACTGCTAATTGTATTGCTAATACTATGGGCCACATTCACACTTCTCTTTTCTGAATTTTTATGGGGTAAATACATTACAATCTATAGCAATCCTATGGTTATAATTTGGCACCCTAGATTGTTAAATAAATTATATATATCTATCAAGATTGGAAGATCAAAACTGAGTTTCTACCCCTAGTACTTCCAAGCATTGCTGTCACCACTATCTGCTATGGCCTGTCAAACAGAGTCCACATTGTGCATGATCTGGAATTCTGGTATGTGCTCGAGAACTTCCTGAGCCAATCCTTTGGGGGTGAAGGTTGTGGCATTGACATTGTAGTTTCTCATGGAGAAGGACTCTGCTGGGGCCTTCATGACTGTCAGGGTGGCCCTGCGGAAGTTATCAGTGTACATCATCATCAGGAGCCTTGCACTAAGTTGCAGGTTGCACTCAAATTTGCTATGCTTTATAGGAATTTAAAGAAATTATATACACACACTGATATATATATATATATAATATATATATATACACACACATATACATGTTCATATATGCATGTTCATATATCTGTATCCATACCTATATGGATGTCATATGTTATGTACTTATATATGAGCATCATATTTATATATATATATTTATATATAATATAGATATACATATTTGTGCACGCACACACACACACACACACACACACACACCCCTATATGGATGTAGATACAGATATATGTATGTCTTTGAGGTCAAGACTCTTTTGGCTTTATCTTTCCAAGCACTGTGTTAAGCCTATACAAAATGTGAATTTATTGCATGATGAATAAATTGATGCCAGATAGAATGACACACTTTGATCCATTAGGCTTGTTTTAAGAAAACTCTGCAAGCTGGTATTTCTGGAATCCATTTAGGGTGACAGTGAATTGGGTCGAAGGGAATTAAACAGATGGAATTATCTGGTTTCGTTTGAGTGAGCTGAGAAAATAGAGATAGCATAGCCTTAGTTTCCACAGTCAGCAGCATATAACCTTTCATTTAATATTGAACAAATATAGATAACGAAGACCAATTTATATTATCAAAAATCATTTCAAATGCTAGTAAATACTAAGCCTACATACCACTAATCTTGAAAGCTTATATGGTGGAGGAAGAAATTTGAATTGCATTGTGTGTGCTTTAAATGTTGTCAAACCGCTAGCTTATTTGTTTATGTGCCTTTTTTCATCACATCCATTAGTTTAAATATTACGTGGTTACACAAACTAAACTGATATAGACATACAGTTAGAAACCTGGAGGCAAGTTTCTGACCTAAAAAGTGCACAGATTTGGTAGACTGACAGATCTGGGCTCAAATCCAGATTCAGTCACTTGCTAAATTTGTGCCTTTGAGCAAATTATATAAATTTTCTTAGTCTCAGTTTCTCATTGTCTAAAATGGGGTAATGTGGGGCACCTGGGTGGCTCAGTCAGTTAAGCGTCTGTCTTCAGCTCAGGTCGTGATCCCAGGGTCCTGGGATCAAGTCCCACATGGGGCTCCCTGCTCAGCTGGGAGCCTGCTTCTCCCTCTCCCAGTCCCCCTGCTTGTGTTCCCTCTCTCACTGTGTCTTTCTCTCTGTCAAATAAATAAATAAAATCTTTAAAATAAATAAATAAAATGGGGTAATGATATTTGCTTCATAGAATGATTTTGGAAATTAAATCAGGTTATATAATATCTGCTACACAGAAATCACTAGTCCTTTGCCCATACTATTTTTAAAAAGCATGTTCGTATAAATGGTTCACACTGAAAAACAAAAACTAAAACAAAAAACACAGAAATTTACTAATTAGCGAATACCACAAAAACATCCAAGTTCAAAAATAATGCCTGATATCCAACTAATTTTCATTGACTGTCCCATGGTGGCAGGCCTTGAGTGGGGCAGTGTTAAAGTGTCAGGAACAATAGCAGCCAAGCTGCCAAAAGGACTATGAATAGGTTCTTTGCTCATCATACTTCTAAGTCTCAGAACTGTCAAATTATCCAAAGGAATTTTACAAGACAAATTATTTTAATCATTTCTGAGGATATAAGTTACTTACATTTTCCTCCTTGCTGTTAAGCTTTCCTAGGTCCCAAGTATATGAATATCAACTGTCATCTATTTTTATTTACTTGTTTTTAAATGGTCTCTCAAAATAATTTGGAGATTTACTGAAAACATAAGTTAAATGATACAAAAAACATTAGGTTGAGCAATACCAGAACAACAACAACTTTAAATAAAGTGGGTTTTGTATAAATTTATACAGTGTTTTGAAATGGAGATTTAAGAAAGAATCTAAGTAATTGATTTGAAATAAACCTTTTTTCTGCCATCTTTGTAATCATTCCCTTGCAAGTGACCCAATCTTCTTGTATTTCTCTCCCTCCTTATAATTTCCTGACAAGGCCATGACACTGGTTAAAAGTTAAGCCCACATATTCACCTACTTTGTTCCTAACATAGGGCTGCTAACTAGGTAGGGAGAAAAACCTCCAAATGCTGAGTAATCCTACTTCATGACCATAAATATCAAATGAACATACGATGGAAATGGACCACCTTGTCACCCTCACCTATAGTACTCCCTTACATAAAGATAACTATTTATACCAACTTTCTTTTTCAAAGATTTACTTATTTATTTTAGAGAGAGGGGGAGAAAGAGAGAGAGAGAGACAGTGGCAGTAGGGGGAGGGAAGAGGGAGAAAGAAGTCCAAGTAGACTCTGCCCTGATCGTGAAGCCTGACATGTGGCTCGATCTCACAACCCTGAGATCATGACTAAGCTGAAACCAAGAATTGGACCTTTAATGGACTATGCCACCCAGGTGCCCCTATACCAACTTTTCTATTCAAACTTTAAAATGCTCCCCCACCTTCCAGTGACTCACCTATAATCCATAACTCCCATCACCACACACACATGAATATATAACCCAGAGACAGAGAGAAGCACACAAACTCTTAGCTGATATCCTATGTTTAAGAACACCTTCATCTTCTTCCCACCAATTCTTTCTAACACCTTCCCTTCAGTTACAATGGGTAAAATGTGCCCACTCAGATCCAAAGTCAAATCCTTTGCTATGGATCTGGATCTCAGTTCCCTCTCACATTCTCAAGGACTTTGCTCTTGCAATCATAATTTATCTCTTGGATTATTAATTTTCACTACATTTTGTCTTTAGCATACAAACATACTCTAGTATCTTCCATCCTAAAAAATTGATCAGTCTTCCTTTCTGGAAATATTCCCTTGGATTTTAGGACACTCAGCTCTCCCTATTCTTCCATACTCATACTGTTCTTTTCCATCTCCTCTGCTGACTGTCCTCCTTCACTCACACTGTATGTCTTGCTGGCTCCAGGATTTCAAGTAGGTCTTTTATTTTCTCTATATTGAATCTCTACCTAACATTCCATTACTTACTGCCATTCCATACTAGACATTTTTATAAGTGTTCTGATAGAAGTATGAAGAGTACAGTGAGGATGTAATCATAAAACAGATTTTTCTGGGGCGCCTGGGTGGCTCAGTTGGTTAAGCGACTGCCTTCGGCTCAGGTCATGATCCTGGAGTCCCAGGACCGAGTCCCACATTGGGCTTCCTGCTCAGCGGGGAGTCTGCTTCTCCCTCTGACCCTCTTCCCTCTCGTGCTTTCTATCTCTCATTCTCTCTCTTTCTCAAATAAATAAATAAAATCTTAAAAAAAACAGATTTTTCTTCAATCATTGCCTTCAGTTATGAACTCTTGAATATCCTATAATAGCAACTATGGCAGCGAGCATACATTTCCAGTCACCTTCAGCTATTATACTATTCACTCAAATTAACTTTAAAACTTATAATTGTTTTCTACCTGCTCTTAAAACTCCTAAGGTAAAGGATATATCTAATGACACTTGGGTGGTTCTCAGGAAATATGGAATATGCCTAGCACCTATTATTTCAATGTTGGAGCTCTAATCATCTATCTGGACAACAGGAGAGGAAAGCACAGGGCATCCTGCTGCACTTGTATATTCCAATGCCTACCTGACATTTCCCCTTGGCTACATAACGTGTGCCTCAAAATTCATTTGGTCAAAATAGAACTCTTAATTTCCCAATCCCTCCCGCAAACCTATTTCTCTATCAGTCTTTCATATCTCATTGCATATCACTATTATCTATTCATATCTCATTACATGTCACTATTATCAAATTGGTCATGACCAAAACATAAGAGTTACCTTTGATTCTTCTTTACCTTTCCCCCACCCCCTCCTTCAATCCAAGAGCAAATCTGTCATCTTCATATTTAAATATGCATTCCAAACTCATGCATCTTTTTTAGATCTTCAGGGTTACCAGCTTAGTCCACAGAACCACTCCTTAAGTGACTGTGACCATGACCATTGCAAGAGCCCATTAACTGGTCTCCCACTTCCATTCTTGTTCCTGGAATCCATTTACTACACTCCAGAGAGAGCAGTCTCTTGAATGTGAATCTGATTGTCACTCCCCTCTCCTAAGCTTCAGTGGTTTCCTGCTGCATTCTGAACAAAATGAAAACTCTTCACCATCACCTAAAAGACCTTCCATGAGCCAGTCTCACAAGTCTTCTTTCTATTGTTTGAAAACAAGCTAGCTTAACTTGGAGCCATAGTACTTGTTAGCCTTTCTCTGTGGAGCACTCTATGCCCACATCTACTCATAGCTGCCTCTCTCTCTCTCTCTTTCTCTCTTTCTCACTTTCTCTCTTTCTTTTATTTTCTTCTTGTAATTTAGGTTTCAGCTCAAATATCTCCACTCTGTGAAAACTCCCTTGGCCACCCAATCTACATTAGTTTTTCCCATCTCATCATTCTTTATCATACGATATAATTTTAATTCCCTTCTCACTTGCCACTATCTGAAACTGTCTTCTTCATTTATTTGTTTAATTGGTCATTCCTCTTCCTCCCAGTAGAATATCAGTTCCATGAGAGGAAGGACCTTGTCTGTTTGGCATAGACAATATTATGTGTCCACAAGTCCCATTTTCTTTTCCTCTTGGGCATATAGACTGTATTTCCTGCCTTCCTGGCAACCATGCATGGTTACTTCAAGCCAATGGAATGTAGGCAGAAGTTATCTGTAATGCTTTCATGCCTGGCCTTTAAAGCATCTGGAGACCCTCCAGGATCTTTCTCTCTTTATCACTCAGACAATTGTGAATAATCCACTGACAGACATTGAGAAGTCACCAGCAAGCAGGAGCCATGATCTCTTGATCAACATATGGAGTGCTAAATCCAAATACACATTTGGACTACAATGTGAGTGAAAAATAGCTTTTAACACATTAAGTCATTAAGATTTTAAAGTTGTTGATTATACCAAGTAGCTTACTTTGACTATTATATCTTTCCTGTTCATTGTTATACTCACAGTATCTTTAACAGTAGTGCACTAAAAATATTGAGTGAATGAATGAATAAATTATTAGATGTTCAGTAACTTAATTTTTATTTGCAAATCTGAGTACCTTTAAATACATATCCTTGCATAGTGTATATATATACATATATATATATATATTTTTTTTTTTTTTTAAGAGAGGGAGGAGGAGGGGCAGAAGGGGAGGGACAGAGAGAATCTTAAGCTGGCTCCACACCAAATGTGGACCCTGACATGGGGTTCAACCCCACAAACTTGAGATAATGACCTGAGCCAAAAATAAGAGTTGGGTGTTTAAGTGACTGAAACACCCAGGCACCTCTTCATGCATAGTATATTTAACTGAGAAATTTTTAAGCATAGACCTCTTTAATGATTGGAATATTTTCCTAGTAGTAGGTTAATACTAGTTAGAAAAGTTTAGATAAAGGTAAGAATTACATAGAATTATTATTGATTTGAAAATCAACCACAACTTCTTTGACTAGAAACACTGTAGGAGTGTCTTGCAAGAGAAACTATGGGGAGATAGCTGACTCTCCTGTTTCTAACTGAGAAAAAGATATTTCCATAAATAACAAATTACAAGGATTATTAGAATTATAGAAAACACCCTACTGACAGTCAGATCAGACTGTTTTTCTTTAAAAATTGATCTAAATGAAAATCAATGTTTTTTATTTAAGGTTTGGTAGTTAAAAAGTCAAGTTTAGTTACAGTCTTTTAGGAGGCATAAAAAATCACAGAAGACAATGTTTTACTGTGTTGGTAACTGTAACTAGAAAATAAGTCCATTTCCCAAAGTTATAGTGATAGAAAGTTCATCTGAAACTGGGACTCTGATCCCTTATTTCTTAGTCACTCATTCATTTCCTGACACTGGATTTTAAAGATTCAGGTTTTTGCATAAAGTGACTACTTTTGGCTTTTTCTCTTAAATTTGTTTAATTACACTGAAAGAATCCTCTATCAATACTCTGAAAAATGATACAATTGTCTCCAGTTAAATTATAAAGTATTAAAATAAATTATTGAAACTTCAATGCTTTGTTCACTAGGTATGAAAAAATACAGAGATGCAAATAATAAATACAAAACAAAAATACTTATATACTTAAAAACTATCTCTGTCAGTTAGGTTTAAAGCTATCTTTCCCTTTTTTTCTCCTATTATCCCTCTTATCAAATGTCACCTGGACATTTTGATTCTACCTGGAAGATGTCACTAACTTTCATCTTTTTATTTCTATTATTCTATTATTCTATTCTATAACTATAACATAGTTACAATTCTATCTTTTGTTTGAGCTATTTCTGTAATGTCCTAAAATTAGCATAGTTGTAGGAGGTGATGTTTCATTGTTTAAGATTGACTCAACCATGCACATCCACCATAGCCTCTTTGGAGGTCTGGAAAATTGGTGTAGTAATTTGTTCAATTAATTAACACACCTTTATTGATCTCCTATCCCTGAAATAGGCACTATATGTGTGGAGATCAACTCAGTATCTAAGCAAGGGGCAGATATTAATATAGCTTGATAAGTGCTAGGAATGTAACTCATAGAAATATGGCTTCACTGCTGTAAGAGCCAGAATAAAAACAAATTCTTCCCAAAAGTATTGAAGAAATTTCACTGAGAAGGTGACATTTTAGGTAGATCTCAAAGAACCGCTTCTTGAATTATAAAATGTTTGAAAACTGCTCCTGAACTAAAGGTTTCAAGATAAAGAGTTCAAAAAATTTCTAGTAGTCTGAAAAACTGTGAGAAGCTTAGAAAATTGGCAATGTAGGTTAATTGGAAGATGGAAGGTGATGCGGCTCCAACATCTAACATCGCATAGATAGCCAGAAGGTTCTTTATTTTCTGGCTGACTAAACAGGGGCTTTCATCATTCTACATAGCTTCGTGTGCATCTATCCAAAAATCTATCTTCTTGGTCAAAGAAGGTTGAAGAATACTTGAGGAGAAGTATTGGAGGCAGGTCTGGAAAAGAAGGAAAAACAGATTATGGAGGCTTATATTTCTTTTTCTGAGATAATTTAGGTTTCATTCTTTAGGCAGTAGGAAAGCAACAAGCATTGTAAAGAGTCAAGTTGATGAAGGTTGAGCAGGTCTACTAGTGAAAAAGCTAGGGTTAGGTGGTAGAGACAGATGTAGTGAAAGATTTTGGAGCTCATGGCATTGTGTAGGTCTAGACTAAGGCAATAGGAAAGGAAGGATTAAAAGAATCAAAATTCTAGAGTCATTTCTGACACCAGAGAAGATGTAAAATCTATGGATTTTGTCTACTGAACGAGGAAGCAGAATCTAAGATCGAAACAAGTGTTATAGATGATAAGCCCTTGGATTAATAGAAACAACATATTTAGAGAATAGGAACACAAGAAGCAAAAGAAAGTGATGTACTTGAAGACTGGGGGAAGAAGGCGGATAACAGGATACACTTTTAGACGAGTATCTGTAGATTGATGTGGGATAAACTAGATGTTTTTTATTAGGCAGGATTTAAAAACCATTGTGAAACCTATTTTTTCATCTAAAAATAATCTTTAAATGTTATCAGAACTATTAATTATATATAAAAAATATTGACATTACTAACCATGAAATTCTAAGTTTAAGCCAAATTTAAATAAAATTGTCAATCAAGTTAGCTTTATTCTTATTCTAGACTTTTTGAAAATTATATCACTAGTGTATTAATTCTGTGAATTCATTCTTAGGACTCCACTTGTATTTTGAATTCATGTATGCACACCAAGTAACTATTGAGTTTTAGTTAATCTTCACTGATCTGATCAGTATGTGTTTATAACTGTCCTCTGTTAAGATGATAAATTTTAGTTATTTGGACTAAATAACTTCAAGCTCAAAATAACCTTGGGGGTTGAAGCTATTTCTAGGTAATATCTTAAGTGACCCTAACAGCCATGTTTAGTTCGTTCTGACTCAAGTTTGCTTGAGAATGACATATAGCAAAAATAGATATTTCTGTCTTTTTTTTTCCTCCAATGTCAAGTTAAGGGGGAAAAGCTATTAGAATTCCAGGCATCTTGCTTAGTTTCAGAGTTTTCTCACAATAATTCTTTACACAAACTATAACTTGATGATCATCTACTACTCTAGAAATGACTGAAAAGTCAATGGGCCACAGAACTTAGAAAACATCAAGACAATTTCACCCTTTCAAAAGCTTACAACACAACTTTATGATGTTTATCATTCTCTGTATGGGGAAAATATACAATGGGACAAAGTGAAGTCCCGAAATAAGAAATAAACCTTTTATGTAACAGAAACAGGCCATTCCCAATGATCCCTAAAATTACTCTTAGATGTGGGCACTCATGAATTTCTTTTAGCTATTATTTTTCACCATGGAATGAGGGGGTTATGGAGGCAATGCCTGAAAATCTCAACTGTAAGCACAGTGTTGCCTCTGAGCCAGGATCTGCTATTAAGTTGCAGCTGTTTGTTAAAATTAGCCTTAATCTAACTCTGAATTTCCTTTCCTCTGGGTGCTCAAGAGCATAATCATCGATTCTGCACAGAACTCCATGTTAACAGCTTTAAGTATATATGTATATATATAATTTATACATTTATTAAAATGTATGTATATATAATGTGTGTGTGTGTATATATATATATGTATATATACCTCTTAACATCACAATAAAAAGAGAATCCAAATAGAACAGGGAGACATGAAACTTATTCCTGAGAAGTTTATTATCTAGTTGCAGAGAGAGGGTAAAAAAAAAAAAAGCAACATAAAATAGCCTAGAAGTTGTGGTAATAAATGAAAAAGTGATCAAATTTGATGACCCCCCCCACACACACAAAGTCCTTAGGGAGGAGAGAGTAATCAGTTTGCTTAATTAATAAAAATTTTAAAAATTAAGAAAAAATGTCAAAGGTGATATTTTTAGAGTAACATGCATTATTTTTACCTGCTTAAAACTTTTTCCTTTTTTTTTTGCAGCCAATATAGAGACTATTAGAAAATAGAAATAATATAAAAAGTCATTTATAATCCTACTAACTAGAGATAATAAGCATATGTCCTTGTGTGTCTTTGTAGCTCTTGCCCCTATAATTACCTAATTTACAAATTTACTCTCTTCATCTCTGAGTGGATACTGTGGTATGCCACCCAAATGCCCCTTCAACCCTGAGGCATTCATTTCTCTGCTTCTGGGAGTGTCGGAACTGCACTTAGCTGAGTGGGTCATTGAGAGTCACCCTCAGATGAAGAGATCCCTGTGAGATTGAATCCCTTGTTCCAACTGCCTTGTAGTTTGACTCCTTCCTCAGCTCAGTCCTGCTTCATTTCCTTAAGGTGTTGATCCCAAACCTAAGGAGAGACCTTATAAAACTTCCTGAAGGCAAGTATCTATCTCAGAGTCTGTTTCCCAGGAAACCTCACTTAAGAGCCTCTTCAAATAATTTTTGAGTCAGTTTACCCCCACTTGAAAATATGCATTATCAATTCAGCATTACTAATTGAAACCTAGATGTAAAGTATTTTCAGGGACTTCATGGCCTTTTATTCTATGAACATAATTTACTTAACCATTCCCTATTACTGCACATTTAAGACAAGGAGTTCGGGAGATACAAGAGAGCTGCTGGAAAGGAAGCATTGGACATAAGGACTGGGAGGTAAAACGAGCATGTGTAGGAAAGAGATGCATATTTACCTTGACAAAAGCAGGGAGTCTAAAAAGCAAGAATGGTAAGAGAAGAAATGCTACTGATAATGGAAGTCTAAAAGCAAAAGAGAAGAAATGCTACTGATAATGGAAGTCTAAAAGCAAAAGAGAAGAAATGCTATTGATAATGGAAGTCTGAAAGCAAAAGAGAAGAAATGCTGCTGGTAATGGAAGTCTGAAAGCAAAAGAGAAGAAATGCTATTGATAATGGAAGTCTAAAAGCAAAAAAAACGTAGCGTTAGAACAATGAAGGGTAAAGCAGATTACTCGATAAAAAAAATATCAGGGGGGAAAGTTATTCTAGAGGGTACATGGGAATTAAGTACAGTGGAGAAAACCTGGAGACTAGGTCTCCAGCACTCCTCCTTGTGTGGAGGAGAGACCCGGGATGCCTGGGAGTAAGTGTCGGCCTTTAAGTTGGAACGGGAGGCTCAAGAAACATAATAGACGCCCCCCCCAACAAGATGTCAAGGCTTAGTGATGGATTAGATCTAGTGAGCAAAATAGAAAGGGAAAGGGAAAATGAGGATAAGATATTTAGCCTGGGGAATGGGAGGAAGATGAAGCTTTTAATGGTGGTGGTGAAATCCAGGAAGTGTGACTGTTGGTAGCAGAAGAGGATTAACTTGCCATCTATAGGTTAAATTCTTGGTGTCAGGATTTACCAAGGAAGATCATACGTAGGACAGGCTCAATTTATTTTTTTCTTATCTGTGTAAAATGTGCAAAGAATTAAGAAAGATTTTTAATTGTACCAAGAGAAAAAACAAGATCATGTCACGGCAACTAGTACATATAGGTATGTACAACACCGAGTCTTCTCAAAGAAGCAATTAGCATATTAACAGTAAGAAGTCTTACCTATTTAAACAAATTGTATGTGTGTGTATATGTACATATACACATATATTCTCTAAGAATATTATAATTGTACATTTTTTCTATAACCTTGAAAACTAAGTTTAGAATGTCAACTTTCTTGCGACAATAAGCAGATCTCATATTTCTAGAGAAATAAATATATTATTTAATCAATACTAAATTTCATTTCTCATAATAACAAAAGCATAGACATATTTTTATAACTGAACCAGTTTTGCAGCATTTGGATGTAATTCATAACGTGTACCTGATGTTAAATATACGATGATAGGGATTATTTGATGAATGAAAAAATTATTAAAGTTGTTTTGAAAATTAGTTTGGAATGTTAAATTCTTGCCACAATCGATTTAAGAGTTATTCACTTTTGAACCATTTTGACAACAGAGCACAAGTGTTAATTGGTAGCTTATTAATACAATCCACTTACCACTGATTCTCACCCCAGCTTGTCCACAATAGCCTATTTATTCCTTACCTCCACACAAAATCTTGAAGTTATTTCAAGGAACCCTTGAGGAGCCTCCAGGTTCTTGTATATTACATTAAGTTCTGGCCTTCAGGCTGATATCAGTTGCCTAAGAAGTCATTTGAGAGTCCATTGGTTCTTTCCTTGCTTCTAAGTCCCATTGAGCTACAGATACCATTTAGGGGCCAAGGGTACAATCTTTCAATGTTTCAAAAGCCACAGGTAAGATGCTAAGGTTGTATCAGGTTCTCTGCAGGCTCAATGAGGTTAAGGGACCTTACACTGTACAAAGAAATAGAAGAAACAGTTTTGTAGGCTGCCTTACATTTTGTCACCTTCCCTTTTAAAGACTCTCTTTCCCCCCACAAAATAATTCCCCATAAAAAAGTTTCTCTCTCTCTCTTTTTTTTTTTTCATTTGGAGCTTTTTTTCCATAAGGCCCTGACACAGATTCATGGTATCTGAGACAATTGCTGTATTACCAAGCCCATGATTTCCTTTCTATTGCATGGACCTCTTAGCTCTTTGCCACCCAACGTCCTAAATAAAAATGACTCAGATTGACACCAGCACTGCGGCTAAAGAAGATATCCCTCATTTGTACCTCCTCTCAGCAACAATTTGGCATCTATTCATGGACAAAGTGACTTTGTGGGAGCCTTTGTTTCTTCCATCAGGTAATTTGCTTACCCTTCATTATTCTATGTCTAGCCATTTTATTCTTACACTTAATAGAGGTTTGCAAAAAGATTATGTGATTCCCAGGAAATTCAGGGACCCATGAATTGGCTACAGAAGATTTCTTTGAATGTGATATTTATGACAATTCTCAGTGTGCATACACACAAAGCTAATCCTCAGAATAACTAAGAAAGCCCACATATCAATTATTTGTGCTATGCGTAGAAAGCCTAGGTGGTCCAAGACACACTGAAAGCAAGGGAAGAGAGAAACAAGAGTGCTTCTCTTCTTCATACCAGCTAAGTGAGTGTCTTAGCCTGACTATCTATAAGCTGTTTAGAACCAGGCTAGCCTTTGAAGCTAACCTTAGTTAGGACATCTTTGAGACTGTTCCCTTTTCTCCTCATTCCCTGTTACACATTTTTGCAGATACTTGTGTATATGTTGTTTGCCAAAAGTTCCCTTCTGGAGTAGTAATCAGGAAACTATAATTTCGGGAATGAAGGATGAGATACAAAGTGACCAAACTTGTCCTTTTTTTTTTTTTCTTTTTTTCCCAAAGTCACAGTTTGAACTATGAAGTTGGTTTTGTCCCTTTGCCTAGTTGGGCAAGGAATCTTAGTTGAAATATGCTCTTTTAAAGACATATGTATTAGGGCTTCTTTGGTGCCACTGGTTGAAAAAGCACAGGCATCCTGACTTTTCTTATTCTTTCCATTTTAATGTAGAATGAATGATCCCTGAGGCTTCTTAGAGGATATTGTGTGGCTGAATCAGAACGTCCTTTAGAAATATTTAGAATTCTCACTCAAAGTAGCATGTCTAAAATAATTATTTAATAATTCTATTTCTACTATTTTATAGCTGCTGTATTATTACCCTTGTGGCCATTGTTATCACACCAATATGTTTATTTTTAAATTTTTTATTGAAATATACTTGACACACAAGCTTGTCTTCATCTGAAGCTGGAGGACATTGAGCAACACTGCTGGTGAGTGACCCCAAGCCCTGATCAGAATCTCTGGGACAGAGGACTTGCTGCCTCTTGAGGAAATAAAACTGTAAAGAAAAAAAGACACGCTTTACGAATAAGGAGTTCACTGCTTGGTGAGAGAACTAGAAAAGAAAGTAGATAGTCACAATCCTTGGGAAAAAAAGAAAGAGTACCGAACATATTCCTAACGGTTACCTGCTTCTCAAAGGATCTAAGTAAAACTCAAATATAAACATCTGTACTTTCAAAATTAAAGCAACTTAAACTTGATCAAGGGTACGCTTTTTCTTTAAAAATAAGCCACAAGGTAATTTACTTATTTTTAATGATTTATTTATTTATTTATTTATTTATTTGAGAGAGAGCGCACATGCAGTGGGAAGGGGCAGAGGGAGAGAAAGAGAATCTCAAGCAGACTCCAGGCAGAGCCCAATGTGGGGCTTGATCCCACAACCTTGAGATCATGACCTGAGCTGAAATCAAGAGTTGGATGCCTAACCGACTAAGCCACCCAGGCGCCCTAACCTTAGGGTAATTTTAAATAACAAGTTTCCCTAATTAATTTCAAAATGATTGGGGGTAAAAATATTCAATAAATTCACAATTTCAAGAGACACTTCTACTCTGAGAAGCAGTAATAAATTAGAGACTCCAAATATTACTTTGTATACTATGGGTTACCTAATAAATAGTTGTTGACTTAACTCAGATAATGACTGGATGATTAAGAGTCATGATTTAAAAAGATATGATGATGTAAAATAATAATATTTCATTTTTTTCTCCTATTCAAAACATTCAGTGAATTATTATCATATTTGGCATCTGTTTTCAAAACTGACTTAATATCAAAGTACAATAAAAGAAGTGTTCTTTTACTTACATTTTTCCAGTAAGGTTTGATAATGCACATATATGAGTAAATGTAATGCATATGCAGGTTGCATAAAATAAATAGGAAAACACCAAAGTGCAACTTTTACGAGATGGAAAATAGTAATTAATGATGAATATAGTAGAATAAACAAAACCCATATTGCATAGTATTTGTAAATAGCTTGTAGTTTACTTCATATATCAGTATCTATGTTAACTCTTAATTAATGATATATTTATTTTTATATCAAGGACTTAATTTTTCTCAAAGAACCTATCGTTTCCTTTAAAATATCTTGAATTCAAAGAATCCCTTCTGGTATAAGCACGGACTCCTCCTTCCTGACATAGATAAAGGTAGCCTTTGTACTTATCAGCCTGATAGTTAAAAAAAATCAGATAAGCAACTCGAAATGTGCAAAGAAAGTCTATTTTTTTTAAAGATTTTATTTATTTATTTGACAGAGAGAGAGAGAGAGAGGGAACACAAGCAGGGGGAGTGGGAGAGGGAGAAGCAGGCTTTTGGCCCAGCAGAGGGCCGGATGCGGGGCTCGATCCCAAGACACTGGGATCATGACCTGAGACGAACGCTTAGCGACTGAGCCACCCAGGCGCCCCAAAGAAAGTCTATTTTTACCATAATCATTAACAACAAAAGAAATTAGCTATTCATTTTAAGCCTTTACCTGGACTATGTCCAACATCTTATGTACTTTTTTTTTTCATATAATTCTCACAACAGGCTTATAAGAAACATACGTTAATGGTCAATGTTACAAATAACGTAAATGAGTTATGGGGAGATGAAACTTGTCCAAGGTCCTGGGGTCCTTAGGATTCAAACCGAAGTGTATCTAATTCCCCATCCGGTGCATCTAGCTTCTGCACATTGGCTCACTCTGTAATCCCATTTTTCTGTCTAAATGCTGTATCATAAATCTCGCCTGTGAGATTTCATAAATCTCCTGCTACCGTTCTATAGACACTGGAACTGAACTAGCTCTAGCCTAAATAATCGTGCTACAACATAAAATAAAGTTTCTATAACAATATGGGGAATACCTTCTTCTTGTCATTCTTCCTCACACGCCCCTGTTTTTTCTCTTCCAAGGCACCGCATAGCACCCCCCTTTGGATCGGAACTTAGTACTGATGATGTGGGCGAGGAAGACACTGATTTCCTTCCGCCTAAGGAAGGAATACCACAAAATACATTGTGTTGATAGGTCTGAATAAATAACATATTCTATAACTGAAATACAGCTTGTTCTTATAGGCAGGACTATCTTCAAATTTGAGAGAGGTAAAAATATATGATGAGAGTGTGGCAATAAAAGGAGAAAGAAAAATTGGAAAAGATTTGGTCTAACTTTATTCCCCCTGTGTGCAACTGCTTTTATTAATTTTCAAATAATTACCATTTTAACTACCATTATAACAGCAATAGTAACTTGTCTCATTGAAATCTTCAGGACAGAAAAACGTCAATTCATCAAACCCAAGCAATTCTGCATTTCCCATCATGCAGGTTAAATCTCTAATAATAGCATATCGTCACCGACTATGCTCCTTAAAGACACATTTATCAAAGTACCCATGCCACATAGGAAATCTAATTAATGCTTGAGATTGATATTTTTTCCTTATTTCTTGGTTTTGTTTTTAAAAGAAGTTGTGTATGTGTGTGTGTTTCCTTCATTTTCCCTTTGCATGAATAGCAATTTCTTGTAGAATAAGAATAATATTTCAATAGTTTTGCTGATTCTATAAGAATGGAATCCAAGTAGTATGTGTGTGTGTGTGTCTGTGTGTGTATCATACATAGTTTAGTATACATTGGTATATATACATCCCAATATATATATGTACGTAGTATAGATATGGTAAACATATATACAGCATACATATGGTGTGTTTTATATATATATGTATGTGTGTGTGTGTGTATATATATATATATATATATATATGGCTATGCATTAAGTGAAATAAAATCACCCAATCATGAGTGAATTCATGTGTCATATTAGATATTCTGTGACTTAGAATTGTATTCAATCTTGCAGGGCACCATGAATTCAGGGGAATCAGTGTGATACCTCAAGAAAGTCTTCCAATTCTTTCTTTCGGGAGGGAACATGACATTTTGGTAAATTAGAAAGTAGAGGGTGCTGGTGCCTTTCAGAAGATGTAAAACGCTTCACTTGGTACTAATGTACATAAAGCAATTAGTTATTTGTCATGATGGGTGTTCCCTAAGGCAGTGCACTTTCTCCATTAGTATTTATATCTACATGCCATTACACACTGGATAGCACTAAATAGATTAGATAGGTTCAGAGAATTACTCAAGTCATGTGCCATCAAGAAAAGAGATATTAGCAAACATTATTAGCATACAGGTGGAGCTGGATCACTTAGTTTCCAGTGACATATTTACTTTTAAATGCTTGCTGAGAATGCAACATTTAAAACTGATTAATTAACCCTTAGAGAAGTTATTTCTTTATTGATTGGTAAATATTTTTGGCTAGTGAACATGATCATGACAGTTTTGTTAGAAGTCATCTCCTCTCCCTACCCTTTCCTGAATACCCTGCCTGCTCAGCTTGAAAATTCAAAGGTTTCTTATATTTGGAAAATACTACGTTTATGAAGAGAAACTCAATTAAGGGATCTTAAATATAAAGCCAATCATGTCCTGTCACATGTAAGGCTTAAGGTTATAGCCAAAATGGAAGTAGGATTATGTTATTTTATGTTATCTCCCTCTAATTATATTCTCTCTCTCTCTCCCCCTCCCCTTGTCTCTGTCTCTCTCTCTTTCTCCACGCAAAGATCTTGAATATTCATATATCTTAAAAGATAATCTATTTTCAATTTGGCTCTTTTCAAATATATGTTCTATTTAAAAAGCTATTAAGTTTTGATTCATCAGCTTTTTCAGTGAAATTATTAAAGCATCATCTGCCTCATTCACCAGACTTGCAGAAAATATTTATGAGTGTCTCATCTATTCAAAGTACTGAAAATTATCAGAGAGTCTGTTCTCTGGGCTGGCTCCCATAGGGTTCATATTTTGTTTAGAGCTTGCCACACCATATGACATTTACCTCTGTATGGGTTTCTCTCTCATAATTGTTCACAATGCATTTTCAGACCAAATAGAATAAACCTGATAATAATACTGAAACACTGAAATGCTGAAGCCTGAATCAGAGTTACTATTGATATTTGTCTCAAGAATTTGAAAACATTCTTAGTTAACATTCATTTAAAAAGCAGGGCTCTTTTCCAAGTAAGTTCCCATGCTCCCTTATGGAGAAGTAGCTAAAATAATTGGTTCATAGTCGTATAAATATCAGACTTATTTTATAAATATATTTTTAAATAAAAAAATTAAATATTTTAGTATTGATATTGATTGGTAATATTACCATGTATGTCAACTCTTTGTTTTATTGCATGCTTAGAGATCCAAATATTATGCACAGAAGGTAACTGCAAATATAAGCTTTTGGATATACAGAAGTTTTGAATTTTAAAGAATTTGTTGTATCACCACCCACCTACTATAATTTGGGGATCAGTACATATCTATTTGATATTTGGTAACCAAAACTTACCCGTGGCTTAAAACATATAACATTTCTCTAAATCATGCATTCTAGGGCCGCCTGGGTGGCTCAGGCGCTAAGCGTCTGCCTTCAGCTCACGTCATGATCCCAGGGTCCTGGGATTGAGTCCTGCATCGGGCTCCCTGCTCTGCGGGAGGCCTGCTTCTCCCTCTCCCACTCCCCCTGCTTGTGTTGCCTCTCTCGCTGTGTCTCTCTCTGTCAAATAAATAAATAAAATCTTTAAAACAAAATAAGCAAATAAATCATGCATTCTAAACCTTGGAAATTAACTATTATAGGAACTAAATAAAAGTAAGAGATTGTAAGACATAGATTAAAGAAAATTGGATTATAAAATATAAATATGTAACTCAAACAGGAAGACAAAGATGTTGCTGCATGTGCATTGGTGTTTAAATTCCTCTTCTGTGCATGGTCCCTGTGCAGTATTATAGTTGGGGTATTCAGTACACAGAGAAAACATGCAATGTCCTTGAAGGATCTCTCCTATTGTGAATCTTGGGCAGGGAGAATTTAGCCTTGAGTATGTACTCAAGACAAAATCTATAGAGACTGAAAAAGACTGAATAGTCTGGAAATATTTCTAGATCAACATCCTTTAAAACAACTCAGAGAGAAAAATTCTTGCCAGAGAGATTTAAAATATTGCACATGATGAGCCACTCAGGACAGGATCTAAGGATTGTCAGCCTGTTCTCTAAAATCCTACACAATCTTGTTTCACTGCTGCTTTCCAAATATTAACTGTACAAATGTGCTACCAAACACTGCACTGGCCTCAAGAAAAGTCTTATAAATTAGCTAATGTAAGAGAGTTGATTAAATAGTGAATTGTAAACTGTTGAATATATTGTTGTTGTTTTTCTAAGTAATTCAGCCATTTAAGCAAAATATCAACTATATCTCTCAATTTCAGGGTCAACTATGAAAATCCCAAACCATTTTTTTCTACCTGTTAGGTTATTAAACAAATCATTTTCTAAGCATAAAAAAATCTATACCAACCTGTATAAAATGCTGCCAACTCTTTTCATCTATGGCAACACCATAGGATAAGAGTAAATATTAAACTTGTTCAAAATATTTCATCTAAATGTTATTTTTAAGCTTTCTTCACAAAAATAAAGGCATCAGTTGAATTCATTTCAGGGGTTCACCTGCTGTGGTTTCACTGGAGGAGAGAAGTGAGTTTGGAAATTGGCAAACATTCCGTTTAACAGATATTTATTGAGCAATTACTTGGTGAAAAATACAGTTAGGACTGGCTACATAATCTGTGGGGTTCAGTGCAAAAGGAAAATTTAGGCAACCTTGTTCAAAATTTAATAATTTCAGGATGGAATAGCAGAGCATTAAACCAAGCACAGGGCCCTACTAAATGTGTGGCCCAGTGTACCTGCCCAGATCATGTGCCCATGAAGCCGATCCTGCTGCTGGACAATAGGGAGTACCAAAAGACAAATATGGCATTTCTCCCTTGCGTAGAAATGAGGAAGGGCATAGGCAGGTTCGTTGTGCTATCCCTTACCTGGAAGCTAACCCAAATGATGGCTTTTTTCTTGGAGACTCAGGAAAGGCTTATAAAAGAATTAGTATCAGAGCAGAATCCTGAAAGGTATGTTGGGCTTAGGTTGGTGAGAATGGGGAAATGAAATTATTTTAGACAAGGGCATGTAACTGAGTGGAAACGTGGAGAAAGAAAAGAAAAAATTGTGCTGGATATAGTGTGTAGGTCAAGTTCATGTAGAGTTGACGGGAGTGATAAAGTTAAAATTATAGGTTGGGATCAAAACAAGGAATTACATGAATGCTAGTAGAGTGAGTTTGAATTTCACCTTGTAAGCAAATGCAAGCCTTTGAGTAACATATTACAAATAGGCTGCAGGATGAAATGGGAGTAGAAGATGGGCAGAGATACTAGGGTCCAATGTCTAATTAGTGAGCGGGTTTTACTAGTTATCAGGGCCTGGATTAGGGAGACAGCACTGGAGGTGCAAAACAAGGAATAGGTCTAAAAAGCATTGCAAATGAACTACTGCTATGTAGGGGGAGGCAGTGGAGGATTATTTAAATGGCCATGACTTGAAAGCAACTCAGCAAAAAAGAAGAAAAAGCAAGGTTCTTGGACAATTCAGAAATCATCCGCTGAAAAACGAGATGAGTCTATTAATACATTTAGAAGTAGGAAATGCACAATGCAATAAGAAGGGATCATTTGGTCATATACTAAAGGATAATAATTGTTAATGAGGGTAATTATACCATTTGAGAGCACGATGGTTCTGTCTGTGAGTAGACTTAACAGTAAAGAAAAAAATACTTCTATGTTGTTATCTGTTTCTGTAACAAGACAATCAAGGATCATGTATATGACTCATATTGTCTGGGTTGAAAATGTTCTTAGCAAATTTAGTAACATCTCTATGTTAAGTGCTATATGAAAGCAATAATAATCACCTTCCTTTTTGAATCCTGAACCTCTCATTCTACAAATAGACAAACATTGGGGTGCCTGGGTGGCTCAGTCGGTTAAGCCTCTGTCTTCGGTTCAGGTCATGATCTCGGGGTCCTTCTCCCTCTCCCTCTCCCTCCCAGCCTGCTGCTCCCCCTGCTTGTGTTCTCTCACTCTCTCTCTCAAATAAATAAATAAATAAACAAATAAAATCTTTTAAAAAATGGACAAATATGTATAGCTTATTTACCAAGGCACATTGGAAAGCACCAGGGGAAAAATGAACAAGAGGTGTCCTCAGGTAACTCATAGTGGTATAGGGAAAACAGATGATAATACCCATTCTAATAGCAGGTTGGGGCAGCCAGAGAAAAGAGAAAATGGGTCTTTTTTAAGTGAAAAGAAATCGAAGATTTCTTCCCAATTTTCTTGCACTGAATCTTTAAAGGGGCAGTGTTTCCATTCATGAATGCATATTTAATTGTCTAAATACATTAAAATGTCATGGACTCTGTAGCAAACTATTTCTTTTTTACAGATCTTCCAAAGACAAATGTAACAAAATCCAGTACCTGAGTAATAACAAAATATTTTCTGTTCAATGTTTGTATACCTTTTTGCCAATAAAAGTGGACAAAGGGTGTTTCAAACTTAAAAATATAGTAGACTGAATGCATAAAGGCATAGTACTCTTAGCTTTTTTGCTGGTGTTATTTTTCATTTTATAAACTTAAATATCTCTTTTTTAGCTCAAAATCTCTATTGTATACACATTTATAACATGCTTGATCATTGCAAAATTGAGCCATGTATATTTTAGGACAAATATTGGGGGAAGTTATGTTCAATACTAATGTCTATACCATTTAAACAATGGAAGCATCAGGTGAGTAACAACATTTGGACAGCAAGTCAATATGACTATGAAAGGTCTCCAATAATGAGCAAATTCGGACCAATACACAGTTTGAGTATTTGGCCTTCTTATTGACAAAGGTTGCTTTCAATCACACTGTATCTATTACCATATCAATCATCACTCTAAATGAATACAATGTTATCATTGACAAAGACATCACTTAAGCTGAGAAAGTAAAGATTCTAAATAACAAAATAATGAAAGGTGGGTTGTTCACAGCAGGAAAATGAAAAATTTACCTTAAGAATCTATTCACAGGAAGGTAAAAAAAAAATTGAGGACCAATACAGAACAACAACAACAAAAAACCTATATTGCTCACAAAGACCTTGAAATAGAGTACAATTAATATTACATTGCTATTTATTAAAGTTAATGCCGAGGAGCATTTTCTTTGGCATACAAATTAAGATATGGGATTGAACTGATAAAAATGATTTACATGCAGGATTAAAATATTGGCAGCTTTATAGAGTGAAATGTCACTATTCTGCTGTACCTTCAAGTTTTACATTTCCTCCTTTGAATCCCTGTCAGCCTTCATGAACAGAAGAGAGTTTAATCAATGCTTGAAGTAGCAATAGCATAACATTGAATATTTCTCTTGTAACAATCAAAATGATGTTTAGTAAACATCATAAGTAAAATGACACACATATATGCTAATTATCAAATTACAAATTAAATAGGGTTCCATGTTTTAAGAAATGATGTGCATTTAAAAGATGGCATTTCCACTAAGTAAACTTATATTTTCTGGGTTAGCCTAAGGCATTTGGTTTGCCATAAGAAATTCAAAGATCAGGAAATTCAAAAATCTTTAGATCACACTTGAAACCATATAAAAAAATTCTGTGATGCCAAGCTCTTGTAGGATGAGATTCCGTGTGTGTGTGTGTGTGTGTGTGTGTGTGTGTGTGTGTGTGTGGTGTGCATGCGTGTGTTAATGTTCTTCAAAGGCTTGGATTTAGTTTACAATTTTATTTCATTGTAATGAAACATTCTATTAAGAGTCACTCTGATTCAAATACAGAAAGGAAAGGGTGTTATCGTGATATAAAAAATGTGAGGTATTTATTTAGGTTAATTTGTTAGATATCAAAACAATATCCAGGAGACAAAAGATGTCATAAAATGCCGAAGGAGACCGAGAGTAAAATTTCTAGCCGATTCGGCTGAATGAAGGGACTATGTGGAATAACACAACACATCTAGCTATTAAGGAAAATCCTACAAATGCGTGTGAGAAACAGCCGGACAATTTTATGGTGGAGGGAGGGTGAGTGTGCAAAATATGGAAGCATAAAGGTCACAAAGAAGGGAAATGGGAGGAAAGAGGCTTACAGCAATCTACCAATGATTACTACTCACCTAGAATTGCTTCTCAGGCCTATAAATTAGCTGAGCTTTAAGTAAAAAGGAAATACTGTTGCTGCTTATGAATGTTTTAAATGACCAGGATGTATGTTCTCTTCAAAGGTTTTGAGAAAATATTCTAATTGGAAAATGAACCTTACTCTGCTTTCAAAATAATTCCTGTAGGTTAACTTTGGTTTTTTACTATTATAAATGCAACACTTAAAGTCTTAACTTTAAAACTTTTGCATAATAAGGACAAATAATAAAAATTCATAAGGAAATTGTTTTTCAAATGAAATCTTTAATACATATTTTTTCATAACACAAAGCGAGTAAACATGTCTTCAACCGGCAAAAGAAGATAGGACAATTATCCTTGGTGATATGTTAAAACCAATTTTTTTCTCTTATAATTTACTATATTAGAAGCATATCTCTCATACTTACCTCATTTCAGAAATTTCATTCTCTTTCTTATTGGAATATATTCCTCAACTTACATCCTAGATCCTCCTCAAATATATAGGTCATTGCTTCCTTAAATTGAATTATGCAAGGTAGACTAGCTTTTGACATTAGGCCTTAAGATGACATTGCTATTTACACCTTCACTTTTGCTTCAAATTCTGACATATTTATCCTTGATTGTAACTGAATTTGCAAATATATTTTTTTACATTTCATGGACTGAATATTTTACATAGAGAAGTAGCATATTATTCCTCTAACTAATGGGATTAATACTGGTCTGGGTCTTTTATTAAATCACAATTTGAGCCTTGATACAGTACCTTACAGACCTTAATGCAAATGAAAACTTTTGTTATTCCATGAAGCATACTGCCACAAACCTGTAAAAGCTTTATAAACACCAGAACACTATTTTTAATAGCTCTTTTTAGAAGAAATAATTTATCCTAACTAAAAAATACGGGGGAAAAGAAAGATGGAAAATAAAACCCTGCAGTGAGATATATTTTGTCATCTTAACACAGAAGCTTTGGACGATCAGATTACCCTACTCAGACAACACAGACAGATTATTATCTGATCACAATCTAGAAATAGAAACCAGAAGACCCGGCCAGGAGTTTCTAATTAGCGTGGAGGAAGAGACAGTTTGTAGAGCTATTTTAATTTCCCCAATATAAAATAAAGAATTTATTAAAGAAAAGTTGGTTTAAAGAAAACATGTTGCTTAAATGTAGGGGGAAAAATCTCTTAAAAATGAGCAAAAAGATAAAAAAAAAAAAACTAGCGAGCAGGGGCGCCTGGGTGGCTCAGTCGTTAAGCGTCTGCCGTCAGCTCAGGTCATGGTCCCAGGGTCCTGGAATCGAGCCCCGCATCGGGCTCCCTGCTCGGCTGGGAGCCTGCTTCTCCCTCTCCCACTCCCCCTGTTTGTGTTCCTGCTCTTGCTGTCTCTCTCTCTCTGTCAAATAAATAAATAAAATCTTAAAAGAAACCCACAAAAACTAGCAAGCAGAAAAACAGTCCGCACTAATGGATTCAAAAGAAAGTGTAATAGGGACACATTATAAATCCCTCTGGTTTCACCAGTGAAAAGGGAGGAGAGGAGAACAAAGGAAAGGATTTGAGTAACTCTTCCACCTGGGTCTCAGAAATAGCACACAATCGTCAGTGAAAAGGAAAAAGTAAACCAATAGTAGAAATAAAAGGGTCCCTAGGGCGCCTGGGTGGCTCAGTTGGTTAAGCGACTGCCTTCGGCTCAGGTCATGGTCCTGCAGTCCCGGGATCGAGTCCCGCATCGGGCTCCAGTCCCGCATCGGGCTCCCCGCTCTGCGGGGAGTCTGCTTCTCCCTCTGACCCTCTTCCCTCTCGTGCTCTCTATCTCTCATTCTCTCTCTCTCAAATAAATAAATAAAATCTTAAAAAAAAGGGGGTCACTACACCTCAGTCAAGCAGGATCATGGAGATCCAAACATTATTGTTTGCAAATCTATTTACACATGGATGCTACAGCTGAAATAGCTCAGAAGATTACTAGTTCTAGACCAAGGCTTCAAACAAATAGAGAATTTGTGTTTTTATTTTATAGAAATACTTGAGGACCAGGGAACTTTAAAAAATAATAATAGCAACAAAAATAGCTACTAAATATAGAACTGATATTAATAATATTATCACTAAAACAATAATAGCTAATGCAAATACCTACATAAATACATATTTTTATTTAATGCCATTTGGCATGAGTTTTCAATGAAAAAATTATTACCAGATAATTGCTTTAGTCAGATCCTGCGTCTAATTTTTGTCAAGATGCTGTGGATTTCTGCTTTTTAGAAATTTTGTTAAGCCAGTTTGTGGGGGGGTAATAAGGCAGTTGCAGTCAACAAGGACAAGTTGTCACTTGAATAATTTGTTCTAGTGTATTCTAGTTCATATCATTCTAGTTTTGTCACCCACACAAACTATGACAAAGCACCCTATGTAGATGTTGGACAAGAATTTATCTCTAGTTTAAACTAAAAGTGATCAGGAGATTCATTTGTCTACTCCAGAAGTGTTTGCTGAGACACCCTGTAAGGCAATAATTATATGTTATGTAAATTCACAAGAACCTTGCAAGTAAATGATACACCCACTTCACAAATGAGGAAGTTTAGGCTTCATGAGAGGCAAGAGACTTATTGTTGGTCACAAGCCCAGTGAGTGGGCACTGGATTGTAGGATGTTAGAGCTCATGTTATCTCTACAAGCCCATGTGACCTTCCATCACCACTGCCAATCATCTTCTGGAATTCTTTCATCTATTAACTATCTGATGATGCAATCTTATAGTAATAAAATTTTGAGCCTAACTCCTATGCAAACAGGAATATAAAAAGAAGATATTAGACGACCGATTAAAAATCTATGGATGGGGGAGGTGCAGGAGCGGAATGAGGAGGAAGGGAGTTAAAATAGCCATTCACTAAATAAATCAAGTTCTGGGACCCCCCTCAAAAAAATCTATGGATCACTATATACCATTATAGATGCTTTAAAAATGAAGAGGAAGAAACTCAAAATGACCAAAATATAATTTTTAGACAAGCAATAGAGTTATTGAAATCACATAATGTTATCACATTGCAAACATTGCAAATAATAATAATAAACATACACACACACATATACGTATATACACAACATATACATGTATATATACGTACACGCACACACACATATATATTTTTTGCCATTCCTTGAAAGCTTTTATCTTTTTTCTTCTTCAAGATGAGATTTCTGTTGTATACATCGTTGTGTACATGTGTATACAACTAAAGGAGTCTGGCATAGCCTCCCTTCCCATGGCAAAAGCAACCCACAGGTCAATGGAAACTTTTACTCAGGAGGTGGAAACACCTATACAATTTAGTTACAAGTTTTGTATTTTTGACTATTTGTTCTTATGTTTACTTACATGCTTGAATTTTTAGTTCAAGCGGAAAAGAAAATGGAAAAGTGCAATTATTTATGTATGAATTAGTTCAAAATTATATTGAGAGTCTGTTAGGTACCAGGCATCATGAACAATATTATAGATGTTGGCACACGCCATCTACAAATTTTCATGGAGAATCTGAAAATAATTAAGAAAGAAGAGAATCCCAAACTAAGGGAAATTTTGGTACAGATGAGCTGATTCTTTAATATTAAATACAGCTTTTTTTTTAAAGAATTACATTTATTTGGAAAAATGTCTTAAAAAAAGTATTGCATTTAAATGCTATGTTCAGAATAAAGTTTACAGTTAATATATCATTCCCTAAATAGTAATTCTTAAATCTCAGTTTATAAATTCTAATCCACACATTCTCAAATCATTTGCTTAGATTGTTAAAAGCACGATTTCTATTAAGGTGAATGGAAAAAGTGTGGCTTCAAACTCCAACCAGTGCTTTGAAAAATTACAACTAAGAACTACAAGCCTTTCAGCTGCTGATATTAATATTTACCGAAAGCTGAATTTGGAAAATGTTCACAGATGTAAACAATTTTATCAGAATTTCCTTTATCCTTTTTGTCGATTATTTGAAGAGTGCTTTCAAGTAAATTCAATTTTTTCATAGGTCGAAAATTGTTCTTTTTAACAATTTAGCAAGTTTCCTGTCCAAACAGGAAAGATATATATATATATGTATATATATATATACATATATATAAACAGCAGCAAATACTAATTTTATACAATCTAAAGACAAAAATTAAAATATATCAGAAACATATTTTTCATGTATGACCCTTGAAAAACTTTCCTTGAAATTCCATGGAATTTATACATATGAAAAGAAACACAAATTGTTCAATATTCCTGTGAAGATACTAGAATCTATTTTCTTTTTTCTTAAATTTTTTATTGTTATGTTAATCACCATACATTACATCATTAGTTTTGGATGTAGTGTTCCATGATTCATTGTTTGTGTATAACACCCAGTGCTCCATGCAGAATGTGCCCTCTTTAATACCCATCACCAGGCTAACCCATCCCCCCACCCCTCTCCCCTCTAGAACCCTCAGTTTGTTTCTCAGAGTCCGTCGTCTCTCTTGGTTCGTCTCCCCCTCCAATTCCCCCCCCCTTCATTCTTCCCCTTCTGCTATCTTCTTCTGTTTTTTTTTTTTTTTCTTAACATATATTGCATTATTTGTTTCAGAGGTACAGATCTATTTTCAAGGAAGAATCTGAGCAATCGGTGCTTTGCCTACTTAGGACTGAGGTTCCTTAAAATAGGGGAATCAAGGTGATAAGTTAACATCAAATAATTTCCCAACAGGATTGTGATTATGGAGAATGACAAATGTTTACTGTACAATTTTAAAAGTTAATGATACATTACTAATCCACAGTGTCTGTCTTGCTTATATCCATTTCCTCCTCAGGGCTAACCAAAGCAGCACCTTTCCAGCAGACAATGGATCTGGTTGTGTAATTTATTAATAGAGTAATTTAGTAATAGTAATAACAATAACAGCATTTTTTATTTGTATAGTGCATTGCCATTGACAAAGCATTTTCTTTTACTTGCAGTTTTTCATCCAATCCTTTTAAGATCTCAGGTCATTGCATATGGCTACGGTTAGGTGATATTCCGACTCGGGTGTAAACAGTGCTACCCAGAATTACACAGCCTCAAAACAGCACGTCCATGTCCAGCCTCCCCTCCCTGCCTTACCCAACACTTGTAATTTTTTTTGGCCTGCTTCTACTTCTTTTTTTTTTTTTTAAAGATTTTGTTTATTTATTAGAGAGAGAGAGAATGAGAGATAGAGAACATGAGAGGGAAGAGGGTCAGAAGGAGAAGCAGACTCCCTGCTGAGCAGAGAGCCTGATGTGGGACTCGATCCCGGGACTGCAGGATCATGACCTGAGCCAAAGGCAGTCGCTTAACCAACTGAGCCACCCAGGCACCCTGCTTCCACTTCTTCCACTAGAGTAGCCCTTACTAGTACATGATTATGAAAGCCAACTAAATTTATATCTGTCTTTCCAACCACACCATATGATTCTTGAGTTTGGGCTCCACAATTTTCCCCTAAGTAACCTCTTTATTTTAAGAGCATCAGAGACTTGAAAGCTTTTAGTAGAACAAATATAAATCTTTAATTTTCAGGTGAGGAAACAAAGATTAAAGGGGACAAAAGACCCATTTCCAATACCAATTAATTTTTAGTCCTTTAGCTCTTTGAGATGGAGCTCGCTGCTTTTCAATATGGAATTAATTTCATGTGGGATCTAGATTATTAGGAATCCAATGAACTTAACTAATGTGACAAAAGAAAATGTATGAATGCATGAATTTTATCAAATATTTATGGTACTTACTGGTATCCAGTGATTTCACAAACTTCAACTTTACACTTACCCTAAGTCATAAACTTTGGTCATTTGTTTGGTGTGGAATGTTGTAAGCTCTAAGAGCAAATTCTCTGGGGTCACAACTTGGCTTTGGCATTAAATATTGGATCTTGGACAAACTACTAACTTCTATGTGTCCCAATTTTCTCATATATAAAATATGAAAGCTAATATTATCTTCTTCCTCAGATTGTTATGAGGATTCCTTGAGTTAATACATGAAAAAGTATACAAAATAGTACTTGGCAAACAGAAGAATTTCAATAAATCCTAGCTATTATTATTACCATTTTTAATTTATTTTTCTCAGTTTCTGAATAGTTCAGATGAATCTGGATTTGAACGATACATCTGGCTTTTCCAATTAGCTGTTGCTAAAAATTCCCAGAAAGGTAGCCAGCTTTAATGCTGACCCTAGAGAAATTCAGTATAGTTGTGCCTAGTGGCAGGATTTTCTATTCTGAACATTTTTCTTTTTGTAAAATTGTGGTACAGATTCATTCCAATCAAAGTTTTAGTGGGGCGCCTAGGTGGCTCAGTCCTTAAGCATCTGCCTTCTGCTCAGGTCATGATCCCAGGGTTCTGGGATTGAGCCCCACATCAGGCTCCGTGCTCGGTAGGAAGACTGCTTCTCCCTCTCCCACTCTCCCTGCTTGTGTTCCTTCTCTCGCTGTGTCTCTCTCTGTCAAATAAATAAATAAAATCTTAAAAAAAAAGTTTTAGCAAGTTGTATTTCCATTATCAAGGTAGAGGTGATGGTGGAGAACTTTTGTATCATTAATAGGTGAATTGTCTGTTTCCATGTTTCAGGCTTATATCACTAAAATTCCATTTAGTTTTAATTTGAACTATGTCTCTTTGAACGCTCATATTGATGCTTTAAAATTGTACTCAACTTTCTCTTTGCCTTGAAATTATCATCTTAACTGAAAAGGTAATAAATAAATTCACCCTGACTCTACATAACATCTGTAATTTGAAATAGAAAAATAAAAGTCTGTATTTCCAAAGTTGTTACTCTAGCTCACTTGATAGCCATATTTTTATTTTCTTGTATCTTTTACTTCAATTTAGTCAAAACCATCTCATTATGGACAATATCAATTTATGTAAATCCTTTCTTTTTTTTTGCTTTTATTACTTTGAAACAATGTGCAACATTATTTAACTCAATTTTGTCTTTAAATTGAGTGAGTTGTAAGTAGATCAAGGTTACCAAAAGGTTCTCACACTATGCATTATATCTTTGCCATATGTCTGTGTTGTATTTTGGAAGACATTAAGGGAGGCCTTAATCAATTTGAATATCCTAAATAAAAGTTTAAAATGGAACTATTCATCTAGACATATGATCTACATTACATGAACTAACTGTATTGTCTGAAATACCTGGTTGACTATTGGACTCCCTCACTTGTTTAGTTATTTGACTTCACATGAGCCTATTCTTAAATAGTGTTGATCACTTGAGGATACAAAAGAAATTTATTTTAGACAGAGTAAATGAAAATGCAAGTTAGACATTCCATCCAATGGAGTTTGTTGTAATCATAAGAAAATGAATTAAGTGTACAGGATCCTTTAATGATGAAGGGAATAGAATGTCATTGTCTTTTTTAGTATGAAGAATATTTATTCAGAACTGTCAGGAATGCTTACTACCTACTATGTCATGTTCATTAAACATGTTATACAGCAGTCTGTCAGGGAAAGAATCAAAAGATCTGCTAGAGAAAAATATGCTTCACAAGCAACAGAGATCATCATTAATTCAAAAACAGAATACTCCATTTAAAACAATATTTTTTTCTGCTTCTCACCCAGCCCCCAACCTTCAAAATTCAGTAAGATGGTATCAAATATAAAATGTATGTACAATCCAAGATTTTTCCCTTGATACATATTAGAAAATTGGAACAGGATGGTTATATTCCTGATAGTTGAAGACTTAGTACACAAGTTACTAAAAAAAAAAAAAAAATTTATGTAATACTGGTGGCTAAAAAATAACTAGTAACCCAGGAGTATTGCCTTAATCCAGTACTCCTAACTGCACCATCATCATAAAATATTGACAGAAATAGAAGAAGAAAAAGAAGGAGGAAGAGAAAGAAGAAGACAAGGAGAAAAGAAAGCATATACTATTAAGATCTCTACTGCAGAATATAGACTGAGTTTTCATCATCTTGCAACTCAATCTGTTGAAGAATGAATAACATGAGGTAGCTTATTTGAAAATTTAAATAAGAAGTAGAATGGAATTGATTGTTAAAAAATTTATATTTTCAAAGCAATTCTGTTAATCTCTAGTTATTATATCCTGAGCATGGTATATTTACAATTTTTATTTTAGCCAACTATGTTTTGAACATACTGAAAAAGTCATTTCCTTTGCTTTCAAATTTATCCTTAACTTCCTTTTTAAAATATTTTATTTATTTATTTGAGAGAGAGAGAGAGAGAGAGAGATTGAGAGCATGAACAGGAGGGAGGGGCAGAGGGAGAAGCAGACTCTAGCTGGATCCCAGGACCCCGAGATCATTACCTGAGCCAAGGCAGATGCTTAACCAACTGAGCCAACCAGATGCCCCAAAATTTATTTATTTATTTATTTATTTTTTAAGATTTTATTTATTTATTTGATAGAGAGAGACACAGCGAGAGAGGGAACATGAGCAGAGGGAGTGGGAGAGGGAGAAGCAGGCTTCCCGCAGAGCAGGAAGCCCGATGCGGGGCTCAATCCCAGGACCCTGGGATCATGACCTGAGCCGAAGGCAGACGCTTAACGACTGAGCCACCCAGGCGCCCTGAGATGCCCCAAAATTTAACCTTAACTTCTAAAAGAAAAATTAAAAATGCCTGTGAGAGGTTCAAAAGCAACCTAGGTAGAGTGTTTTTGATGTCAGAGTGGGAGTTCTTGGGGAGGAGGAATGAAATAATCCTTGGGGAGCAAAGTAAACCATTCTCGGGGCTTTTGGGAGTCAAAGTGCTACATTTGTGAAAAGCTATGTAATAGTGGCAAAAGAGTACTAGTAACACCTCCTTTTCTTCTTTCCCTAGATTTTAATGACATTTGTTGATTATTTTCTTTTTCTGCCAAAAATCACTACCATGGGGAAAGTTAGAAGACATGGATTTGATTAGGCCACTCACCAGTCATGAAGATGTGGACAATTTTTATGAAAGTTCACTTTTCTTGATCTGAAAGTGGGGATAATCATATTTTCCTACTCACAGAAGTTAACTTCTTAGATGCTACTTTGATATAATTCATATACACATACAAAAAATAATCTGTAATTTGTATCAAAAACCTGCTAGAAAAATGTACTTCATAAATAAGGAAGGTCATCATGAATTCAAAACAGAATATTCCATTGGAAACAACAGATTTTTTTTCTGCTCCTCAACCACTCCTGATTATTTTTTCTTACTTTCCCTGGCATCACTCTCCCCAACTGAAAAAAGAAAAAAAAAAAAAAAAAGAAAATGAAGAAGAACAAGAAAGAAAAGAAAAATGCTTTTCTTGTTTGAATAAATTTGTGATGTCACTGTTTGTTGAGATGGAAATTAAATTGTTGGGAAAAATTATTTAGGAAACTGGCCTGAAAATTATAAATAACTACCATATTTGAGCAGGGGGAAACAAAAATTCCTTCCCTATAGAATTACTAAAATATGTAAATTTTTTAATATTAAAAAAACAAGTGTAAAACAAAACAATGCAAAAAACCTTAAAAGGTAGTATATTTACAACACTTTGCCCTAGAATGGTGTTATTTAGCATTTCTATATTGATACAGAATAATTATGATTAATGAATACAATGCTACATCATAAATCCAGGAAGAATCTTTTTTTTTAAACAATTTTCAATATTTTTTAAAAGATTTTATTATTTATTTATTTCACAGAGAGAGACAGCAAGAGAGGGAACACAAGCAGGGGGAGTGGGAGAGAGAGAAGCAGACTTCCCGCCGAGCAGGGAGCCCAATGTGGGGCTCGATCCCAGGACCCTGGGAACAGGACCTGAGCCGAAGGCAGACGCTTAACGACTGAGCCACCCAGGCGCCCCCAGGAAGAATCTTATACCAAAAGAATTGTTGAATATTTTTTTGTCTATATTTGAGATAATTTAATTAAGCTATAAGTCTATAAAAATAGTCAATCCATGTATGGCCTATATAGATCTACATAGATTATGTCCTTAATCATAACTGATTTTCTAGCCCTGCCAGGTGACAGTCTCCTGCACTTGATTATCTGATTTGGAAATAAGAGTTATCCAAATATCAAGTGGCCATGCAGCTAACACTGGTTGATTATTGAAAGAAAAAAAAAAAAACACACATGTGATTCCAGGAAAAGTTATCTTTTTTTTTTTCTGCACTGCAGTTTGTCTAAAATTAGTCTTATTTTTCAGTTTTATCAATTTACTTATTTCTCTCACCATCATTACCATTTTTCAGTTCTACGTTTAAGAATTCTTGACATCACCTTGACTTTCCCTTACCTACTCAGTTCCTGTCATTTCTCCTCTCATCTTTCAGATTTTCTTGATCCACCTGTTCTCATGCCACCAGCTAATCTAGGTCCTCATCGCTTCATAGCTAGATGACTATGATAGCCTCGTAACTGATACGTCCAATAAGTTTCTCTCTTCTCCAATCCATCTTGCATACTTTGGACAGACTAATTTTGTAAGGGCCCAATTTCATCATTTTACTTCCTTGGTCAAAAATTGAAAAGGGCTTCCTCCTGTCTATCACATTGAGTCCAAATTCTTCTGCCTGCCTTTCATTGTGTTTTATTATCTGACTCTTTCTTCCCCTTGCAAACTTTACTTCATGGTATTATGCGAGAAAACCTGTCAAAAATGTCTCCTCTTTGCCTTTTCCAAATCCAATGATTAGTTTGTAAGTTTGCCATGTCTCCCTATTCCCAAACCACATTCAGTAAGGAGGTTTTCTTTGCTTCTTTCATATCCAAATGCCAGTCATTTTTAAAGTCCAATCATTTCACACACTTCCTGGAAACCATTAGTTTATATTGATCTCTTATTCCTTTATTTGACGTATTTATCTTCAGTTTCAATACAGTCAGTATTTCATACATTAATAATTAATTTTCATTTCTGAAACTTTTTCCTGGGCCAAACACTATGCTTAATGTTTGACAGACATGAACACATTTAATTTCACAGGTCTAGGAGTTATAGAGACCCAGAATGCCTATAATTTTGTGATTAAAACCTGAAGATTTCAGAAACAACAAATGACCATGGAGATCCAATATTCTCATTATAAGAAATCTTTTATTGTGCCTAATTTAGGATTGCCATGTTTAGTAAATAAAAATACAGGTAGTCCTTCATTTCTATTAAAAATATCAAATACTTTTATATAAGTATGAAGTCCGTGCAGTCCTTAAGACTTACTCATACAAAAATGTTATTCATTGTTTATCTGAAATTTAAATTTAACTGGCTTCTTGTATTTTATTTGACAACTCTAGTCTAAATCTGATGTGGATTCCAAACACTTCATGCTAAATAGTATCTTTTTCGTACAATATTAAGAATATGGACAATATTAAAGCTTCTCTTCCTTCAGGCTTAGCTTAAACTTTTAGTAAAAGTAGAACGAGAAGTTTGTACTCTGAGATTCCTTCTAGATTGCTTCAAACACATGAAAATCAAGCATAAAATATAAAAATAAAAATATGTAATGTTCAAAACAAGATCAAGATTCCTGGGATAAATAGAATTAAAATGCAAAGCAGTGAGTGGTGCTTAAGCCACGTGTACCCTAGACTGTTGGTCAAGAAGCAGGGTGAGAAAGCCAAGTGACCATCTCATGAAGGACAATGGAGGATAAAGATTCTAAACACGAGTTAGAATCAGGAATCAGGTTCTCTATTTGAAAGTAGGGTTTGAGGTAGACTTTTTCCATTCATGAGAAGAGTTTGAAAAAAAGCCATTACCAAGAGAATTCTCAGATTATGGTTTATGTGATATTTCTGCTCAGCGAGGTGGGGTACATTAATATGCTATTCCATGTTTGTAGTTATCATTTCTTTTTATTCTGATTGCAATGACTAGAACTTCCAGTATACTGACAGCAGGCATCCTTAACCAGTCGTGATTTTAAGGGGGAATGCCAAATTTCATCTTAACGTTTATTGCACTGTTGAGTTCGGACAGATAACCTTTAGGAATCCAGTCATGATTTAATAGTTATGTGATTTTTTAATCGGGAATCAGGGTTGTATATTACACCTACTTTATGTTTTTTATAAAATAAAAGTATGTTTTATACTTTACTTTTGGGCGCCTGGGTGGCTCAGTTGGTTAAGCGACTGCCTTCGGCTCAGGTCATGATCCTGGAGTCCCGGGATCGAGTCCCACATCGGGCTCCCTGCTCAGTGGGGAGTCTGCTTCTCCCTCTGACCCTCCCTCCTCTCATGCTCTCTCTCTATCTCATTCTCTCTCTCAAATAAATAAATAAATAAAATCTTAAAAAAATATATACTTTACTTTTATGTTAATAAGCCGTGTACATAGTGATATAAAGTGATACTTTCAGTAGCACTCTACACTATATTTTGTGTTATAGATCTTTGGTAATTCTCATGGAACATAGCTATAGTTTAAAGCAGTCTTTCCAGGGAAAAGACTTTGAATTCCAAACAACTCATTGATGTATTAATTAATGAATGCCTCTATCAACTTTTAAAGCAGAAATACTTCAAAGAATTTTTGACACCTGTTTTAGTCTCTTCATGTATTTGTTATTATTTGTCATATTTCTCTGATATTGTGATAAATATAATGTTGGAACTGACACTAGGTCGTCTATGCAGTCCCACTTACGTAACCACTGGCAGCTCTAAGTTTTTCTTGTTATCTTTTCTTTTACTTGCATCCCTTCCCCCAAGGAACCTAATTCATAGACCTCCTGGACTCTATCCTCTTTGGCTAAAATACTCCAAGGTTTGAGAACTTTACCTCAGTCACTGACTCAGATATTGGACCTTCCTGTTATTGCTCATTTCTTTCTTCTAATATCTTTCTTCCCTATTCTCCCCAAATATTACTGCTCAGATATAATGGTTTAATTACTAAACTCTACTGCCTCTCATTCTTCTGGTTCCTTCCTTTTTTCCCCCCAACATTTCTCCAAGTATAGTGCACAAGACTAAAGACCAAAGATCAATACAATAGTAAATGAACCTGAACAAACTGTTTTAGAAAGCTACTCTCAGTAGGATTTCTACCCATCAGAGCACTTGCCAACAGGTGTTCAAAACTACCCTGAATTTGAGTGGACATCAAACCTCAGTGAAAAAAAGCCTAGAAGAGATTCTCAAAATATATGCCCTAAATGTTTCTAAGTCTATTATTGTAGCCAGTTTGGCAAATATTAATAACTAACATTTATTCAACTCTTATATTCTGGGATTATTCTGGCCATCTAAATATATTCATTCCTGTCATTCCCACAACAGAACTTTGAGGCAGATACTATTAAAAATCCCTACATTACAGATTGAGTAACTGGAACACTGAGATGCTTAATATTTGCACTAGGTCACATAGCCAGTACATATTACAGGAAGTTTAGAACCAAAATTATTTCATTCTAGAGGCTATGAATGTAACCATTAGGTTAGTGGTCTTCTGGTGATTTTGAAAGATCTTGAGTTTACCCTTGTGAAGCCGGAATCCTAGTGATGCCTAGAGTTAAACTGTGTGGAACTGGTATGGCTGGTAAATTTTGTAGAGTCATATACAGGGCCACTGGAGAATCTCACCAGTTCTTGGAACTTCAAGATTACAGCCTCATTTCCAGATTATATTTTGGCCTTAACCATTGAGAATGTTTAAATAGGAACGGTAACATGAGTTATCCAATCCACAAGGGGAGCAAGAAGTTTCCCAAAACAATATGAAGGAAAATAGCCTTGAGTAGTTAGGGATAAAAGCGCACCTCCTAAATTACCCAGAGACTTCATATTCTCAAAGTCAGCCATTCAGAAGATGATCAGCCATCTAAGAACTAACGTGTTTGATTCTCAACCTGAGAAACAGGCTTTGTAACAGTCAATTTATCAAAATCCTATTCAGCAGTCAAAGACTTGGTGGCTCCAAAAGACATCAAAAGATACAAAATGAGTTTAATGTTAGCTACATTTTCTGAAGATCTACTATATGGCAGGCATTGTCTCAATGACTTCAGTTGTTTTTTAAAATGTTCTTCTCAGGCGCCTGGGTGGCTCAGTTGGTTAAGCGACTGCCTTCGGCTCAGGTCATGATCCTGGAGTCCCGGGATCGAGTCCCGCATCAGGCTCCCCGCTCAGCAGGGAGTCTGCTTCTCCCTCTGACCCTCTTCCCTCTCGTGCTCTCTATCTCTCATTCTCTCTTTCTCTCAAATAAATAAATAAAATCTTTAAAAAAATAAAATAAAATAAAATGTTCTTCTCACAGTATGGTTGGTGAATTTGATTTTAGTAAATTGGCTGTGATTGTATCAAAGCATTCTCTACTCTAAATGGGGGAACTACTGTATTGTTTTCTCAGGTTCAGAATCAAATCCATGTTATCCATTAAAATGGAGGTAAGTATCAAAATCTTCATTTTCAAAGTGAGGAACCCAAGACTTCTAAGGTCTCATAGTTACTAAAGGGCAGTACCAAGTTGTAAGCCTAGGTGTCCTTTGGTTCAAAACAAAAAAATAAATCTGAGATTCCCTGTTATCCAAAGTAGCATGCTGACATTTGAACTCAGCTCTCATTATATCTAGCACAGTCTCTTCTCCAAGCTATGTTTCCTCAGTTCTTTCAACCAATGTTCATATGAAATAATTTCAAGATTTTTTCACAAGCCTGGTATCTCCTTGTGAAGATTTGTCAAGCTTCTTTTTAAAAGATACCAATAACTGAGCACTCTTGTCTGACCCGCAGACTGTTCTCTCTCACGTCTTAACCTCCCTGGCCTTCAATTTCCCACATATAGGTGTACAAAACTTGCTTATCTATTTCAGAGTTGAAGTGAATTTCAGTGAAATCATGTGTTAAAACATTTTTAAGTATGTGATGCTATATAAATTATATCATTACTACTAGTATAAGAACAGGTACATTAAAGTTTAATAATATTTCAAATATTATTTGTAGTCATAAACTTTCCTCTCAAAAGACGTAATATTCTTTCTTTTGATACACATTTTACATTCTTCAGAAGAACTCTAAAGTGTTTTCTAACTATTAGCTTAACATTTTCTATGGTGCACAGACCGAATGTATTTTGTACTAGCTCTAATTTGCAAATAGAAAAAGACATGAAGTAGGAACCATTTGGTAAATTAATGAAACATTTAACAATTATACAGATTTAGTGACTCCAAATCAGTACATTAAGGCTTTTGATTCACTTATCTTTAATTCATGTGTAGTTCATTGATGCAAATGTTTTGGCTATAACATTTCTATTGAATCAAACATATGCTCCATTAAAGACTCCATGTGACCTTAGGGCCTTATCTGACTTTCTAACTTAACTCAAATGATATTAATGATGGAACACATTCTCATTTCCTGTAAAATTTTAGAACCCTTTCATACTACTGCTTACGAAAATGATTGCTCAGTAACCACTGGTGGCAATTTTTAATACAAAGTAAACTTGTGTGGCATTTGTCTATCTAATTTACCTGCTTAGCATAGAGACAATTTCTATGATTAATTTTATTTTTAATTTAAGCTCTAAGATGCATAACAAATATATAGATAAAATGACATCAATAAGCACCACCAAAAAAATTGTCATTATTACTAAAAGTACATATTGATGTGTATATTTCCTGATATTTTTATGTATATATATTTTTTGTTATGTTTTACATTATGCTTTCTTACCTAACTATAAATTGTGAACATTTCCCAAATCAATGAATACATTTCTTCAAAATCATTTTTATTAATTTCTAGTATTTCAGCATATAAATGAAACAAAATTTTTCTCAATCACTCTCTATTGAAGGGCCTTTACATTACTTCTAAGTTTATTTACTAAGTGATACAACAGCAGTTATAATTTTGGCTAAATCTTTATTCTAATATTTCACTGTTTTGGGGATAGATTACTAAAAATGGAATCACAGCATTTTTAAGGATTTAGATCCATATTGTGAAGTGATTCATAGAATGGTTCTATGGAGTATGACTTGACATACCAAAACTATTTGTTCTAAGATAATCCTGGCTGTGGTCATTTTTAAATTAAATCTTTCCCAATTGTCTAAAAGAGACATTGTGTCTTCTCGAAGATTGCATGTCTGAGTCTGTATATATTTAATATGTGTATGATCATTTTTATACCTTCTCCTTCACAGCTCTTATTTATGTTCATTTTTTATTCTAAATAGAATTTTCATGTTTTGTTGTGATTTTATAATTTAAGGATATCAGTCTTCTCTGTTTGGATTGAGTCTATTTTTAAATTTATATTTTTTTCCATATGGAAATGGGTTTGCAATGTAGGGGAGGCAAAATTTTGTCTCTTCCCTTTTTAGGGTTTTTCAGTTGTGCCTGAGAATTAAACTGATGTAAGACAGAGTAACAGGAGAAAAGTATACAAGCTTATATAAGTGTTACATGACATAGGAGATCTCATAAGGAAAGGAAGCTCAAAGATGTGGCAAAACCTAAATGTTTTTATACTAGGTTGGACAAAGAGACACAATTGTGAAGAAACTAAAATGTATGGTGAGGCCAAAGGAAGATAAAAAATATTTTAACAAGGTCTGTTTGTGCAGAATTCTTTCAGCTTCAACTCCCAAATGAAGAAAATTGCTTTTCTCCTGGTAAAGGAAGGGCATCTTTCACATGGGAATTTTTGTCTCCTATTTTCAGAAGAAAAGGGGAGATTAAATGCTTTGCTTGCATTTGCTGTTTGCTTGTTTTCTAAGTGCCTTTAGCTCAAAATAATCCTTATGTCATAGTGGACATATTTTGGAGTGACATATTCTACCAACTTCAAGAATATAGTTTTTCTTAACCTTTCCTTATGGAAATATATTAAAAATGCATATAGCTGAACTGTTACTTAAGTTTATGATTTCTGCCTTTGTTACAACTTTTTAACATATTTTTATATGCATATATATAATTTAATATTCTTATTCTGTTTAACAATTTTAATCTATTAGGAATTTATTTTGATTATGGTTCTCAAAATCATTCTGTAGCCATTTGATCTAAAATGTTTATGAAATAATCCATCCTTTTCTACTGATTTGATCTGTAACATTTATCATACTTTTGTGTTTACCTAGATCTGTTTCTGAGGTTTCTCTTTTCATTCATTCATTTTGTCTCTTTATTACATCAATACCATATCATTTTAAGTAAATAACATATTTTAATATCTACTAGGATAAATTTCTTATTACTCTACTTTTCTAAAAGAAAATAAAATTATTATGTCAAGTTCTAAAGGAAATCCCACTGGCATTTCATAGGGATTATATTAAATTTATTCATTAATTCTAAAAGAACTGGCATCATTATAATATTAAGTTTCCAAACAAGGATATGGAATTTATCTCCAGTTATTCATGAATCTTTTATGACTCTCAGTAAAGTGTTTAAAGTCCTGAACACAAGTACGTTTCTTAGTTTTGAGAAACATACCATAGTTGTATAAAATGTTAACATTAAAGGGGCTGGGTGGAGGATATATTGGAATTCTGTTCTATAGTTGCAAACTGGCCATTAATCTAAAATTATTCCAAAATTTTAAAATGTATTAAAACTATTGTTTTTTTGGTTGTTTCTATCCATTTAATTCAAACATGCTTTAATGGGCTTTAAGTGAATTTCATGATGACAGGAACTGGTGAACCACTCACCAGCCACATAATCGCTCAGTGCTTCCAGAAACCTGAATACCAACCAGAAAGCCTCAATAGAAACAGATAATCACTTAGCCAAAGAAGTTTCTTGGAATTCTTACTTCCCTTCTTCCTTGTCTTCTTCCTCTCTCAGGAAGTTTCCAGCTGTATGCATGTTCAGGATGTGAGAAGGGTAGAAGAGTCTTATCTCACTAATGCAGACAGGGACACTGCAAAAACCATGCCCCAGATGCAGTTGAAAGACACAGAGGCACGGGCCTGGGTCTGGCCTGCTCCATCAATTAAAAAAATAATAATAATAATAATAATTCTCAGTAGCCACCATGGAGGGCTAACAGGCCCAGGAACACTAGTCTGGACAAGTCAGCTTAATGAAGTATTGTACATTAAGACTGATCACTCCTTGTCTAGACCATGATACGGTCATATAGTTGCGAAAGGGGTAAGCTCTAGAAATAGTCCTGGCACTTAGTAGCTGCATACTGTGCACAAGTCACTCAACATCTCTAAGCCTCAGTTCCTTCGTCAGTGAAATTCTGTTGCTCTTGCACATTTCTGTGCCTTCTCCCCTGCCAACTGGAGTTGTATCTTAATCTTGTCAAACTGTATAATGATTTCCTGAAAACTATAATGAGAGCTGATAATGAGGTAACCATTGTTCTAGATGCTGGAGATACACTAGTTTCTCTTACACTCACTAGACTGAGTTACTTGATGGCAGGAAGCAATTTTAATTCACTTTGCTATTACCAGCTCCCAGCACCAGCCAGCTCTATGAAGAATTCAGTGAATATTTAGCAAAGGCATTTCCTTGACAAGGGTAGCCTCATACATTGTAAAACTTTTGAGGTTTCACCAAGTGAGAGATACTCTGACCCTTTTCCACTCCCTCAGAAGTCCTGGGGTCTCGGGAAAATTCCACTTATTGTTTGGGAGAATATGAAAGGCAAAGTTTATGACTGCACGAGGCATGAAGGGGTGTAGGGACGCTCTCTTCATCAGGTGCTGCTTTGATTACCTTTCCTAGACTTTCTGCCATCACACAGAGAAATTCTTGCATCCAGTTGAGTTGTCACAGCAGAAAGGTCTGATACTCTCTAAAGAATATGAGTGTACCCCTGGGAACGTGTCTGGGAAATGAGAGTATTTGCCTGTGAGCTTTGTACAATATTATCGAGAGTAAGAGCATGTTTGCCTAGCTCATCAGGAAATTCAGATGAAAGGGGCAGTGCTACCCCAATGTCTGAATGAAATACAGGACACCCTCTGGGTTTGTAGACTCAGGATTCCCAGTTTTCAGTATTTATTATCAACATGACATGTGCTCAATTGATTGATGCTCCTCTGGGTTGCTTCAGCCCCACTAGCTTCATTCTCTTGGCTGCTCTAGATATATAAATGGCCCAGGGCTGGGAACATAGGCTCTTTGTTAAAAGAGGGGTCAGCAAATTTTAAAAAGGTGTTAAAGAAAAACCAGCCCCTAATATAGACTTCCTCTCTGATGTAATCAGAAGAACAAAAAGATTTAGGAAGGAGCAAAGGGAGACTTTTGGGTGGTCTTGGGTCAAAACCCACAAATTTTATGTTTGCCTAATTCCAGGAATCTTCCAAATTTCATTCTTCAAGAGAGATTATTCTTGAGCATCCATTTATGCACTCAGAAAATGAGTTACTATGAGATTTCATGTGGAATAAGGCAAACATGGAAATAAAAATATGATTAAGGTTTAGCTTTCAGGATTCTTCTTCACACCCATATTATTATTAAGAGCTAATGTTGGTAATACCACAAACATATGAAAAAAATCTGAAAGGTGTTGACAATGGCCAAAAGAAATCCCTGATCTTCAGATTTACCTATGCCAGAAACCAAATATTGTGTTTAAGGACACAGAATTCATATGCACAAAATATATAGTGGAAACATTGTTGCAGATGTTTAGATTCCCTCTATCGTGAAAAACATGTGGTTACCAATTATTCTTAAAATTCAGTAGTGTACTGGTGGCGCCTGGGTGGCTCCGTCGTTAAGCGTCTGCCTTCGGCTCAGGTCATGATCCCAGGGTCCTGGGATCGAGCCCCATATCGGGCTCCCTGCTCAGTGGGAGGCCTGCTTCTCTCTCTCCCACTCCCCCTGCTTGTGTTCCCTCTCTTGCTGTGTCTCTCTCTGTCAAATAAATAAACAAAATCTTTAAAAAAAATTCAATAGTGTCATAACTAGCACAAGTGAGAAACCAGCAACAATATGGGGATGCATAATTAACATTAGAAAAGTGTAATGGACATTATTTTAGGTCTGCCTAAGAGCCAGGTTATAGCCAAACATAATTCTTGGTCAGTGATGAAATGCAGGCTGTTGTGATTCTGCCTTTCAGAGGAGGCACTTGGACAAATGGAAAAGGCAATCAAAGATTTGTGAGCCATGCTTAGCCCATTTATTTTTGACAGGGTGTTTTCTGATAGTGTGTGTGCTTGTGCACGTGTGTGTATTTGTGCATTTGGTAACCAAGGTATTATCCAAACTATATAAACAGTGATTTTTTGCTTTGAAAACAAAATTAAGCAAGTGCTACTAAAAAATTAATAACTGCTGGTCCTTTATATAACCTTCGATTATGGTATGCATTCTTGCAGTCCTTTCTTAAAAGAGGCTCCTTAAGGAATTATAAGTAAAGTTTTATATTAAAAAAATTTTAGAAAATATATAGTAATTCTACTAAAGTAAACTTCTCAGACCCAACTCATAACCTTGATCTTATTAAATTGCTTAGGACAGTTCATAGAGAATCAACTGTATTTTTATATAGGTAAAAAATTTTAAATCAAAGTATATAAATTGCAGTTTGTTCTATCAGATCTTTCAAGACTGTAACTTACTTCCAACATACATTTCTAATATGCAGGAAGTCAAGAAAAGAGCAGATTAATTTCCAGTTAAAATATTTGCTGAGGAAATTTCTGAGTCATCTGTTCTTTTTCTTCTCCCTTTTGCAATATTTCCCCATTGACAATAAAGCAGATTTTAAGCTGATACATGCATTTAGTGAGAAGGCATGTTCTTAGTTTTGAAATGTTGATAAGTAGAAGCTCATTTATATCTTTTTTCTTATTGACAAGTTAATTTACCTTTTATTCTTAACCACCTCCCAGCTAATTTTATATTGTGGCTTTGTGGTTTATAAAAGACAACCTGTTCCTTATAACTTTAGAAGTAACTGATATTTATAATATGAAGACATGAAATGTCTCCATAACTTATTGTCTTTTATGTTAGGAAGTATGTTTAGTTTTACCTGAAATAGGTTTATCTGAAAAAGACTCAAAAGTGTTTTCTCAGTGTTGGGTAGAGACAAAGCCCTTCTAGTGTGTAGCTAACAAGATCTTTTGTACAGACGCTTTTGCTTACAATCTTGTCTCTTGGTATAAATGCTTATTTGGCCTCAGGATGAGCATTCCACAGCATGGTTTCCCAGTAACCCTACAACCATGCCACATGTGGGGGCGTGCTTCAAAAAGTCCTTAAAGCATTTCTTCTGACCTTGCTTCAGTAGAGTAACTTCAGTTAATCAGATTAACTCCAAATCTACATTGGAGGATCTTGATATTTTAAGTAGGGCTTAAATGAAATACTGACCAGAACTACAAAGGAGTGGTCCATGAGGCTGAATTTCAGAATGATCAGTGGGCTCAAATTCACCATGAACTTAGAAGGGTGGTGAACATTCTAGAAGCAAAAGAGGAAACCAATTTCAAGATAAAATTGTGGACACTACATTGTTTTAATTGAGTCTTTTCAGAACCCTTGGAAATGTAATTGTGGACACATTATATGTACAGGATATTTTTCCTATTCTAATTCACATCGGCTATTAAGCAATGCTTTACACCATAGGACATTTGCGATAACACTCTCAAAACACAGTGTAACTCTTAACCCATACCAAATCATCAGTGAATTTGATTTGTTGTACTATGTGGACTAGCTGGGCCACAGAAATGGCTCTTCTCCATTCATTTAGGAACAGTAGATTGATATACATGCTCAAGACTCTAATCTGCTAGGGTGAGCTTTCTGTGGCCCTGTTCTGCGGCAGGACGTTCTCTGTGGCAGGAAGCATATTTCTATATGCTCCCATCCTTTAATTACCCATCCTGAGCAATTCATTTTACTTCTATTAGGGTTGTAGTTTTAGGGCAGTAGAAAATCTTATTTGTAATTCTCCTTGCCATCAAATAATCTTACTGTCAGTAGACTCTAAACTACTCTGTTAGAATTTTTGGGTTAATAGAGTGCCTGGTTGGCTCAGTTGGTTAAGCGTTGCCTTTGGCTCAACTCATGATCCCAGGGTCCTGAGATCAAGTCCCTCATTGGGCGCCCTGCTCAGAGGGGAGTCTACTTCTCCCTCTACCCACCACCCTCCCCGCCCCCGCTTGTGATCGCTCTCAAATAAATAAATAAATAAAATCTTAAAAAAAAGAACTTTTGGATTAATAGACTCATGCAGATATTTGACCTGCTCTAGAAGGCAACTACTATTCCTTTCCATCAAGCTTTAACCAGTAATGGTCATTATTGTACTTTTAGATAACACTTTTTGAAAATTCATCTTGCCTGTGTAGAGGACAACTTTACAGCTTTGAAGATCTGATTTCTTTCCCTCCCGGTCTCCAACCTTGGCCCTCATCCTCATTGTGACTGATGACTCTCTCCTCTGTACCACATCTTAGCTATTTATGGAGCAATACTGGGGAACTTTTAACACAAATTACAATTATTGGTTTATTTACCTCTCTTACTAGATAATGAGCACATTAAATGTAGTATATTTAGTTCCTGGAATACAGTAAGCATAAAATTAATGTCTATAGAATAAATTGATTAATGAGCCATGTTTATTTGATTATTAGGCATGATTAATGAGAAGAAACTGAAATATAAAACACACCATTTAAAAAAAACTTTCAAAAATCTAGATCATTGCAGAATTTGATGTGAAATTGACAATTTATACTTTATAAAATCACAACATAAATATATATTTAATAATTACGGTAAGTTAAACTGAAATGAAAGTATCCATTGTTTCCATTTTTATTGTTTTAGTTTGTGAACTTATATGTATTTAATAGACTCTGAATTGTGGCTTTTTTCTAATTTTCAGACAAATATATCATATTTGAGTTAAGCATTGATAGCATTGACAAACAAAAAAACTTGAAATTAGGAAGTATTAAATTAAAGATATTTTAATATCTTTATAATAATAATTATAAAGAAAAAATTATACTAAATAATAAATTATTTTCTTGACACTTATGAAAGGAAGTTTTCATGACAGCATTTTAAAAAGCCTACAATGTTAGTTCTCATTGTAATATAAATCATTTCAGAAAGGTGTACTTTGGTCTGGCACTTGCAAATATTTGAAAAGAAAAATAACATAATACCTGATCAGATTTTGTACTGGGGCCTATTTATATGGGAATCAAATAAAAGACTTCCCAGCACCATTTGGTTCCTTTGTACAAATACCAAGTTACCTAAACACTGGCACAGAGGACAGAAATAACTGTATATTTACTCTGTAATTATATGATACTCAACCTTATAATAAAGGAACAACAGTTGCCATGTACACAAAGTAAGTGCTCTATAAAATAAAGCAATTACTGAACTAAACTGTATAATTAAAAATCTCTTAAGGCAGCAACAAGGCTTGCCCAGCTAATTCTGTAAGCACCAAGATAGTTACTCCATATGCATTATCTTGTAGTTTACAATGAGTAGAAAATATATCTTTTTCAAAAGCATGTTCTCTGGAAAAGAACACAAACAAGCTAAAACCTTTTTAACTTGTTCCAAGATCTGGTACACCCACCTTGTTTGCGGAAAGGTTGATGTGAGAAGAATATTCTGAACACTAACATTCAAATGTATTTTTGATAGTAAATGATGATTCAAAGCAAACCTATTCATTGACATTAAGAGAAACAACATCTCTTTTTAAAAACTCATCCCAATAAGCCCTATTAGTTTTCCAAAGAAATCCCAAAGATAATTGAGAAAATATTCTCTTTTAGAGACCCACATATGTTTGACTCTGAGATGCTTTGTTCCAAACCGATGTACAAGAATTGCATAAAGACCAAGGAAAAGCTTAAATATAGTTCTCACCAACTTTCACTATCATTTTCCCAGCAACATTTTACCTTTCTACCCTTATTTTTATTTACTTTCTTTTAACTCTTTTTAATTATACCCTCTTTTGGGGGGAATAAGACTTTATAAGGCCTTCCTGATTCATTTCATATCACAGATAATGCAGAGGGGGTATCAAGAATCTCCCAAATTTCTGACCTTTGCAACTGAGTAGATGGAAGGGCCATTCACTAATAAAAACTACTGGAAGAAAGTGTGGAATATGAGGAGCTTAATTTTGGACATGTTGGATTTGAGATTATTTTGGAATTTACAAATAATACTTCGGTTATGCAAGTGAATATACATGCGTGAACTCTGGAAAGAGCTCAAGGGTACAGAGGACAATTGAAGTCATGGGGATGGGTAAGCTTATCCCCCCAAAAAAGCACATTGTGATAAAAGGTTGAGCAACACTAACAGGGAAAGACATAGTAGAATAGGATGAGATAACAGTGGAAACTTAAGAGGTACCACTGTGGCTCAGCTGGTTAAGTGGCCAACTCTTAATTTTGACTAGGGTTGTGATCTCCGGGTTGTGAGGTCAGTTCCGCGTCCAATTCCGTGCTCAGTGCAGAGTCTGCTTGGGATTCTCCCTCCTCCTCACCGCCCCCCCCTTAAAAAAACAAACCAAACAAACAAAAAAACAATGGGAGCTCAAGAGAAATGACCAGTCTAGTAGGAAGAAACAGGAGAAAATTTTGTCAAAACACCAAGGGAAGACCATTTTTCTGATAGGCAGGAATGGTCAACAGTGTTAAATGCCATTGAGGCACAAAGGGATAGGAGATTGAAAATATCCTTTGGATTGAATATCATAGAGGGCATGGATGACTGTAAGAGAGTCACCAGGGATAGTGGAGGTTTACAATATTTATGTGAATCTGAGGACTTTTTTTAATCTTTTTTTTTTATTATGTTATGTTAATCACCATACATTACATGATTAGTTTTGGATGTAGTGTTCCATGATTCATTGTTTGTGCATAACACCCAGTGCTCCACGCAGAACGTGCCCTCTTTAATACCCATCACCAGGCTAACCCATCCCCCCATCCCCCTCCCCTCTAGAACCCTCAGTTTGTTTTTCAGAGTCCATCGTCTCTCATGGTTCGTCTCCCCCTTCGATCTCCCCCCCTTCATTCTTCCCTGCGCTGTGAATTGTGTAGGACTGTTGGATCACAGATCTGTAACTCTGAAACAAATAATACATCATATGTTAAAAAAAAAAAGGAAGAAGATAGCAGGAGGGGAAGAATGAATCAGAGGACTTTAATTTGAAAAGTCAAATAAATGACTCTACAGAATGAAACTACTTTATTGATAGCTGTCCATTTAGTAATAGATCACTGACAAAATAAGTAATAAAGATACTACTACTTCCATAATGCTTTCAGAGGAGTTATTTAACAGCACATATTTGAAAAGAGGAGTACATACATATTTAAGCAGCAAAATTTATTCACACTTTCTAGTGTCCATATGAATCTGTGTTCTGTTTCCCGTGATCTGAGGCACATTGTCCTTGAATCACAACTTTTAGGTCTACTTTAACTCATTTTAATGGACCTTTTTTGCTTGTTTTTATAAATAAGCAGAAATGGTTAAATTTTTAAAAAATATTATATTTACCTCGTTTCCATTCTGACCCACTGTGAATGGAATGGCACTGTGAATGGCAGCTGAATCAAGATATAAATGAATGCTTCTTCCCTCCAAAGTTTTCAAAACCCTATCATCTTTTGTACCATTTTTGCAGTTATTTTCCTGTTCTGACTAGTCGATCCTTAGGTCCTTCTCCTCTATCCCAGAGCTATGTAATATCAGCTTTTCCCCTTTTCCTAGGATTCTGTATTCCAGTAAGAATTGCCGGGAATGGGGTGTGTGTGCTACGTTCTTCCCATCATAAGAGCTGCTTTTTAGTTCCTGGCATCTTTTCACACCAATTATGACTCCTCCATGCATGCAAGGAGGAGAAAAGAGTCAGGCAATTAGTGAGGTAGGGATAAAAAATGCTCGCAGGTCCTTCCCACAGGTTTCCGCCTGGTTGTCAAGGGACCACCCGGAAGCAGAGGTTCTGCTTTGCTCCTCTGTGCTTAAAGTTACAGAGACACCTGGGCCTGTGTTTGTCTAGCTGCAATTAGGTGTGTAATCTGTCTAACTTGGGGAAGCATTATTAGGAAGTACTGCCCACACTAGACCCATGCTTCTCAATATCACCTTTATAAAGGTGGCCTATGTTCAAATCCCTTCTAGCCATCTTTCAGCATGTTCCACCCTGTTTAGGCAGGGAAAGAAATGCCCTCTAAAAGTGCCAATGAGTATAAACTTGAAGTTGAGTCTGAAGTCCTCTCTGAGATGCCAAGCTCCTCTTTCCAACTGTGCTTGAGCAAGTCATTAAAGAAATACCAAATCTTCATTAACTTTACAAATTTTAGGTTGTTTCAAAAAAAAAAAAAGATCTTATGGGCGCCTGGGTGGCTCAGTGGGTTAAGCGTCTGCCTTCAGCTCAGGTCATGATCCTGGGGTCCTGGGATCAAGCCCCGCATCAGGCTCCCTGCCCAGTTGGGAGTCTGCTTCTCCCTCTGACCCTCCCCCTGCTTAGGCTTGCTCACTCTCACTCAAATAGATAATTAAATAAATAAATCTTTTACAAAAGATCTTATACTCAATATGTATTTTGGGTTTTTTTCTCTCTATAGTTTTAGAACAAGTGTTTTTTCTTTGACTACAACATTTCAAATACAATAAAACATACAGAATATAGTGATAACCCAATAATTTAGATTTTAAGTGTTCTTTTAAGTTTTGTGGCTTACTTTTATTTGGAAGCATGATGACTAAAGCTGTACCAAGAGTGACTGAGGTCATTATTAACAGGAATGAATGAGAGAGGGAAGGAGAAGGAGATGCCAATCCTACGGGTTTGATCCTTATCCACCACACACCACTCTCTCGTCCTTAGATCCCACAAGTCCAGCTTAGCCCAGTGGGTAGGATATTAAGAAGGGTTAGTCTGCCCAAGGAAAGCATTCTATTCCAATTCCTGTCCTCCGCCCTCTCCGTCCAACCTAAATAACATTTTCAGCTCCAGAAAATGCTACCTCTATCTAATGGTATAGCAATATGTTGGTAATGTTATCAGTAAAAGTGGCATTAGCCAGACAAAAAGAAAAACTATAATAGAGCAAAAAGAATAAAAATAATAAGTTATTTTATTAAGGAACACAAATGATTTCCTCTCACATATAAAAATATATAATGTGACAGAAAAGAGACATATTATTAAAGAATAATTTAAAAATAATTATAAAGGATTTAAAATGTAAAATTCAAAAAAAAATCAGACTCAATTCTGACAAGTTAATTAGGGAGGTAGTATTGGGAGGTTCAGATTCTTTGTTTTAAAACATAAATATTGCAGCATCTGGGTGGTTCAGTCACCTAAATATCTGACTCTTGGTTTTAGCTCAGGGCATGATCTCAGGCCTGTGAGACTGGCCCCCCAACTCCCTGTCAGGCTCCTGACTGAGAGGGGAGTCTGCTTGAGATTCTCTCCCTCTCCCCCTCCCCCTGAATGTTCTTTCTCCCTTTCTCTCTAAAATAACTAAATCTTTAAAAAATAAAATAAAATAAAACACAAATGTTTTCAGACCTTATATTTCAGGAATCCAGACCCCGTTTCTTACAATGCTTGACTACTTATACTAAAAAGGATTTTCTTATATATAATATATAATATGTCACATATATATTATATATAAGTCCTTGTTCTTTAGGGAAAGGTATAGCATGGGATTAAAAAATATTAAAAAAACAATTACAGTTACTATGAGGATATTCTTTCCTTTGAATTTGTGTGCAACGTATTTCTTAAGTTTCAGTAAATCGATCTATTATGTTTTAGCTTTATAGAAAAGTTAAATAATGATCTCATTTGAAATAAAATGGTACAAATGTGTCTATTAAATATCTGGTTCACACTGGCCCTAGTTCTAGGTGGGCTATAGAGGTGGTTACTATACAGTCTCTGTCCTCAGGAAACTTGTGTTTTATAGGAAGTGGTTAACACACACACACACACACACACACACACACAGAAATAATGGAAAGGAAGAAATAAGAATGTCATTAGTTTTACAAATGGTTGCAAGATTTAGAAGAGCAGTGTGTTTTCACTGTGGAAATCAGAAAAGGAATCTCCCATAGGAGGCAAAAATCTCACATTGCCAAATTGTACAGACAGATCAAATCAGAGGGGGAAAGATTATCCAAGGGATTTGTCAGGAAGACATTGGCGAACTAAGCTGGGTCAAACACAGTCATGTCTTTTGGAGGGTCAGAGAGAAACTGGGTGGAAATAGGCCAAAATGTGAACACGCCCATAAAAGACAAAAATAAGCTGCAGAAACTGACTAGGGCAAGAGGATGAAAAGTGTGAATGTTAGACAAAGAAAACTAGATTTACTTGGTGAAGAATGGGTTGTCACAGGAAGCTTATGCAAAAAAATGATTTACACTTTTTACATATGTTTTAAAAAAAATTTCAGCTTTATTGGGATATAACTGGCACAAAACATCATGTAAGTTTAGGTGTGTAATGTGAAGATTTGATGAATTGAAGCAATTACCACAGTACAGTTAGTTAGCACATCCTTCATCTTACATGATTACCATTGTATTGTGTTGTTCCTATTGTGGGCATATTTAATATTTACGCTCTGTAATTTTCATGTATACAGTGTGTTATTGCTAACTATAGTCACTATCGGGTGCATTACATCTTTTTCCAGTTTCTTGTGTAATCTTAGATTGTTTATTTAAAATCTTTTTTTCTTAATGTAGGCATTTATCAGTATGAACTTCCCTCTTTGAACTGCTTGTGCTACATCCTATAAGTTTTGTTATGTTGTGTTTCCATTTTTGTTTGTTTCAAGATATGCTTTGATTTCCCTTTTGATTTAATCTTTGACCTATTGGTTATTTCAGAGTGTGTTGCTTAATTTCCACATATTTGTGAATTTTCCAGTTTTCCTCCTGTTAATTTCTAGTTTCATATCATTGCGGTCAGAAAAGAGACTTGGTATGATTTCAATCTTCTTAAATTTGCTAAGACATTTTTTTCGACCTATCATGGGATCCATTCTGGAGAATGTTCTGTGTGTACTTCAGAAGAATGTGTATTCTGCTGTTGTTGGATGGAATGTTCTGTATATGTCTGTTAGATCCATTTGGTCTAAGATTTATTTCAAGTCCAATGTTTCCTTATCAATACTCTATCTGGATGATCTTTCCATTGTTGAAGGTGTATCAAAGTCCCTATTATCAAATTTCGCTTGTTTGTTGCTGGTATAGAGGAAAGTGATTGACTTTTTGTGTACCAATCCTGTATCTTGCTGCTTGGCTATATTCACTTATTAGTTCTAAGAGTTATGTGTTGATTCTTTCAGATGTTCTATATAGACAGTAATGTCATCTGTAAACAGCTTTATTTTTTTCTTTCTGCTCTGTATACCTTTTATTTCCTTTTCTTGTCTTAACACATTAGCTAAGACTTTCAGTATGATGTTGAAAAGGAGGTGTGAGAGGGGATATCCTCTCCTTGTTGATCTCAGTGGGAAACTAGTTTCTCACTTTTAAGTATGACATTCACTGTAGGCTTTTTTATAGGCTTTATCAAGTTGAAGAAGTTACCCTCTAGTCTTAATTTACTGAGAGTTTCTATTATAAGTGAGTATCGGATTTTGCCAAATATTTTCTGCATCTAATGATATGATCATGTTACTTTTATTATGTTTGAGCTGGTTGATGTGATAAGTTACACTAATTGATTTTCAAATGTTCAACCAGGCTTGCACACCTGGATTGAGTCCTACTTGGTTGTGGTATATAATTCTTCTGCATTGTTGAACTTGATTTTCTAATATTTTGCTAAGGATATCTGCATCTATGTTCATGAGAGATATTGGTCTATTGTTTTTTTGTAAATTTGGTTTTGGTATTAGGGTAATGCTGACAGAACGAGTGAGGGTCTTCCCTCTGCTTTTATCCTCTGAAAGTAATTGTAGAGAATTGTTATTTTTTTCCTTCAGTTTTTGATGGAACTTACCAGTGAATCCATCTGGGCCTGATGATTTCTGTTTTGGAAGTTTATTAATTATTGATTCAATTTTTTAATAGATACAGGGCATTGAGACTATTTCCTCTTGTTTGAGTTTTGGCAAATTGTGTTTTTCAAGGAATTGGTCCATCTAGCTTATTAAATTTGTGGGCCTAGAGTTTTCTTTTTTAATATTCCTTTATTATCCTTTTAATGTTTATGTGATCTGGAGTGATGTCTCCCCTTTCATTTCTGATGTTAGTAATTTTTTGCTCTGTCTTTTTTTCTTGGTTGGCCTAGTTAGAGGCTTATTGATTTTATGGATATTCAAAAACCAGCTTTTTGTTTCATTACTTTTCTCTATTGATTTCTTGTTTCTAATTTCATTGATCTCTACTCTAATTCTTATTATTTATTTATTTTCTGCTTACTTTTGATTTAGTTTGCTTTTTTTCTAATTTTCTAAGGTGAAAACTTATTGATTTTAGATTTCTTTTTTTTTTAAGATTTTATTCATTTATTTGAGAGAGAGAGAGAAAGAGAGCAGGGGGAGGGGGAGGGAGGATAAGCAGATTCTCTGCTGAGCAGGGAGCCCAGTGTGGGGCTTGATCTCAGGGCCCTGAGATCATGACCTGAGCTGAAGGCAGATGCTTAACTAAATGAGCCACCCAAGTGCCCCATAGATTTTTCTTTCTTTCTTTCTTTCTTTCTTTCTTTCTTTCTTTCTTTCTTTCTTTCTCTTTCTTTCTTTCTTTCTTTCTTTCTTTCTTTCTTTCTTTCTTTCTTTCTTTCTTTCTTTCTCTTTCTTTCTTTCTTTCTTTCTTTCTTTCTTTCTTTCTTTCTTTCTTTCTTTCTTTCTTTCTTTCTTTTTTTAAGAGAGAGAATGAATGGGAAAGGGTGGCAGAGGGAGAGGGAGAAAGAGAATCATAAGCAGGCTGCATGACCAGCATGGAGCCCAACATGGGGCTCAATCTCACAACCCTGAGATCATTACCTGAGTCAAATTCAAGAGTTAGAAGCTTAATTGACTGAGCCACTCAGGCACCCCTGGATCTTATTTTCTCTTATATGAGCTTAATGCTATAAACTTCCCTCTGAGCCCTGCTTTCACTGTATCTCAAAATTTTGATAATTTTTTTTCATTTTATTCAAAATATTTTTGATATATCTTGAGATTTCCTCCTTGGCTCATTTGTTTTTTAGAAATGTGTTGTTTAATTTCCTTACATTTCAAGATTTTTCAATTATTTTTCTGTAATTGATTTTTAGTTTTTTTTCATTATGGTCAGAGAGCAGACATGGTACAATTTATGTTCATTTAAATCTGTTAAGGTGTGTTTTATGGCCCAGTATGTGATTTATTTTGGTAAATGTTTGGTGTAAGCTTGAGAAGAATGTGTATTCTGCTATAGTTGGATGTAGTTTATAGATGTCAATTACATCAGTTTGATTGATAGTGTTGTTGAGTTGAACTTTACTGAAATTTACTGACTACTAGGCCTGCCATTTCTGAAAGAAGGATGTTAAAGTTTCAAGAATGAAAATGGATCTATATACTTCTCCTTGCAGTTCTGTTACACATAGTTTGACTCTCTGTTGTTAGTATATTGATTTTTTTTAATCAATTATCTGTCTTCCCTGAAAGACTGCACAGTCTTGAGGGTATTTTCTTATTATTATATGTTCAGGGCCTAGAATTGTACATAGTACAAAGTATATACTCAATAAACAGTTTTCAAATGAATTAATAAAAATGTTTTCTATCTAGTGATTATACTTTCAGAAATGAGTTGCCATGGAAAATAAAAAAGAAAATTTGCAAAATTGTCACTTGCATATTATCTTCATTGAGTATTGATCACATTTTGGAGTTGACTTGTAATTTAGGCTTCCTTTAGGTGGGAAATAAGAGCTAACATCCAAATATTAGTACTTAAAATTGAGTGCTTGCTGTTTTTTCTGGTGAGACTGTTTTATTTCCATTGTCATGTTATTCTTTCAACGGTCATGTAAAATATGGAATATTGTCACCTTTATTTAATAGATGAGTAACAGAGGCTTAGAAAGGTTTAACAATTTTTCCAAAGTTAACAGCTATTAAGCAAGGATCTTGGGTATTGAACCAGATGTTTGATTCCTAAAACACTGCTCTGGACAGCTAAAACAAGGGTATCAGAAATTAGATCTGTTCTAGTAACTCCATGTTTGCTTTTAGGAGATTGGTCAATATATATGAGTAACTCAGTTAATAAGCAAAAAAAATTTCCTCATTCTTGGGGAGCTATGGCCTCCTTAACAATGAGGAAATTGCTAGGATAAATCCTTTTGTGACGGGAGAATAGTTCTCTGATTTAGCTGTTCCATAAGTTTGGATTTCTAGTACATTGGGTAATCTTAAAGTGGGACTCTTGGGCACTTGAGTCAGAATTACCTGGATTATCTAGGCAAAATGTGTTTTGAGCTCTTAGGGACTTAATTACTGGAGCAATTGTACAACTCTCCACTTCAGTTTGGCCCTTTAGATACAGCAACCAAGTAATTGAGGTGGTTTTGTAAAATTGCAGTTTCTCAGTTTTACTGTTATTTCCTTTAAATTGAAGCCTCACTATTGCCATCCTTTATTTTCTAACATGATAATGTTGATAAGGGTTATGCCTAGTATGTCTAAGTGTGGCTTTAAACACCAAAGAACACCTAATAGCTTTTTCATCTCTATAAACACAGAAGAGAAATAATTTATTAATGAAATCAAAGTTAATAAAAAACACTTTATTACAATAGAGAAGTCTACTGCAAAAAAATATCAAAGAAGAATACTAAGACACATATATGCAGAATGTCTAATCATGAGCTAAAATACTTATCATTTTTTAGAAGCAGTGAAATAACCAGCTACGTGTGTATATATGTACAATTGTACATTCAAATATATGTTATTCTTAAAGTTTTTCTACAGAGACTTTATAATGGCCATTAAAACAGAGTAGCAAAACAAAATGAATCAGGACAAGAATTTTAAATATACTGGATATGTAAGTCATCAAGAAAAAGTTTCTAAAAAAATGGAAATGACCCAACAACAAAAAGTTAGAGCGTGAGTAAAATTGTCAATATGTTTGGCCCTTTTTTGCTTTTAATCATGACTTGTGCAGTTCTACTCAAGCTACTTCTCTGCTACCATATAGATTTTCAGAAGCCAGTGAAAGCAGTACTTGGTTTGTGTCACATACTGTGACTAAATTTGAAAGAAATTATGTTCAGTCTAAGAAAGAGACCTTAGCTGTAGTGACTGGAGTAATGAAATTGCCCAAATAAATTCTTGGAAGAGAAATTACCTTGACAACTGCCCATAAGCTCTTATTTGAAATCTTAAAATCCTAGATTGGGTAGCATTTGGAGCAGCTGCTAAAGTGCTGCCATGAACTTTAATACCATCATATATTCAATATAAATATTTTCTGGAATACTCTAATGCAGATGTCTTTCCAAGGTTATCCTGAGAAATGTTATCACTGAGTCTAATCTAAAACATTTTAAAAGCTCTTCTCTTTTAAAAATTACAAATAAAAAGATAGAGTATATTACCAAGGAAATAAGATTTAAAAACAATTCTTATTTATAAATGTGATTAGAACTCTGTTCTGATTATGGTGTGAAAAAGCACTTAATCATTTACAGAATATAACCGTGATTATTTATTGATTGTTTTTAAGATTACTAACTACCAACTCTGTACTAATTGCTGTGTTTAATCCTCCATGAGGTTATAAGCAAATCATTTAAAGATGATTTACCATGCATATCTTAAAATCTAATTTCTCTTTTCTCTTTATTTTGTGCTATTAAGTGTATAAATATCTGCTCTGGTCAGAAGTCGTAGGTTGAGTTTCTGGTGTCATTGTTTGACTTGGACAACTCAGCACCATTCAGAGTTTCCTTATTCATAAAGTATGAATAAATGGAAATTGTGTTTGATGAATAGATTTAACTGGAAAATATATAAATTATTTTTTGTTACATTGGAAACCTATAATTATCTGTAGATTAATTTTTCTATCACACTAGGAGCTAGCACGGTATTATATTACCCAAAGATGGTTATTTTTTTAATTTGTCTTCATGAATGATAAATGAAAGTATGAAAAACCTCACCAATATTATCAGTTCGTGTAAGAATTATTGTTATATATTTATCTGAAAAAGAAGAGGAAAGAAAATTCAATTTCATTATGAGTACACGATAGGATGGTCCAAGGGTCAATGATAGAGGAAAACACTCTGCCATGGTTTCCTAACTTGAAACATATGAAACAGACGGTGACCAATTCTAATTCTCAGCCTGACTAGTTTGCCAGTCACTTTTTATTTAAAAAATATTCACTGATGCTAAGGTCAAAATTATGGCTGCATATTTGCCCTCAGAGTAGTTTGGTTTCTGAGTAGGAAATGGAGGGGTTTAAAATCTCAAAGACCTGAAGACAAAGTCAAAGTCAAACTGAAGGGGTTTCAGTTTGTTTGAAACATCAGTAATGTTTCATGTTGCTAAAAATAGATTTTATGTTTCAGAGTAAGCAACCACCTCATCACTATACAAGAAAAGGTTTCTACAGACTTCTGGTTTGTCTGCAAATATAAGCTGCAATCCTGTTCGTTTGTGTATCTCCCAGCTCATCCAGTTCTCTACAGAGTTATGAACTTGACCCATGGTCATTACTTGAAGTAAAATGGTTTGAATGAAAGTGCATGTGTCCACTTCACAACTAAGTACATCTTCTCCCTTCCGTTTATCTTCTTTTAACTCCTCTCCAATATTTCCTCCAGTGGTTGTGGTTCGGAATTCTGATGAGTTAATCTACGGCGTACTTGTTGAAATAAAAATCAGCATACCTCACCAAAAATTCTTTAAATATCAGAACACCAATTTCATGACATTTTAAAAGAGAGATAATGTTTAAAATGAACAAGAATCATTGGTAATTGGACTACATGAGTGATGGAAAAATAAATCTATTGTTTCTCCTCCTGCGTAATTGTTACCCATAAAGATAAGCTAAAAACTGATACAAAATATTAAATCTATAGCTAACTTGTGGTGATAAATAATCCCTTTAGAAGAAAAGAATGACCAAATAGACTGTCATTTCTTTTCTTAGGAAATATCTGCAGGAGTTGTATTATCACCGTTTTATAGGTTCACATGATTTAACAAAACTAAATAAATACAGTTTTCTGTATTTCTAGTTGTCTATATTTTATGTGATATAAAGTTTGTCTAAACATTTTTTGGAAGAAAAAAATAATCCTTAGTAAAAGTTTTTCTGGAAACGAACTAGACAGCTACGTGCCTGTTTCAAGTACCCTAAATATTTGCTCTTATTCTTTCCCAGAGTGTAGCACTCTTAATTTTATAAGTATTTAGTAAGTGAATAGTCTAATCAAGTAATCACTTTCAAATTATATATTAAACAGATAGACTGAATGCATAGCTCAACTAACATATTTTTACTTTGATACATTTGTAAAATTGGTTAAAATTCTTACAATTGCCACTATAATCACCAGATAAAACAATACATTTTGTCATGAATGATACCACAATACTTACACCTATAAAGCATTAATATAGCTATTTATTTTTAAGACCTTTAATTATAGCTTAAGCACATCAGATTATTAATCACAGGCAATAATCATTTCAACCATTTGGGTGTATTATAGGACTCTTAAGTAAACATTTTCAGTTGGTTAATGATAGCTCTTAACCTACCAAATATATTTTCAAAATACAATTATTTGGTGATTCAGCAAGAGATTCTGTACATAAATTCAGTCACCTAAACCATCAGCCCCTATACATCTTATACGGTCCATTGGAAGATGGTTAAAAAATAAAATGATGTCATGAAGGGTATGACATAGTGAACTCATGACTTAAATCATCTTGGCTACCTTGTGTCTATGTGATTTGAATTGAACTTGGTGAAGTTGTCTACTAAAGAATGGCTAAGTCTCAACAAATTTAGTTATAGTGTAAATGTCATAAATACAATTTCATAAAATAGCAATTCCAGTTCACTTATTAAGATAAAAATACTACACAGAAAAAAATGTCTCAAATGCAAGATATTAGTAAAATTAAATGCACAGGGCTATTAACATATTATTTAAACATGTAAGACTTTATGAATTATAAATATATACATAGTACAAAAATATTTTTATAGAGATAGAATTAATATCAAGCAGGGTATCATAATTTGATTTAATTTTCCATGGTCTATTTGGAAGCTCACTTTTAATAATAGCTGCCCAATAACTACTTTTAAATTACCAGAAACTATAGTTTTTAAAAAAATTTAAGTAAGATAGAAAATGTTAAACTGTCCGTAGAAAATTTTTTTGTCCTGTCTATAGAAAAGAAACCGCAGAGCTCATACATCACACAGCTGTGTTACTTTGGTGATGGAGTTGTAGTCAAAACAGCAATTTATAAATCTATGTTCTTTTAAAAACCCTTTGTGGTTTAATGGTGTTATTCTTGACCTAAGCCCTTATTTCAAAGAAATGTTAAGATTTTAATATATGCCCTTA